>NW_005842260.1:1529319-1555185 GCF_000455745.1 Alligator sinensis | reverse complement strand
TTGAGCAGTTTCCGCCCAAGCCGAAGAGGACTCCACATCCATCTTGTGGGGACTCTGGGTACATGGCAGGGTAATAGAAACCCTGTGTGAGATCCAGAGGAGCTTGGTGGCCTGATCCACCGCCCACCTCTTCCCGTCTTCGAGCGCGACTTTTATAAGACATATCTACGATTCTCATTTTGGTGGCTCGTTCACCCAGAGCATCCGGAGCTCTGTACCGTGGAGCCTAGCAACCTCCACGAGACAGTCTGTGTTGTCTGTCTGTAACCGCAACTTAAGCAAGTTTTCCAGCCTACACCACTGCCATCTCGGTGTAAGTAAACAATCTTTAAAACTACCGATACACGTTTGTGCCTAATTCCAGCTCGACGGCCTTCCCTCTCCGACCCGGCGTGCCCGGGCTGCTGGCCACAGCCTGCGTGCAGCACAGAAAAGGGCTCGGGTCGCTCCTGGCCTGCACAACCCCAAGCCTCAGTTTCTCAGCCAGCTTCTAAGTAGTCCACTGGTTCAAATCCCAGTTCTGGCAATTTTCACTCCCTACACTTTAAATCTTTCTCTCTCTCTCACCTTAACCTTCCCCCAAGTATTCCAGGCACCCCAAGCACACACATACATACCATACCATCCAAGTTAGGAACTTACCTGTGTGTATGTGTAGGTGGGTTGTGTGTGTGTGTGTGTATGTCGCATTGTGTGCATGATTTACAAATTAGTGATCTGTGTATGTGTACCGAGTGTGCGGGTACAGACAGTTGATTTTTGTTTAACTTTTGGTGTGTATAGTGTATGTGCTTGAATTGGTGATGGGTATGCATGTGCCTAGGCTGGTTTGGATGTGCATGTGCCTGAGTTGGTAGAGAGAGAGAGAGTGAGAGTGTGTGTGTGTGTGTGTGTGTGTGTACCCAATTGATTTGTGTGTTTGTATACACACAATTGTGTCACACCCTCCTTTCTAACAGCGCAGTATTGAAATCCTGAGGGTTGGCCTGACTTGACAGGGCAACACCAGGAGTACAAGACTCCTGAATCATAGAGAAGTAGGGTTGGAAGGGACCTCCAGAGAACAGCTAATCCAAGCCCCTGCCTGAGGCAGGATCATCCCTGTGCAAACCATCCAATACAATCCATACTCTAAGCTCACAAAAAAATAGGTTTTATTTTAATACATCTTTTAAATAAAAACTATTCACAACAATTACATATGATGAAGAATCCACTGAATCCTCACCATAATGGTGTATGCCTTTCCCCCCCCTCTTTTTCCCTAGCAGTTACACTTTTCTATTAGTCTTCTTGGGAGAATGGAAAGAGACAAACTGCCTGTTTAAATGAAATAAATTATGTTTAATTAATGTATTTTACTGTTTCTTAAGCAATTAGTTAATTGTCACAGAAACAGCTGGCTTCATTTTCTTTAACACCTACTCTTATTTTATTGGTGTTGTAGATTTGTATGTATGTCTCTTTTGAGATGAGTGGAGAATGAAATGGTTTATATGATGTGTTTGAATTCTGTAATCTATTTTTATTTATTATATTCAATGAATTAGATATGAGACATGAGGCCCAAAATTAAATGCCTGGAAGTCATTCAAAATGGGAAAAGAAGGAGAGCCCTGGCTCCTTGATAGCCTGTTCAGGGATGAGCTGTCAGGGAGCCCTGCGTGTTCCATGCCCTGAAAAATTCCTCCCCACATACACACACGTGACCAGTTAGCTGATTGGCAGGAGACATGGCAATTAGTAGGAACCCACTCATTTAGTGGGAACCCTACTGGAATATGTTCCCTCTGTGGCAGAATGCCCCCACATCCCCCTGCACTGCAAGTGAGCCTACAGTGTGGGGGTAGGCTTGGGGAGCCTTGCTACTATAGCAGAATGCTTCCCATCTCTCTCCCTACTGCTTGGGCTGACCTGGAGCAGTGTAAATCAAGGCAGGCTGCCATGCCACAGTGGTAAGACTCTCTGAGCCTTTTTGCCATGAAGCAGTACAAAGACCAAGGGCTATCCTACTGCAGTGGATTTCCACCACTGGAGAATGTGCCCCTTCCTCAATCCTCCTAACTAGCTGACTGATAAGATGTGGAGGGTGGGGAAAGAGGGCATTGTCCCAGGGCTAGAACCCATCCCAGGTTGTCTAGGGCAGTTGCTGCTTCTCAGCAACTGCCAACACCACTTGACACTCTGCCTTCTTTCCAGGCAGGGGAGAGGGCAGGCTATCAATTAAGAGGTTTTCCTAAAGGCAGGAGTGTCCTAGGAGGCAGCTTGTAGTATTGCCTGTGCAGCTCTCCAGTTAGGGTGCAGGAATACATATACACTACAGCTCTGAGGCTGTTTTTCTACCATTAAGAATTTCAGAGTAATTCTTGCCAATAGAAACGAGTGCCTTCCCATGCCCAAGGTTTAAACCTTGGCCCGTGTCTCCAAGACTAAAATTGACCCTGAAGTGGGAGACAAGAGAACAAGTTTACCTGATTCTGTTAAACCTGAGAATGTTTTTGGTTTCATTGCAATCATTAGTAAGGGAAATTTTACATATCCCTGTAGAATATTAGCAACAGTTTATAACAAAAAAACCCAAAAAAACCATAACAAACAAACAAACAAAAAAGCAAGGAATGGCATTAGGAAACAACACTACTTTTAGGGATTAAATGAAAGAAATTTGCATTACATACTTTGAGAAGCAGGGTTTGAAACCAAGTCATGAAGTTTTAAAGACACTTTTTTCCTATCTCGAGAAGTATGTTACGAAAATACAATTTTGTTGACTATGTCTTAAATGTCACATAAACAGTGTCAGTACCAGGAAAATATTCTTTCTTTTCTTTTTTTTTAAGAAAGGAGAAATTTGCCTAGTAAATAGTGTTAATGCATTAGATATCTTTAATAGATGTATTACAAATTATTACAGGCTAGACTGGATACCTGGATACCTGAACTAGATACCTGGTTAAAAAAGCATTATGTAGGTCTGCCATTTACAGGGAAGAAAAAACCAGAGAAAGAATTGTATCTCTGAGTGTCATGCCTATTTTTCATTTCCTTCTCCTGCCTCTTTCCCAGTGGGAATAGGTAGAGACTTGTAGCAGATTACTTGAATCATAGAATCAGGCTACTTGCAGACGTGAAAAACAAAACAAAAACAAAGCGCTCTTTACCAGAAGAAGTAGTGCAGTATTTTGGCTCAGCTCTGCAGAATCTGTATAGATTGGTCTCTTCAGAAGGAATTTTGGTCCTTTTATCTAATAGCTGATTCAATCAGCTTTTAGATAAAAGTGCCAAAAATCCACTAAAAAGTGCCACTAAAGCCTATACAGATCTATAGGCCTGCTGCAGAGCCAGGCCTAACACACTGCCTATTATGGGCAATCACTGGGCTTGGCACAGGAACACACTGAATTTAAAGTAAAGCATATGCTTTTGTTTTCTTTTTTTGTTTTTTTTTTTAATATTTACAATAGAATGGAAACTAGGTCAGCCATAGAAAACTAGGATTGGAAGGGAACTCAGGATGTCTTGTCCAGACCCCTACTCAAAGCAGGCCCACCCCCAAGTAGATCATCCCAGCCAGGACTTGTTCGATGAGGCCTTAAGAGCCTCTAAGGATTCCACCATCTCTCTAGGAAACCTCTTCCAGTGCTTCAACATCGACCTAGTGAGAGAGTTATTGCTAATATCCAACTAAAACTTCCCTTGCTGCAACTTAAGAAACATTGTTCCTTGTTCTGTCATGTGCCACCACTGAGAACTGTCCAGCTCCATCCTCTGTCAAACCTCTCTTCGGATAGTTAAACACTGCTATCAAATCCTCACTCATTCTTCTCTTCTGCAGACTAAATAAGCCCAGTTCCCTCAGCCTCTCCTCAGAAGTCATGTATCTCAGTCCCCTAACCATTTTTGTTACCCTCTGCTGGACCTTTGCCAACTTGCCCATGTCCTTTCAGTACTGGGGAGCTCAAAACTGAACACAGTACTCTAGATGTGGTCTCACTAGTCCTGAATAGAGGGGAATAATCACTTCCCTCAATCTACTGGCAACACTCCTACTAATGTAGCCCAGTAAGCTGTTATCTTTTTTTGGCAACACTGTTGACTCATATCTAGCTTATTTTCCACTGTGCCCCACAGGTCCTTTTCTGCAGAGCTGCTGGTTAGCCAGTTGGTCCCATGCCTGTGGTGGTACATGAGATTCTTCTGTCCTAAGTGCAGAACTTTGCACTTGTACTTGTTGAACCTCATAAGCTTTCTTTTGGCCCAATCCTCCAATTTGTCTAGGTCACTTTGAATCTTAGCCCTACCCTCAAGTGTATCTACTACTCCCCCCAGTTTAGTTTAATCTGTGAACTTGCTGAGGGCACAATCCATTGAATTTTACAAATCGTTAATGAAGATATTGAACAAACCTGGCCCCAGGACTGACTTCTGGGGCACTTCACTCCACTCCTGGCTAGACATTGAGCCATTGATTTTTCTAAATAGTTCCTAACCTATTCTTTTGCCACTGAGGACTTCTCACCTTCTCCTCTAACTGTGCTGCCAAGTGCAGTAGTCTGGGAACTGACCTTGCCTGTGAAGATGTATTGAGGGCATTGAGTACATCACCTTTTCTGGATCATTTCACTACTTGTTTCTTCCATTCAGTAAGGGACCCACACTATCTCTGACCTTTCTCTTGTTGCTAATATACTTGTAGAAGCCCTTCTTGTTACCCTTCATATCCCTTGCTAGCAGCAAGTCTAATTGTGCTTTGGCCTTCCTGACTTCCTCCTTGCTTGCCCGAGCAATATTCTTATACTCCTCCCAAGTTGCTTGTCCAAGCTTCCATTTCCTGTAAGCTTCCTTTCAATGTTTAAGCTCACCAGAGAGTTCTTCCCTAAGCCAAGTAAATCATTTGCCACATTTGCTTTTCTTCCTGCATATCAGCATGGTTTGTTCCTGCACCCTCTGTAAGGTTTCTTTGAATACAACCAGCTCTCCTGGACTCCTTTCCCCCTCAGGCTGGCCTGTAGTCACCATTTATACTCCCTCCTTTCTTGTTTTAGTGCTTTACAGAAGGCAAGTTATACATTACAGTGCAAATGCAAGTAGTTTTCAATAAAGCAAAAGAAGGGGCCAATCTGTGATACAGTTTTTTCTATTTGTTCTCCTTAAAAACACTGGGTCAAATTCTGCAGGGTTCTTTCATTCCATTTTCACTTAAGCAGTACTTCAGTTCTCAGTTCATTTACTTAGTTCCTTCAAATGCTTACAGATGTACTTAACATTGTGAATGTGACTAACCCCATTGACTTGTATCAAAGTCAATAGAATTAGATTGGGACCTTAATTGCCTTTCCTCAATTTCTTTTAAATCATAATTTTAAATAATGAATATCCTTAGCTGAGTTGGGATGGGGTGGGAAATAATTGGTTAAAAACTAGTATATAGTATAGACCTAGATGGAAATTCAGAAATTGCATAATTCTTAAAGAAAAAAAGTTGAAGAATATTGTCAGTGAACATAATCCTTCCTCTATTGATACAGGTGATAATGGATGGCCAGCAGCTTTCAGAAATTACTAATATTTGGTAGGATAGGAATCTTAATTGGTAGCGATTCTCTTATTTCAAAACATTTTGTACAAAATTAAACCTCTGAACTACTATCATAGAAAAGTAGGCCTTGAAGGGACCTCTGCAGTTCATCCAGTCCAGCATTTCTCAACCTGTGGGTTGTGACCCAAAAGTGGGTTGCAGGAACATTGTAAAGGGTTGTGGGGAGGTCCCAGGGAATTGCATGGTTTCCCTGTGCAGGCTGCAATGCTGGCAGCCTGCATGGAGTCGGCACACAGCCGAAGGTATGGTTAGCACACAGCATTGTGAGAGATGCCCGAGGAGCTGGAGAGGGAGGGAGGGGGCTGGAAGTGGAGGGTGGGGAGAGAGAGAGAGGGAGACTGTGTGGGTCAGGGGCAGGGGGTTGCGAGTTGCAAGTCGTGGCTAACTGATAATTATGCTAATGGGTCCTAGTGTGAAAGCGGTTGAGAACCACTCATGTAGTCCAACCCTCTGCTCAAAGCATGATCAAACTAAAACATCCTAGACAAGTTTGTCTAACCTAGTCTCAAAAGCTTTGGGAACATCCCCCATACCTAATGATCAGAGATAATGCCTAAGATATCAACCTTTGACTTGTAGGAGAATGAGGGTATAGTCAATAGTTTGCCACAGTAAGGGCAGGAAGTAGTTTATTAAAATATGTTCAAAAAATCTAGGGAAGAGGACCATGCCCTGCTACAGAGGCACTTCCCTCTTCCCCCACTCTCCCCTCACTCCATTCATGCCAATCTGACTGGGGGTGGGGGGGGGGTTGGAAATTCCTTCCTGATTCCAAATATAGTGATTGTTCTTAGATGGGGGAGCAAGTCCTTTTAGTCAGGAGCCTTTGGGTTTTTTAAATCCTAGCAGAAGCATCAGTGCACCTCTCAAAATTCCTAATCTTAGCTATGGCCAACACCCACTGCTCCTGAGGAACATGACAAAATACCCCTGACATCCACAGTAGTAGGAGGGGAAACAAATCCTTCCTGGTGTTTTGTGGCAATAAGCAAAGCTCAGAAACAAAGCCCAGGGCATCAGACACACACTGTACTGTACTGCAACCTCTGCTAATACATCAGTGTTAATAAGTTACAGTCAATTTCAGAAAGAGATTTAATGTCTTATGAAATCACTGTAAATATTTTAAAACATAGTAAAGATATATGGCAATTGACAAAATAAATCTACTGGTTTTCATCAAAGGATTCTCCTTTTGTTGCTTTGAATGTATTCAGCAACAACATTTACATAGCTATCTGTTAACATAGACATATGGGCACTCTGCCCCCACAATTCTTGTTTCAGATAAAATTTCTCTGAAAATCTCCTGTCTAAGAAGAATAAAATTAGGGGGAAAAATGCCAAGATTTATTTTTTTTTTTGTTTTCTATCTTTTAGCTCCCCTTTTTAAATGATCTTATATGTTTGAAACCAAGGTTTGTTTTTTCCCCTTTAATTCTAGACTATATCTTGACAATGACTCTTTAACTAAAATGATATAAGATCCATTTAACCTCTATCAAATAGTCTTCTTAGTCTACTTTATCAAATGAGATATTAAGATATCTATGAAGCAGCAAGCTTGGTCTGTGAATAAAGCACTGAGTAAATCCTTGTTATCTAAGCTGTCTGCAAGCCTTTTTCTCTGACAGCTGTTCTACTCTGATACTCATTGGAGAGGCAAAGTGTATGGGAAAAGTATGAAGGAGTGCAATCTGAGAGAAGCAGGCTGGTGAAGTGTACAAACTCAGAAATTCCAAAGTTGGTATTTGTATTACAAGAAAAAAAATTAAAGGAAAAACTAAAAATCCCATATGTGAGTGCTATTTTGCCCCCTCTGTCCATACGCACACTATTAACAGTCCTTAACTCTAGAAAACCTACAAAAGGTAGGTATTTGTCCTTTTTATGCCCTCAACAGAATTTTTTAGAAGTCCATAGCTAAGAGATTTTGGAGGAATGGTCCAAGAGGGGACATTCAATTTTATGGTCATATTTTAAAAGATACATGTTGTACCTCTAATTTTTCCTTCCTTCCTTTGTTACCCTAGTTTATTGTTCCAAAAAATTGGCCAGAATTTCATACATGTCATAATTATATGATGGAGAAATACATCTTGGAATACATTGACTCTGAAAAGGACGTGGGGGTTATGGTAGATAATCCATTGGACAGGATAAGCCAAGTCCTGCCTTCTGGGCCACAGAAGTGGTTTCTGCCCAGTGCTGGTCCAGCCAGAGTGAAGCCCCATGCTCAGTTGTAGGCACAGAAATCATGAGGGGCATGTGTTTCCCCCTTATACCCTGCTGAGCACCACAAAGCAGTGGGGGATGGTGGGGGTGGGTGCAGCTGCAGCTGGACCTGCGTCCTGGTGAGTAAAGCAGGCAGGGGGAGTTCTGATTTTCCATGATAAAAAACAAAACAAAACAAAATCAAATGCCAGTATGTATAGGTATTTAGAATTTATTTTAAAATAATTATTGACGCACTGGTAGACTTCCAAATTGCTTTAAAATTGTAAATATATTAATAAAACATGTTCAACTGATACATATATAGATTTTGATTAGTTCTTTGAATGAATGGTGATCCTTGGTTCTCTGGGACACAAGCAGGAAAAGATAGTAAAGAAAAAAGTCATCTTGGACAAAACAGTTCTATACAGACAATGAGGAGACTTTAGGATGTGCTGCTACTGCAGCAATAGAAGAAATTAGCATGGATAGGTTAAAAAAATAAGTTGCAGGTTTTTGATATGGTAAACTTTTTTTCTTTTCAGAGGAAAAGGACAAATGATTAATATTGGATACATTGCCCACTATCTAGTTGTATAGCCCTTGAAACTTGCTTCTAACAAATAGCTTGCAAAACAATATACAAAGATGATTAATCAGTCATTCCAGTGCTTTTTTAGCTCCAAGAATTATGGATATGTTTAAAAACAAACAAAATCTGTTCACAAAGTTTGCTAGTCAAATCTTTGATGTGAAAGGATTGAGTCATAAAAAAGAATATCTTCTATTTTTAATTTTCTTCAATAAATACAATTCAATTTCAATAATACCAAAAAAACCCAGATGTACAAAGACAGTTTAAATAGTAATTTTATTAGTTTTTTATGCCTGCCTTCATAATCTTAATAGATACAACTCCTCTTAGTGCATAAGAGACTTTTCAGTCAAAGCCTATAATAAATTGTGCTATTCCAAGACCTTAGCCTTGTAAAAGTGAAAGGAATATTTTTGTTTCTGAAGAAGTTTCAAGTGCTGGCTGCCTCCTTCTCTTAAAAAAAAAAAAAAAAGGCAGATTAGATTTATATCGGTGAAATTAATCAATTTTTTTAAATGTGAGGGTAAGGAATAAAAAAGTGATCACCTTTTAAAGAATAAAATATTTCCTTCCATCCTCTACTCCCAAATTAGTGATATGGTATATTGAAAAATTATTAAAGGAAGTCGGGTATTCCTACAGATAGCCAAATATTCTTTAACCTGGATAGATCACTATGTCTAGTGTGTGTATGTATGTCTATATATGTATGTGTTAGGGCTGTGCAACATTTTGGCAGGTGTTTTGTTTAAAAGCTGTGTTGATGCTTTTTGAGCTTGAAACAGCGAAATCTAAACAAAACAAAAGGCTTCAAAACAGCTTTGAAATTAAACGAGGGCACACAAAACATTTTGAGTTTCAAAGCCAGGCTTGCTGCAGCATGGGCCTCTGGATCTGTGCAGGCCTCTGGATCTGCACACGCAATGACAGCATGCTACTGCTGCTGGCTGGGGCCAGCATCAGCACCAGGCTTCCCAGCGCTCTGCAGGGGCTGTGCCCAGCACCAGTCTCAGCTGGCAGCAGCAGTTTGCTGTCATCCCGTGTGCAGATCTGGGGCCCACACTCCCTAGGAGGAGTCTGGCAAAGCCGCGCGGCCCTCCCAGGGTATGTGAGCCCCCAGATCTGTGTGTGGGATAAAAGCAGGATGCTGCTGCTGGCAGGTAGTGAGTTTTGCTTGTCAGCATTTTGAGGTGCAGTTTTCCAGATACCCCTAAACCTACCTCCTTGAAACTTGGCAGGCTTCATGCCCCCAGAAGGGGATACCATCCCTGCAGTTTTCATTCAAATCAGGCAAGAAATGATAAAGTTATAGGCATTTTCATGATTCCCCATTAAAGCATACAGATGAAACGTCAAAACACATTGAAACAGTGAACGGTTTTGATGAAACAAAACAGAACAGTGCTTCAAAACAAAACAAAATGATGAAGTGAAACACTGTCCCTTTGAAACGGTGAAACAGAAGTCGAATCGGAATGGCACTATATCACACAGTCCTATGTTTATGAAGATTTGATGCCAATTCGGAGAATCAGTGATTCAGCCACCGATAGACTTCATCGATTTCATAGACATTTGGGCTGGAAGGGACCCTGGAGGATCATCGAGTCCAGCCCTGGTCAGCAGGGAGCACAGGATCCCAGCAAGATAAGCATCCAAATGTGTCTTGAAGGCGTTCAAAGTGGGTGCTTAAACTGCTTCCAGTGGCAGTCTATTCCAAACCTTGGTCGCTCGAACAGTAAAGAAGGTCTTCCTTATGTCCAGCCTGAATTGGTCACGGTGGACTTTGTGAACATTCGATCTTGTCATCCCTTGGGGCACTCTGGTGAACAGATGCTCCCCCAGATCCTGATAAGCACCCCTGATAAACTTATAGGTGGCCACCAGATCACCCCTGAGCCTGCGCTTTTCCAGGCTGAAGAGTCCCATGGCTCTCAGCCTCTCATCATAAGGTCTGTTTTCCTGACCTCTGATCATGCACATGGCTCTCCTCTGCACTGCCTCAAGCTTCTCCACATCTTTTTTGAATTGTGGAACCCAAAACTGGATGCAGTACTCCAGCTGTGGCCTCGCCAAGGCCGAGTACAACAGGAGAATGATGTCCTAGGATTTGCTTGAGAAGCATCTATGGATGTAAGCCAGCATTTTGATCGCTTTACTAGCCGCAGCATCATATTGAAGGCTCATGTTCATCTTGTGGTCAATCATGACCCCCAAGTCCCTTTCATCTGTAGTGCTAACCAGCGTAGCACTGCCAAGCCTATAAGCATGCTGCAGGTTTTTCCTGCCAAGGTGGAGAACCTTGCATTTTTTGGTGTTGAACACCATCAGGTTCTCATCAACCCATTTCATGAGCCTGTCAAAGTCTGCCTAGATCACCCTTCTGTCCTCAGGTGCAGATGCCTTACCCCAGAGTTTGGTATCATCATTGGACTTGGCCAGTCCACTTCTGACAACAATGTCTACATCATTGATGAAGATGTTAAACAATATAGGTCCTAGGACAGAGCCTTGAGGGACCCCACTGGTCACTGCACACCAAGACAATTGGCTTCTATCAACCACCATCCTCTGGGTCCTATTGTGGAGCCAATTCCCCAACCAGAAGATCATGGTCAGGCCAAGGCCACAGTTAGCCAGTTTTGCAAAGAGGTGATCATGGGATAACAGATCAAAGGCTTTTTTAAAGTCAAGATGTATGACATCAATCTCTTCCCCCTTCTCCAGGTAATAGGTCACTTGATTGTAAAAGGAAATGAGATTGGTCAAGCAAGACCTACCCACAACAAACCCGTGCTGGGTATCGCTCAGGATATTGCCATCAGCTAGTCTGTTAAGGATGGCCTGTTTGATTATCTTTTCCAAGACCTTCCCCAGGATAGAGGACAGGCTGATGGGCCTGTAGTTTGCCGGATCTACTTTCCTCCCTTTCTTGAAGCTAGGCACAAGGTTGGCTTTCTTCCAATCTTTGGGTACTTCACCAGTGCACCAGAAGTTCTCAAAGATCTGTGCCAGGGGCTGAGCCATGATGCTTGCCAGTTCTTTGAGTACCCTTGGGTGTAAACCGTCAGGGCTGGCTGACTTGAAGGTGTCCTGCCTGTCAAGGTGTTCCTTCATGAGGTCAGCTTTGATGGAGGATAAGGAATCTCCCACACCTGGGCCTCCCTAACCCACCATGGGACTGGTGAAAAACTGATGCAAAGTACCCATTTAGCAAGTTTGCTTTTTCCTGGGCACTGGTTGTCAGTTGTCCCATCTGGTGTAGCAGGGGTCCAATGTTGGCCTTGCTTTTCCTCTGGCTCCCCACATATCTAAAAAAGGACTTTTTATTGTCCTTGATATTTGTAGCTAGCTGGAGTTCCATCACAGCCTTGCCTTTCCTGGTTTGCTCTCTGCAGGTCTGGGCCAGAGCACAGTATTCCCCCTTGGTGGTGGTTCCAGTCCTCCATCCTTTGTAGGTCTTCCTTTTAAGATGCAGGAGGTCCGCTAGTTCCCTGAAGAGCCAAGGGGACTGCTGTGCCCTTTTGCTGCCTTTCCTTTGAGATGGGATAGACTTTGCTTGCGCATTGAGGATTGCTCCCTTGAGGAAGAACCACTTGTTCTGAACTCCCCTCCCCTTTGGGTTGTGGTCCTTTAGGGCCTCCCTGATGAGCCTCTTTAGCTTGAAAGAAATCTGAAGCTCATGGTCACTGTCACCCAGGTTCTCTTTGATCATTAGACCCTTTTGCTGCCTTTCCTTTGAGATGGGATAGACTTTGCTTGCGCATTGAGGATTGCTCCCTTGAGGAAGAACCACTTGTTCTGAACTCCCCTCCCCTTTGGGTTGTGGTCCTTTAGGGCCTCCCTGATGAGCCTCTTTAGCTTGAAAGAAATCTGAAGCTCATGGTCACTGTCACCCAGGTTCTCTTTGATCATTAGATTGCTGATTAGGTCATCCCCAGTTGCCAGTACCAGGTCGAGCAATGCTTTACCTCTCATCGGCCCATAGACTTCCTGCATCAGATAGAGGTCATCCACGCATGAGAGAGAGCTTTGCAACCACTCAGATTTGACTGAGTGCTCCTCCCATGAGATGTCTGGGTAGTTAAAGTCTCCCATTACAACCATACACCGGGAGCATGCAGACTCAGCCAATTCCCTGGCAAACTCCTGTTCAAGGTCTTGACCCTGGGTAAGGGGTCTGTAGTAGACTCCCACCATAGCATCCCCTGTGCCACGTTCCCCATGGGTTTTAACCCAGAGTGCCTCAAGTAATCTACCGTGGGTGCCAATGTTGGCTTGCAGGGATGTGTAGCTTTCCTTGACATAGAGAGCTACACCGCCGCCCCTTTTGTCCACTTAATCCCTCCTGTACAGAGAATAGCTGTCTATACCTGTGGTCCAGTCATGGGTGGAGTCCCACCAGGTCTCCATTATCCCTAGGACAAGTTCCTCCTGTTTATTCCCCAAGTTCCTGGCATTTGTGTATAGACACGCAAGTGTGCCCTTGGGGGCCCTTGCCTTGCCTACAGATCATTCCAGGGCTGGGGCAGGGGTGGGATCCCTTAAATGCCTTGGCCTGCTGGCTTTGCCGGGGTTGCTCAGCAGGCCAGCAGTGGCAGTAATTCCCCTCATTCCCTGGCAGGCTTAATTTAAAGCTCGGTGGAGCAGGTCAGCCAGTTTGGCTGAGAAGAGCCTCCTCCCCAGTGGAGAGAGGTGGAGGCTGTCCCTTCCCAGCAGCTCACTGCCTCTCTCACCAAAGAGTGGACTGTGGTCATGGAAGCCAAAGCCTTCCCGGTGACACCAGCGCCACAGTCATTGGTTCACAGTCTGGATCCTCCTCTCCCTCCTCAGCCCGAGACAGGGAGGATCGAAGAAAACACCACCTGTGCCCCAAGACCCTTTAGCCCCACTCCCAAATCCCAGTAGCACTTCATGTCCTGGCTGGGAGTGCTATGAGCCATGCCATTGGTGCCCACGTGGTTAAGGAGCATGGGATAGTGGTCAGTGGACTGGAGGAGCTTAGGGATCTTCTCTGCAATGTCTTGGATTCTGGCTCTCAGGAAGCATCAAACTTCCCGGGCTAAGGGGTCGGGGCAGCAAATTACCCCTTCAGTCCCCCTTAGGATGGAGTCTCCCACGACAAACACTTTGAATTCTGTCTTGGGGAGAGTGGGGGTGGAATCAAATCATAGAATCATAGAAATAGGGTCAGAAGGGACCTTGTAGATCTTCAAGTCTGACCCCCTGCCTCGGCAGGAGGGAAACTGGGCTCAAGTAACCCCAGCCAGGTAGGCATCGAGCCGCTTCTTAAAGACTCCCAGGGTAGGAGTCAGCACCACTTCCCTTGGAAGTTGGTTCCAGATCCTAGCCACCCTGACTGTGAAGTAGTTCCTACGGATGTCTAATCTAAACGTACTCTCCAACAACTTGTGGCCATTATTCCTTGTTATCCCAGGGGGGTGCTAGGGGAAACAAGGTCTCCCCTAAACCCTTCTGGTCCCCCCTAGTGAGTTTATAGATGGTCACCAGGTCCCCTGGTATCTGAAGTTATAGAAAGAGCTGATATTAGATATCTGAAGTTATAGAAAGAGCTGTTGTGATGATACCACTGAGATAGTTAAGCTCATTGCAGTTTTTAACAATTGGAGCAAACTTTCAAGTTACCATGAAAATCACCATATTTTCTCACATATAGCATACTCCCAAATAAAACACACACCTTGTTTTTGGAAAGCAGGCTGTGACAGAGTAACTCCTCCTGAGAACATAGTATGTCCAGAAAGTGTGACATCAGGAACTTTCTGGTGTAGCAGACTGTCACTTGTAAGGTCATACTTTCTAAATACATTATGTTTACCTGCCAGCAGCCAGAAAGGCAGGAGCTCCTGGAGTAGGGATATGAGAAGCAGTGGGACCCACAGGTACTGCTTGAGCAGAGTTATGGATGGCAGCTCTAGGGCGTTTGTGCAACGTGGTTTAGCCAGGCAGCTTTACATTATGTTATAGCCAGGAAGCTCAAGTTTTTGTATCATTTTGTTGTTTATTACACCGGTGGTTTGGGTGAGGCTATAAGGGGTTGGAGGAGGCCTCATAGGGAGCCACAGTGGTGTGGGGGCCCCAGCACCACTGAGGGCACAGTGTACTCAGGGGGAACCCACAGTGGCATGGGGACCTCAGCACCAGTGAGGGCGCAGTATCCTTAAAGAGGCCTCACAGCAGAGTGTGAGGACCCAGTGCCCAGGAGGGCGCAGCTTATGGGGTGCTTAGACTCCAGCCCCAGAGAGGGGCGTTTTGAGAAGCCCAGTGCGGGCATGACAAGCCCCAGAGAGGGGGCACGATTGAGAAGCCCAAGTGTGGGCGTGGAGAGCCCCAGGAAGGGGGCAACTTTGAGAAGCCCAAGTGTGGGCGCGGAGAGCCCCAGACAGGGGGCAGCATTTTAAGAAGCCCTAGCTTGGGCGTGGCGAGCCCTAGGAGGGGGCACTATAGAGAAGCCCCAGTACGGGTGTGTTGAGGCCCTGAGAGAGGGTGACGGTGCAGAGAAGGCCCCGAGAGAGGGCGAGGAGAGCCCCAGGAGGGGGTGGCAGTGTATGTAGAGCAAGAGTGACAGTCCAACATCTATGCCAACTGCGAGGCTTGGGGTGTAGTATAAGGGCTGGCTGGAGCCATGCATAGCCCATAAGGCTAGGGTGCCCCAAAGCACCCATTTGTAGGACAAGATCAACGAGGAGTCCGGGAAAACCACGGGGTCCGAATAAACATAGAGACGTGTCCGAGAGGGCGTAAGGCAGCCTTCCAACCAATTTAAACCATCAAAGACGTGGTGGGCGATAAATAGAGGGTGTCCTTGGGCCAACTTGACACGGAGAGGGGGCCTTAAGGAGATCACGGCCCTCCTGCAGGACCCCGCTGTGACAGTGGGGTTCCCAGAACTGGACACAATACTCCAGCTGTGGCCTGACCAGTGTCACATAGAGGGGGAGGATCACCTCCTTGGCCCTACTTGAGATGCACCTGTGGATACACGGTAGGGTCCGGTTAGCCCTGGCAACCGTGACCTCGCGTTGTCGGCCCATGATCATCTTGGAGTCAATGATGATTCCAAGATCCCTTTCTGCCTCCGTGCTCTCAAGAAGGGAGTTTCCCATCTTGTAAGTGTGTTGACGGTTACTACTGCCCAAGTGCAGCACCCTGCACTTGTCTGTATTGAAACACATCCTGTTTTCGTTAGCCCACCCTTGCAACCTATCCAAATAGGGCCCACTTTACACACCCCTAATAATGCTTCTGGTCTACTTCTGGGTTTGCTGCTGAGTGTGCAGGGAAGCCCTCTGTGCTTCTGTGGGACACTCCATGCTCCCCAACATCACAGCATTCACGAGCCACCTGCTACCTAGAGGTATGTAGAAAAAATATTTAAAACTGTGTGTATGTCCCAATCGCTGAATCTTTCTGAACCTCTCCAGATCAATTTGGAGGGTTCCGATTGAATCTGGAGAGATTAAAGGATCCTCTGATTTGATTCAGATATGGAGATTTGGCTACTGAATTGGGCTGAATCTCCACCGGATCGAATCAGGAGCCAAAGCTTTGCTCTGTGTGTGTGTGTGTGTGTGTGTGTGTGTGTGTGTGTGTGTGTGTGTGTGCATGCGCGCATGCTAACTCCTATGCCTCTGCAATGTAGAGCTATTGACTCCTGTGCTTTTATATATCCTGTGTTTCTCTGGCCCATATACTTTGAAAAGTGATAAATGTTTTGGTACATATATGCATATACTTGAAAATAATATTCTATGAACAGTGGCAGAGATCAGTATCATAGTTTCCTTTACAGATTAGGATATCAAAGCCAGTAGCACAGTTATTTAACAGTTATAGCCACATCTTAAGAATATGTAAAAAATAGAGTTTGCATATTTAACATATAGGAGACTCGGACTGATTTTAAAACAATTATAATAAGTAGACATGATGAAAAATAGACATTTACAGAAGGTTGTCACACATATTCTGTTATAAGTATGGGAGAAAATGTGTATGTCTTCTGTTGACTTTTAAATCAAATGCTGCTACACAACTAAACCATTTTCTCCCATCTAATCCTGCACTTCAGCTTGCTCCCATTGGCAATGTCTACACAGAAAATTTACTTTGCTAGCAGCAGCATCCTTCCACTACACTTGTGTTACCTTCTACACCAAGCCATACAACTGTATACAGCCCTGCAGATGAATTAATTAACTCTATAAAGTGGACTAATTTACACTTTTGCAGTGGTGCTAATTAGCCTATATAAACTACCATGCATACATGGTTACATTGCTTCTAGTTTAGAAGGCTGCCCGTGCAAAGCCAAATGGAAAGGTGTCTACCTTTTCTGCTGCCTGGCAGGGTAAATTTTCCTGGAATTTGGAAACATGTGCCAGGTAGACATTGTCCCAGCATGCCCTCCAGGAAGAGCTTGCTTGAGACCACTCCTGCCCCCTGAATCCAGTCCAGGCATAGCTCCTAAAGGAGGGGGTAAAACGTAGGATTTTTCCCATACTGAGACCCAGCCTTTCAGTCTCTCACTTTTCCTGGTTCTCCGAAGCCCTGACTCAAGGAGCTAGTATCCAGTTCTGCTTCTGAGAAAGGGACATTACCTTCAATACAGTGTTGAGCAAAATATTTAATAATACTTCTGAAAATATGTTAAACTGCGTTCATTTGTGCAAATGTTTCAGTTACAATACAGAGATGTCATCATGTCATTTTGTTACTTTGGGTAAACCTTCGTATTTACCAGAATATGAGTAATAGCTAAGAATTTCTGTAGTGTTCAGCATGTTGAAGATTTAAAAACCATACACTGATTCATGATGTCATGATCAAAACTCTCAAGCAAACCATATTACACATAGGTTCTGCTCAGTGGTTTTGACAGCTTCCCTGTCTCACCTCATTTCATATTACTGTCTGATTCTTGGAATCAGATTTGCCATCCTGCAGCCCTCAGCCGTCTGCTTCTTCCTTCACTGCCTTTCTCTTCTAAGGCATTGTCAGAGGTCAGTGGAAATAAAGGGTGAGAAATATTCAGGACTTTATAGTAGATTTCAAAGAGGGGAGAGGTAAGGGGAGAAGTGGAATATTGCTTTAGCAGAAGGTATCTGGGGAGGGCTCAGGGCTGAACTCCTTCCGTTTAGTTCTTCCTTCTCTACTTATTTTACCTACAATAAAGATGGATTTGCTCAACAACTTTTTTTTATTACTAGGAGGTGGTGGAAAGGGTGGGAAGATTAAGATTTAAGGCATTTATACATGTGCTCTGGGAGGTGCGAGGCAGAGGTGGTGTAATTAGAGTGGCTCTGAGAGTCTCTCTAAAGCACCCAGAGCATCATGTGAATCAGTGTCCCCATGCTGAATAAAGGCTGTGGGGGCACTTTAACTAAAGCTCATCAAATGAACTTTATTTAAAGCACCCCCACCATCATTTTTCAGCATGGGTATGCCGGTATGTGTGACACTGGAGTCTGCTGGAGTGCGGTAATTACCACACTCCAGCAGACTTGGTTAATCGAGTCTACTCTGACATGCTGTAATTACAGCGTATCGGAGTAGCCTCAATATATGTGTATAAGTGACCTTAGTGTCCAAATTCATTTCTCAACAATTATTTTATTAACTGGGATCTGTCACTCAGATTACCCAGTTTAATCTAATACTACTTAGCTTTTTATTGATATAATTTAATGTTTACATTTCTTCAAACAAAAGAAAGTACTATTGTTTCTATTTAGCAGGTGGGAAGACAGGTGGGTGATCCAGGCTGACCTGGACAGATCAGCAAGTGGGCGGACAAGAATCTGATGGTGTTCAACGCCGATAAATGCAAGGTTCTCCACCTTGGGAAGAAAAACCCGCAGCATCCTTATAGGCTCGGCAGTGCTATGCTGGCTAGCACTATGGAAGAAAGAGACTTGGGGGTCATCATTGACCACAAGATGAACATGAGCCTGCAGTGCGATGCTGCGGCTAGTAAAGCGACCAAAACGCTGGCTTGCATCCATAGATGCTTCTCAAGCAAATCCCAGGACGTCATTCTCCCCTTGTACTCGGCCTTGGTGAGGCCGCAGCTGGAGTACTGCATCCAGTTTTGGGCTCCACAATTCAAAAAGGATGTGGAGAAGCTTGAGAGAGTCCAGAGAAGAGCCATGCACATGATCAGAGGTCAGGGAAACAGACCCTACGATAACAGGCTGAGAGCCCTGGGGCTCTTTAGCCTGGAAAAGCGCAGGCTCAGGGGTGATCTGATGGCCACCTACAAGTTTATCAGGGGTGACCACCAGTATCTGGGGAACGTTTGTTCACCAGAGTGCCCCAAGGGATGACAACTAGGTCAAATGGTCATAAACTACTACAAGACCGTTTCAGGCTGGACATAAGGAAGAATTTCTTTACTGTCCGAGCCCCCAAGGTCTGGAACAGCCTGCCACCGGAGGTGGTTCAAGCGCCTACATTGAACACCTTCAAGAGCAAACTGGATGCTTATCTTGCTGGGATCCTATGACCCCAGCTGACTTCCTGCCCTTTGGGCAGGGGGCTGGACTCGATGATCTTCCGAGGTCCCTTCCAGCCCTAATGTCTATGAAATCTATGAAAACTGAGACATGGAGATTTGAAGTGATTTATCCACTGTCACTCAGCAGGTCCTAGCACAGGCATATAATTCCCTGAATCCCATAGATCCCTGAATCCCAATTCAGCACTCTGCTCTTTCCTAAGAAATTGTTGTAGTTCTTAAAGGATAAAAATTGTTACTCTTCACTAATCTCCAAACTTGATGATCCTTAGCAAGAATGGTTTCTAAATTCAACTACTAAGCAAATGTTTAATATAGGAGTGCTCTAGTAAGATCCCCTGTTACTGACTTCATTGCTTTTACAATATATACTGCAATAAATTTGCTAGTAGAATATGAAGAGTAATAACTAATTAAAACTAACTTGCAAGGTTCTGTAAATGACAGGATGGGTGATCTCCAACATGCCTGTGGAAATTAGCACAGTTCCATTCTTTAAAAAGTAAAGTCCTGGCTTTTATCTGAAGAAAAAAAAAAAAAAAAAAAGTCTGAGTTTAAATCAGAATTTACATGCAATGAGTTTTATATCATTCATTTTAAGGGTTTTATTTTAAGGCATATCATGCTCTGCCAATGCAGATTTCTAAATTCTACTCTAAATTTCATCTAGAATTTTTTTAGAAGCTAATTTGGAACATGAAGTGTGCAAATAGTGTAATTCAGTTGCTTCCCACAGATATGTAACATCTTTGAGCACACCAAGGAGAGTGTCAATTATCTGTCTTTGAAAATATTGATTGAATGATGTGATACATTTCTAACATTAAATAAAAAGCTGATAAAGAATTCCAAAGATCTAGAGGGGCTTCCTTGCTCTTTATCGGTATAGTCTGATGAAAGCAAAAGAAATGAAATGAAATAAAATATAATACAGGACAGCTGAGACAAATCACTCGGTAGATACATTTGAAAATTGTAGTAAGAATTGGAGTTAGCCACTTTGTTTTTCAGTCTGTGCTCCCAGTTGTGTCGTTAAAGACTCTTATTTATAAAAGTTGGAGATCTCTCAAAATGCTGAACACGGCTTCTGGTGTTTCACTTGCCTTGATTATTGATAAGGGTAAGAGTGTTTAGTGGAATTTTGAAGAAACATTTCCCTCAAAAACATATACTTTCACTGGTCAAAAATTATGTTAGACTTACAGTGAAGTCTCAAAGTACAACAAATATCAACACTAACCTGAGAAAAAGACTCCACATCCTGGTTTCCCAAACTGTTGGTACCTGGGCATGCTGTTTTTTTTCTGGATTAAAATTGGCAGCACACTTCACTCGCACCCAAAAAAGGTGTCCTGTCTGTCTGTATGTGCATGCATGCATGTCTATGCATGCACATACATAAATAAGACTTAGTCATTAGTGCCCAACCCATTGGCTCAGTGGGCCACATGAGTGATGCTAGGTTACTTTGCAAGCTGGATCTGTTCCAGGAACCCAATCCTGTGCTTGATGTCGGTCCAGCTGGGACCCAATCCCTCCACATGGGGCTGGTGAGGCCAGGGCCCAATTCCGCTGTGTGGAGCTTGGAAATTTGGTGGCACAAACGTGGTGGCAGTGTGGTGGCTCCACTTCTACCTCTCTTGTAGCCCACCCTTTGAGAATCACTGCTTTACATAATAGGAAAAATATTTAAGATGATGGGAAGAAAAGCAACAGAATGACAATACTAGAAATCTTTTGTTTTTGCGGGGGTGGGGGTTTAGTGTATATGAAAAAGATCAAAATCTATTATACTGGGAGGCTCAAAACAAGAACCAGGGGGAAACTATTTCTGCTAATGTCTGTTGAGTTAGTTTTGATTTGTTTTATTGTAACTTGAGGTGTACGGGGCAGCGAGAAAAGCAGAGAATATCTTTAGGGGTTAAAGTCTCAAATATTTTTAAACCTTATTCTCAATATAGGTTCTCTTCCCCACCCACCCAAATTAAATCTTTTTATTTTAATAAATCTCATTTCATATTAAAGGTTTTAATTTCCATAACCCCTGTAGGATAATGATAAAATATAACAAACCATCTTTCCAGACCATTTCACAAAAAGGAGAAACTAAGGAAGAAAGCATCAACTGCAAATTCATGAAGAGTGTCTGATTAGTAGTCTAATTTCTGAGACTTAAACTGTAAAGCATAGAAAGTGTCTTCTGTCTGCTAGGAATTCAGGTCTGAAATTCATTTGTGTGTAGTGTTAATTACACTAAAATCCAGATTGTAATGACATGTTGGATGTATTTTCTATGCAAAAATACCAGTGTAGTATATGGTATTTCTCTATCTCTAGGTGTGTCTTTAGAAATTTTCTGTTAGTACAAGAAATGTGCAAAAGCTTAGATATGTTGTTTTAACATAGGTTGGCCCAATTTTTGAGTCTCCAGGGAATGCAGGACACCCAGCCATACACCACACATTAATGCATGCCATAGGAGACACCCCCCACCTTACCACACAGGCGCTGGTGTACCACAAGTGTGCCTCCCCTGCCTGCTACACTCTATTGATCCCCAAAGCACAGTGTGCACCCCTCCCCCCCGCTGTACCACATGGGCCACTAAGGTGTTGCATGACCCCTGCTCTATGACAGATCCCTGCTGCATGGATTTCCTGCACTATAGAGGTGTACTGCAGGCACAGACAGATGGGCAACTCTGGCTGCAACATACCAGCATGGATGCTGTGTGGGGTCCCCAGTTCCTTCCAAGCTACAGGTTTCCTCAGCCACACAGACTGTGCTGTCCTGCCCTGCCTGCATGGGTGGAGACATGCAGCGGAAGCTGGGGGAAGAAGTAGGAGCCCAGAAGACTAACAACAAAAAACAAAGGTGGGAATGACACAGAGCAGCAAAAAACAAAGGTGGGAATGACACCCCGTTCAGGAGCTTTAATCTCTTGGGGGGGCCACACATGGCCCACTGGCTGCCAGTTTGACAGCTCTGTTTTAATTACACCAGCCCACGTCTATATGCAGTGGTCACTGATGGAACCCTGGTCTCTCCCACTATTTTGCTTTTGCAAATTTTAGGTTTTATGAGGCTCTGTTTTTTATAGGTTTGTAGGGTTTTTGTTTTCTTTTGTTGTATTGTAGATCTTAAGCTTGTCATTGAGCATTCTTAGGTGCTTTGTATTCTGTCATGTATGAAAGGGACTAGAACGAATGTTGTTGGGGACTCTTTTGGACTATTCATGCATTATACGATTTCCTTCATACATAGGGGAACATGCTCCATGGTGCTAGTAGTTCTGTCTAGTCCTAGATTTGTCACACATACATAAAACAAACTAGAATACCATATTTTTGCATATAAGCCGCACCCACGTATAACCCATGGAAAATTGTATTTTCGCAAATTAGTCCGTGTATACGGCGCACCCATGTATTCCCCACGGCGGCGTATACACGGGGAGGCGGCGCAGCCTGGCACACCCCGATCCCCACGGCGGCAGCAGCGGCACAGCCCAGCCTGCTCTGGCCCAGCGGGGAGGGTGGTGCAGCTTGCCCTGGCCCCCGTGGCAGTGGCAGCGGCAGCGCAGCCTGCCTTAGCCCTGGCCTCCGCGGCAGCAGCGGTGCAGCCCAGCCTGCCCGGGCCCAGTGGGGAGGCAGCACAGCCTGCCCCAGCACCGGCCCTGGCCCCCACGGTGGCGGCACAGCCCAGCCTGCCCAGGCCCCCGTGGGGAAAAAAAGTCCGTTGATAGCCCGCACCCCCGTGTAGCCCGCACCCATCCATTTTTTTTGTAAAATCAGGTATCCCCCACGGGATATATGCGCAAAAATACTGTACTCCAGATGTAACTGCAGGATCCTCAGCCCCACACGAAATGGGTCACCCCCCCCATGGGGATCCCACCATTTATTATATAATTTACTATCATCAGTTTGTTTTCTTTTATGTTAATATTTAATTTAAATGATGACTTTTTAAGTATAGTACAAAATTAAGCACTGAAAGAAGGCCTGAAGTTTCAGATACAGAGAGCAAACCCTTCTTTGTATCCTGGCTAACAGCCAGCATTAAAAATAAAAAAAGATACGGAAAGAGATGAAAACATGGGTTAAACATTTTTAATATTAAAGCACTGAGTATTTAAAGTAAAGGTTTAACTTTGACAGTGTTCCTATTCATTTCTGTTTCAGCTGGAAACCATTCTTTAGGGAACCCCCTGCTAGCCATGTTTTGTCAGTCTTTTAGGTGACATTAAAGATTAGACAAACTCTTCTGTAGGAGGAGCAGAGGAAAAGAGGTAGATGAGATAGGCTGGAGTCGTTATTGTGCCTATTGATATTAAGGTCCAATCTTGCTTTTTTGAAAGTGAGAACATGAGAATGGAGAGAAAACAGCTGCAAAAATGAAACATGTAGCTTCTATATCTGGAGACAGTTAATTCTTGCTTGAAAATTCATTGCTGACAAATGAGAGGAACAATCCATTGCCTTATCAAACATTTCAAGACTTGACAAACTTGGACCGTGCTTTGGGCTACCTTAGACACTGTTTTTAACTGTTTCTTTGGTCTCTGGCTCACAGCAGTTTGTAAAATATTCCATTGTGGATGGATAACTCAGATTTACTAAACAGAAGATTAAAAAAAAAAAAGAAAAAGAAAGAAAGGAAAAGAAGACTTGAGGCAGGGTGAGAACAAACATGTCTCATTTTACAGGTGTTGCTCAGTTGGTATTCAAAGCAGATGAAGGTGAAAATGTTATCCGAGTCCCTCTTTCTGTCTCAGTCTGATCAGCAGGGATCCAGGTTTTCTGTTTTCCACAGAAAAATGGAAAATGAAGATTTTTCTCCTTTTAAAAGATAAAAATGTGGGAAACTGCAGGTTTTCCTTTGTAGGCTGGCAGAGTTTCAGCCTGCAAGGGGCTGCTTGGGGCTAAGGGCAGTGGGAGGAGGGTTCAAAGGATGCAGGGGGCACCATGTACACGTGTGTGTGTGTGTGTGTGTGTGTGTGCGTGCGCGCGCGCACACACACACACACACACACACACAGAAAAACATCCAGGCAGCTTGGTGGACAGCAGCTCCCCCCAGCTGCCGGCAGGTAATTCTATGGGTGGGGGACCATAGAGGGACATAAATGAGGCAGTCATGGCAGCTCACATTGAGCCCCCATGGTGAGGAAGGGAGTGGGGCAGGGTTGGTGGCTGGGGCTAGGGATGCTGCCTGCTTGGGGTGGTGTTCAGGACCTGGGGTGGGACTGCACTACTATGGGACCTGTGCAAGGAATGGGACAGAGCCATGACTGGCTTGTCTGGGGGTCAGGGTGGGGAGGTCGGGGGCAGTAGCTCCCTGTCAATGAATGCACTCCTGGGTAAAGGTTGGGAACCATGGGGATGTGATAGGAGGGTGAAGGGGGATATGCCCCCTCAGATTTGTGCACCCACAGTGGGATATGGAGCTGCAGCCTAGCTGGACCTATATTGGGAAGGACCTGCCTCCATGGCCCAGCAGGTGGGACCCAGCACAGGAGGGCAGATTGGGGTGATGAGACTCACTGCTGCAGCCATCACAACCTGTACCTCCCCCGGCCAGTTGCACCACCAGCAGCGTGAGGACTGATGGACTGACGGCGGGGAGGGAGGGGGCATTTACAATGCCCTCACCTTCTCCCATTGCCAGCAGCTTGCATGCCAGGCTGCAGCTCTACCCCAAAGTGGAGGTGGGGTAAGGGCCAGGGCACATGGACTCAGGCGAGTGGCAATGGTAATAGCAGCCAGGCCATGGTGGTGGGGTTGAGCTATCGACCAGCACCCAAGCAGCTCCTCATGGGAGGAGGTGAGGGCAGTGTGTTCCTCATCACCAGTCTACTACTCCTTGTGCTACTGGTAGCATTGCTGGCATAGGAGTCCTGGTGTCAGAAGTGGCATCAACAACCAGTCTTGCTGCCCTGCTCTGCCCTCCCACACTGGGTCCTGCCCACTGAGTCATGGAGGTAGATCCTGCCTATGCCAGTTGGGCCAGACTACAGCCTGCTAATGGTTGCACAAATCATGGAGGCACATGGCTCTCCCTGGCTCTTGATGCATCACCTATGGCATTGCCAATGTTCAGGCACCCCCTACCCCCCCACACTCCATCCAGAACCTCCCTGTGGCAGTGCACTGTGTGTGTCTGCCACTTTAAGGGCCTGGAGTTGGCAGCCTCCAGGTGCCTGATGAGGGCAGCCATTTTGAGGCAAGGGCTGCCTATATAAACAAGGCAGTTTGGCTGCAGGAGGCCAGGCAGCAACATCACCTGGCTGAAGGGCTGCTGAGAACAACCCAGAGGTAAGGGGGAGCTGCAAGGGGTTGGTAAGGAGGCTCCTGATCCTGGGCATGACCTGAAACTACACCCTGCCGGGAGTGGGTGGCCTGGTGGGGCTCTCAGTGGCGCGGGAGCCCCCAGGAACTGCCAGGCCAGTTATCACCCCGGTGAAAGGCGGGTCGGGGCACCTTAACCCCTAGCTCCCACCACTGGGTGGGTAACCCTGTGTTTGTGGAGGGGCCCAGAGGGCGGATCCCGAGAGAGTGAATGAGTACAGGGCATGGTGCTGTGGTTGCCCCCCCCGGGAGAAGGGGAGTAGTGGCACAGTGAGGCCCAGATACAGAGTGAGGGGCTAGAGGCCCAGCCCAAAGGAGAGAGTACCTTCGGCTGGCCCAAGCTGAGGCCAGGACCAGGAGGGTCAAAAGGGCCAGGGGCCCCCTGCAAGGGATGCCCAAGAGCCGGGGGCCTGGGGTTCCGACTGGCCTGGAGGTGGGCCAGGGCTAGTAGCCGAAGGTCCCGGGGGGACCACGCCCGAGAGGGGAAAGTAGCTTCAGGGGGGGGGCTAGGTAGCCTGGATGACGGTGGAGAGGCCTCCTGATCGGGAGGGTCATAGAGGGGGGCTGT
>NW_005842260.1:1500547-1529184 GCF_000455745.1 Alligator sinensis | reverse complement strand
CAGGGGGGTGGTTGCCCAGAGACGGGTGGGCGGGCCACGGAGATCGGCCCCGAGGTGGCCCCCTGTCACACTCCCCCATCCCACAAACCCATCCCTTCCTCTCACATTTGGGAGGGGGATGGGGGAGGGGGCAGGTCAGGAGTGAGGGGCACCAGCATGGCTGGGGGGCTGTGGTCTTAGAAGCAAGGGGCACTGGCATATCAGGGCTGCTGAGTACCACAAAGCAGTGGGGAGAACAGCTGCATCAGGATGTTAAATCCTGGTGAGCAAAGGAAGTAAGGAGAGCTCTGATTTTCTATGATAAACCAAAATCAAATGCCAGAATTTTTAATAATTTATTTTATTATAATAATTGAGGCACTGGTAGGCTTACAAACAGCTTTAAACATATAAAAAAAAAAAAACTTGTGTTCAACTGATACATACATATACATATAGTGATGTTTCATTTTACTAGCAGAAAAATACAGATTTGGAGGATTTTAATCAGAGAATGTTGGATTTTTAAATAGATTAAACCAGGGTCCCTGCTGATCAGGATATCTCCAAGCTCAGGCCTAACTGTCCTACAGTGGATTCCAGGACACTATACCAGACAGCTCAATCCTTCACGTACAACTTGTTCTTCTAGTGTTAGATTACGTACCCAAAGTGGAGTGATAGATGGAAGAGCCCATCCTACCTTTATTTGTTTACCAATTAGTTATAATTTCTAATGCAACACATTTTAGTCCCCTAGTACCTGCAACTTCTTGTTCAGCAGATACTACCCCATCAAAGTTTTTCAGGCGGACCAGGCATTTATGTATATGTTTGTTCTCTCTCCCCCTCCTCCTTTCATTTTCTAAACAATTTTTATGTAACTGAGTTAAGCTTTTGGGCAAGTTAAAATATAGATTGTATACCATAGGGTCCTGGGGTTCAGGACTTTGAACCGTAGTCTACCATGTTCCAGGTAAGTGCCTTTAAAAATACGGCTAAGAAGCAAGGACAATTAACCAATGCTGAGCACTGTGCTATTGCAGCTAGACTAGACAGCTGTTGGCATCTGAGGTAACTTAAGGCTATATCAGGTATGTACAATATGACTTGTGTATATCCAAATAAGGTACAATAGATATTTAGGGTACATACAAACATTATATTTAGATGGACCTAACAAAGGTTAGGTCCATCTAAATGCCCACTCTTGCATGCATGGAAAGGGGTTTAAATTGGCCAAAAAATAGCACACCCAATCAAAGTTAGTACACCTACTCATGTGAACTAACTTAGATCAAAAAAGAGTTACCCCTGTCCAGGGGTTAACCTAGGGGCAGGGAATTATTTTGGGTGGAGGGCCACTTACCAAGTTTTGGCAAGCTGTCAAGGGTTGCATGTGTAGCCCTGCCCCACTACCTGGTCACTATCTTGGGAACGGACATCCAGTCCCCTAACCCCCAACCTTTGCCACCAGAAGTCCCTCCCCTTGCCATTGGAAATACTCTTTTCATCAAGGGGTTTTGCCATCTCAGAACCAGAAAAATACCACATTATGTTCTAAAAATCAAACGTATACAACATTCATTAATTTGATTTTTAAAATATGTCCTGATTTACTTCTGTTTGTGTGGTGTACACAGAAGTGAATGCACAACAGCTTAAAATGAAGTGTTACTCATGTATATTGGGGGGGTAGAAGCATTGGGTATGTTGGGTTGGGTATAAGTTTGTGAAGGGCTGTGGGTATGTGGGGTGTGGGTGGGTATTGCGTTTGTGGGGAGATTGTGAGGGAAGGAGGGTGGCTGGGGTACGTGAGGGAGGGGTGTGGGTGTTGGGGTCTGCGTGTATGGAAGTGTGAGGGGGTGTGTGAGTGCATGTGTTGAATGAAGGAGTCAGAAAAGAGAAGTAGACAGGATGAAGAATGTGATGTGGCATAAGAAGAATGTAGGCCAAGATAGGAACAGACTGGAGGGATTATAAAGAACTACATAGATTAAAAGAAAGAGTTAGAATTTCTTTCATCCAAAAAGAAAAAGACATTGCAAAGATTTTAGAAATGTGCTGATGTTATCAAAATGGTGACCAAAGATAATGATTTTTGGCCACAACATTTTGCAAATACTGGAGGAAAAGAATAGAAATGAAGAGGCTGTATTGAATGATTATGGAGGGATTTCCCATTAAAGAAAGTGGGAAAAACTTTGAAAATATATTTTTCTGTTTTTATTTTCCTTACAATAGGGTAAAACTGAGATCTATTAACTGATTAATTGTAAAAAGTATGAGTGCTAACAAAGGATAGCCAATAGCCTAGCAGGTGTAGGGCCTTTAGGCATGACTTAGAATAGAGACCTTAACATTGATTCCCATGCATTCTTACTAAGTTCTCTAGTCATTGGAATATATAGTCAGTCTTTTTCTGGCATAGCAATAGACTCAAGTTACTGGTTAGAGCACTTCCTTAGGATGTGGAAAAACACAGGTTGAGGTACCCAATACTATCAGAAAAAAGGGACTGAAATCTGGATCCTCCATATTCCAGATGAATGCCTTAATCCTTGTGTTATTGACCATCTGGGAGTTGTTCTCACTTACTTACTAATTTTGACCACCAGGTCTGCCCTGGACCTGGAAACCCTTCTTAATTAAAGTTGTTTTTTTTTTAATGTATGTGATCCCATGAAACAGTTTATTTTAATAAATTGTAAAATTCTCAACCGGCTCTACTTTTCACTTTTTGCCATCAAAAGAGCTAATAACAAATGTATTTATCAGCTGTGAGAAAACAAAGTAGGATGGAACAGTTTCAAAATAATAATAGTCTCAGACATTTCCAACAAGCAACAAATATTTAATTGTTTTTAAGTTCGTTATGTTAACGAAAGGTGCTACAGTGTTTAAATTTGCACTAGCAAGGTTGCACTGCCATTATTTTGTATGACTTTTTATGGTTATCTCTAGCTATAACACCTTTCACTATTAAATGTGAAGTTTTCTATATAGCATTCTTCAAATAAAAGAAAAGGAGCTTAGTTATTTTTGAAGGAAAGGAGTGTGGGTAGAAGGGGCTTCTTCCATTTTAAATAAAATATTTTTCCTGTTTGTTTTTAACATCTTTACCACTCAGCTGAAATTTGACCTGGTAATGGTTCTTGTGGATTAGAAGTGTCTTTCAGTGTTCCAGTAAAAGTAAGTGTTGATTTGACAGGTATTTGCTTTTAATAATTTTATTCTGCCTATGCCAAATAAATTTAACACATTGCTTTTCACTAAGCTAATAAAACATACAAAGAAGGCTGCATCTGTTGAACATATATATGTAGAGTTACCTATTTGTTCAAAAGCACAAGCTATAGCGGAAGTTTCTAGAAAATAAAGAGTTAAAAAATCTACTCTATCATTTTTTATAAGAATAGTTTCTCTTATGTATCTGATAAATAATTTAAGTATCAGAAACATTTAACTGGATATTTGGATGTGCTAAATTCCTTAAACAAATATGAAAACTACTTATTACAGTACACTTTTACATGGCTGAAAGCTGAGTTATGTCAACAATACAAAATGTAGATCTTAAAATATTTAGAATACAATTTACTTAACTTTGAGGTTCTAAAGGAAAACTATTCATACATAAAAAAGGAAAGATAAACGGATTCATTATTATTTTCATCTCAGAAATGTAAGAGATTTTGAAACTCCAACTGTCTCCATGTGAAATCAGAAACAATGAAATTAAAGTCAACCATTAAACATTTATGAAGAGAACAAATTAAAAATCCACCAGTAATAACTCTGAGCTATCACTAGCATTCTCAGTCATTTTCACTGTCAACATGCCATCATTTTTTGTCAGTGGAAGACAGCATTTAAAATTCTGAACAACAAACTTTTCTTTCTCTGCTAAGATAAAAAGCAAATTAATTTATGCTCAGCAGCTGTAATAGCTATACAGTTTGCTAGCATTAATTATTTAACTGAGAGTAATAATCTGGAGACTGTTCTTTAGAAGGTGACTTGAACTGGCCTATGATATTTTCTTGATTAACACTTCCTCTCAGGTATTTGACTTTGTTCAGACTTAAGGATACAAATTAGGGCAACAATTTCTTTCTTTTTTTGCTTAGTTTATATTTTTAGACACACAATATAACTAGAATAGGGGGAAAAAAGTGCATGGAGCTTTTTTCCTTTTTTTCAGTAGCTCTGCTTATGAGAGATACCATGCTTTCAGGGCACAGGAAGGACCTACTTAGGGTGTTTCTGAGCCAGACAATTTAGCCTGTTATTAATAAAATGTTATTATGCTTCTTAATCTATAAAACACAAAATACTTTGTAAATCGATTAATAGTAATTGGCCAGTGATGGTGAAATATTTTCTTCATTACATTCCCAGTGGAAAAGATATCATTAACCTCTCAACCTTGTTCACGAGGCAGCAGTTTGGCAAAACTCTACAGACCTGGATGGCCAGTAGAAAAGAACATAAATGTCTTACTTCAAACATCTAGGCAAGCATCCTGACAGTGGCAAAAGTGGATACTTAAGAGGGAGAGCACTGAACCAAGTATCTCTCAAGGACTACTTCTCAACCAGGGTGCCAGAAGACCCTTTCAAGAATGATGTGGGGTGCCACATATTGTTTGCAATGGTTTTTGTGTGCAAACAGGTTTCACAAGATAAACCCAGAAATTTCAAATAGCAATCTATAGTTTTAAATAATCTTACCTGTTATGATCCGAGTTCTTTGCAACAGAAAATTGTTCTATTGTTTTTCTGTAGTCAAGAAATGAGTGAAAATTATGAACTGTTGCCTTTCCAGGTGCCTTGGGTCTAATGAGAGAAAAAAGGTTGAAAACCACTGATCTAGAATAATCTAGACAGAACAGGTAAATTTGTGAAAGAGCAGGTTAGCTATTACTTGATAAGCTAGATGCTTTCAAGACATCAGGACCAGATGGGATGCACTCAAGGGCCCTGAAGGAATTGGCTGAGGTAATTCTGGGTCATAGACTATCCTTTTTGAGGACCGTAGGAAGTTTAAGGTCCTGGATGACTGGACAAGGGCATATATAGCACCCACATTTAAGGAAGGGAAGGCAAAGCATATGAGGAACTACATATCAGTCAACCTGACCTCTATATCTGGAATCATCCTGGAACAGTTCCTCAAGAAATCCATTGTGAAGCATTGATGGGGGATCACCTCAGTGGTGGCTATAACACCTCCTCAACCCCCTCAGCCCTTGGCACCTTTCCTTCCTTTGGGCCATCTTCCCTTCTACTCAACTGCCATGCCTTGTTGTAAATATGTCTTTATAAGAGAATAGGCTGCCCCAGGAGTCCCCAAGACCAATCACACTCTCATGGGTATAGGTGTTACTACTCATCCCCTTAAAGGTTAATTACATTGGCTCTCTTCACCCCAATACCCATGCCTGTGCCTCACAGATGTCCTTTCCTCCCCTAGAGGCTATGGGCTCCTGGCTTTATTTGTCCTTACTTCCTAGCTTTCAGTCCCCCTTAGACCAAGGCCCTGCTCCTAGGCCAGTTGGGACTCATGGGCTCTCCAGCCCCACCAGTCCCTGGCTGTGGCCCTTCTCAGCCTTTGAGCCCCACTGACACCTGGCCTCACTCTTGGCCAGTGAGACCTATGGGCACCCTGGTCCTACCTGCTTCCTTGGCCCTCTGCTCTCTCTCCTGGCCCTCTATCTCTCTGTTCTCTATCCTCTTTGGGCCCTTTAGACCTCTGTTCTCTCTTTGGGCCCTCTGGGTCAGCTGGGATCTCCTAACCTCCCCTCAGTCCCTTCTACAAACCACCAGGCATTCCCCAGCCCTAAGGCTACATGCTAGCCATTCCACTAACCCTAGGCTGAAGTTCTAGCCCCAAGGCTGCATACCCATGGACACATTTGGTGTGAGTTGGTCACTCTCAGTAGCCTGATCAGGAGCTTCTTCCCTGTCAGATGCCAGGTTATGATTGCCTACCTACCTGGGATTGAACTATGTATAACCCAGTCCCAGCCCCCTTTGGGTCAGGTGTCTTTCCTGATTGCTCCCTGAACTGTTTCTGGAGCCTTCTTTCCCTCTAGATGGAGGTACTATAAGATAGATAAATAACTGGTTGGATAATCATACACAGCAAGTAATCCTAAATGGCTCATTGTCTAGTTGAGAAAATGTATCAAATGTAGTTTCCCAGGGATCTGTCCTGTGTCCAGTGTTGTTCAATGACTTCATTCATGATTTGGGTAATAGGATCAAGTGCACACTTAGGAAATTCGAGGACGGTACTGAGCTGGATGGAATTGTTGACATTCCAGAGGATAGGGCAAGGATCCAGAATGAACTGGATAGACTGGAAAAGTGGTCCATGATCAATCAGATGATGTTTAACAATGACAAGCATGGAAGTCCTGCAGTTGAGACAGAATAACAGCATGATACAGACTGAGGATTGACTGACTAGTTTGCAGTACTTAAGGGAAGGACCTGAGGGGTGTGGTAGACCATAAGATGAATTTGAGCCAGTAATGTGATAGTGTGCTCTTGCTGACAAAAAAGCTACCAGTATACTAGGTTATATTCACAGGAATGTTGCTTTCAGATCAAGAGAAGTGATTTTTCATCTCTATTCAGCACTGGTGAGGCCTTACCTGGAGTAGTGTTCAGTTTTCAAGAAGGACATGGACAGCTTGGAAAGAGTCAAGGACAGAGTAACAAAGTGCTTTAGGGGTCTGGGATGCCAGAGTTATGGGGGAAGTCTGAAAGAACAAAGGTTATTTAGCCTGAAGAAGAGAAGACTGAGGCGGGACTTGAAGATAGTCTTCAGATACCTGAAGGCTTATTATATGGAGGATGGAGAAGGGATTTTCTCTATGGCTGTTGGGGACAGGACTAGTAGAAACAGCCTCAAACTGCAGCAAGGGAAATTTGGGTTATAAATTAGAGGGGACTTTCTGACTAAGGGTGGGTAGGCAGTAGAACAGGCTACCTAGGGAAGTTGTGGAATCTCCATGCAGGTTCGCCAGACAGTAGGTTGGAATGGTCTAGCAGGGGATGATCTTGCCTTGAGCATGGGGCTGGAGTAGATGACCTTGTGAGGTCTCTTCCAGTCCTACTTTCCTATGATCCCCTGTTCATTACCCTCCTTAGCATCCACTCTCCTTGATTTAGAGGTGTCAGAGGATACATCTCTGACTGTTCTGGCACATGGTTATTTTGACCAGTTTGTCTATTGAAATATCTTTCTTGTCTGGAGATACTAAAATGTGGCATTTTCTATTTGTCTATGATGCAAATTAAATAAGGAATACTATGGGATTATTTTCTAATTGTAGCTACTATCACTATAATGGAGATCACTATATAATGGTCTCTATTTATAATAATTACTAATATATGCAAATATCCATTTAGTTGGATAAGTAACTTAGCACAGAGCTTTAGCACATCAAACATTTAGTTGATGCTACCCTAATATACTCACTTATTTCACCAAGGAAAATAGTTACATAAGCTTATAGAGTTCTTCCATAAGGACAGCTTTAATTAAAAATAAAATTGCAGCAAGCTGAAATGAATATATTAAAACCTAACAGACATACTTGGTAATGGAACTCAATTCTCAGATGATAAAACTCCTCCTTACACAAGGGAAGTAAATAAGTCTTATTTGCCCATTAGTAACCCTGTTACAAACCATGTCTTCAGCTATTCATTTCTACCAGGGATTTTCAATAATGTCAGTTTTGGGCAGTGTAAATGTTTTCCAACAATTGCTCTTGTCATATTTTAACTATGGAAATTTTTTAAGTCTTCATTTTTTTTAAAATCTTTATTTAAATTATGTCTCCAATCTGTCATTTCTACTATGAAAGGATATATATTCATTATATTAAGATTGGTGAAACCTTTGTGATCATGTATCAGCAAAACTCACTATCACAGACAAATATGATTTTTTTTGCCAGTAGGGAAGATGATGGTACTGCTTGACTCCACTGTCTAGTTATCTGTAAAACATAACAGATCACAGTGGATACAAGTAGGGTATTTAGGGGGTGAGGTGGGTTGTTTGTTTGTTTTGGGGGGGGGGTTGTTGCCTTTTTGTATAAGTTTTGTTTACTCTCTTCAGGAAGCTGGATGTTAAGAAGATATCCCAGACACAATTTAAGTGGAACTCACTGCTTAACACACTTTATATATATTATACATATTTTAATAATTTATTCTAAATATATTGTAACTGTTACCATATTCAAATCCATTTTCAATCTTGGGAACTAGGGTCCATGTTTACAGGTGTCATGTTATGGCTCTGGGAAAGACTGTAAATAAATAACCAGACTGTGCTTTTTAATAGCCTGATTGTAAGTAGTGTTAGAGCTTACTTTCATATTATTCTCTATGGTCTGAAAACTTGTTCATTTCCCACTAGGTAACTCTTAAAACTTATTGTATTGTCCCATTCATGACCTGCATTCCTTAATTAATACTCCTCTAATATTCCACATCAGAAGATTTACTGCTTATTGTTTGGATTTTCTGCTGAAATGATCCACCTTGCTGCGGTTGTGTCAAACTCTCTATTAGACATTCCAGTGACAGGGTTCATAGGGGGTTTATCTATTAAGCAAAATCTAGAGTCAAGATTCCTCTGAGGATTGGCTGTCTTTGTGATGAACTACAGAAGCAACTTTGACTATTCTTTTATTGTTCAGATTTGCTTATGAAACAGGTTTGTCCCCTTTTGTAAAGTCATGGAAATTTCATTGAAATTTCAACAATCATACGTTATATGGGCACTATGACAAGAAATGAAGGAATTAGATAAAAAGTGTTGGGGGGAGGGAATGGAACTGGGCTTCCAAAGTTTTGTAGGAATAGAATATATTACTTTCAACAAACTTTTGAGGATGAATGTCATATTAATATGTTCCCCTATATTTTCTAATTGCACATATTAGTTTAAATATTCTACATGTACATGATAATATTAACTGAAGAACCTATATGCACCTAGCATGCTTTATTTGAGCCTTTCAACACCACCTGTAGGAGCAGCATTACACACTCTAAAAGATGGGTATACATGGGATTATGTATATTAGTTTTTGTTCCTGTTGTTCTTTAAGCATGGCTAAGAATTCTGAACCTAATTAAAAAAGGCTGTAATTCTTCTAGCAAACCTTCTTTTAAAATTTATATGGTATGAAACCCTGTGGAAGCAATTGTTTGGTAAGTCTAAGTGTCAGCAGCATCATTTTTATTTTTCAACCCAATCTTTTTTTAAAAAAAGGCCTAGCTGCTAGGGTATTACAAATAAATAAATAAATGTCTAATTATGTGATTTACATTATGTGTAACTATACGGAGATTAATCTTTACAAATTCATGGTTTGCAAATGGCTGGATAGATTAAGGTAGATGAGACACCAAGTAAGCTATTTTTTGTTTGTATTTTTCTTTTTCTTTACTGCTATGGAATTCCTTACTGTTAACTGCAGGTCAGAAGGCAAACATAATTCTTTTGAATTCTAAGAAGTGTAGACTCTAGCTATTTCTCTGGTTTGGGCTTGTTTGGCATTTTAGCCTGGTCAATAACTGGGCTAGAGATAACCAAGAAAGCTTACTGAATCTCAGCTTGCTATATAAAATGTACTAGGGGTACACCGATAAAGAATTTTGGTCAATATCAACGGCAGATTATTAACCAGCCATATCAGCTAATGCCAATCTGAATGCATCCTGGCAGCTTGGAGAACAGCATCCAGCCAGTAAGTCTATGGGAGGAGGGAAGAGGTGGGGGGGTGCAGATTGAGGCCCCCATGGTAAGGGAGGAGTGGGGCTGGGTCAGGTGCTACCCAGTTGGGGTGGAGCAGGTCATGGGATGAAACTGTGGGTAGTTCATCCAGGGGACACAGTGGAAAGGGAGGTGACTCCCCATGCTATGCACACCCCAGGGGAGGCATGGGGAACATGTGCCCCCTGATATGTCCTTGAAGTAAGGGCAGACTGCCTGCTGTGGTCTCTTCATGGCAAGGGAGGGGTTGGCTGGGGCTGTGCTTGGGGCATGAATCACTGGCACTGGGAGGAGTTACAGGGGGGCTGCAGCACCCCAAACTTTGCCATAGCCCTCCCTCCCCATAGCCACCTCCTAGTACCATTGTCAGTGCTAACCACCTGCCATAAGTGCAGCCCTGGCCCAGACTTCCCTGCCCCCCACCAGAAAAAGTCCAGCACAGGCAACCTGCCTTCACCCCATGCACAAATCCAGGGGGCACTGTCTTGGGGGTGTATGCAGCAGTGGGAGCTGCCCCTGGATAAGCTGCCCATAACTCTGTCCCATGCCACACCCCACCCTGGTTGGGTTGTGCCTACCCCTGCCCCATTCCCTTCCTCACCATGGGGGCCTCAATTTGCCTCCCCATGCACCTTCCCTCCCCCACCAGCCTTCCCCCCCACAGACATACCGGCCAGAAGTAGCTCTCCACATCACGATTTATCTGCGATTTTATCAGCCATATCGGCCCCAAAAAAGCAATTGCCAATAATGTCTATTTTTCTTTTATTGATATTGATACAATATGGACCAATGTATAGGTGCACTTCAAATCTTTATCCCCTGCTACTTAGCTATATCATTAGTGCCTGAAAGGATAAGTATGAACTTGAACAGATCAGAAGTGATTTGAAGGTTCTAGGAACAAGGCTGAAGAAATAGGAGTGCACAGTATAATCTTATTACTGCTTCCGGGTATGTTTCTGTCTCAGACAGAGCACAACTAAGTGACATGCATGAGGAATGTGCTGAGAAGAAATGACGCCCAGTGGCCAAAGAATGATGATGAAATCTGCCAAACACATAAGTGCCAGAAGTTTGAAAAATGAACAGGAAATGAGAAGCATTAGTATACAGGGGGGGAAAAACAAACTATAATAAACTCAACATCACAGAGACTATCCAATGCCTATGCCAGACATGGAATACTAGCATGGAACAATTTTGTTTCTAAAAATTACTAGCATGGAACAATTTAGTTTCTAAAAAAGAGTAGGAAAGGGAAGTAGGAAGGTGGTGTTTCAATGAATATCAATGTAAAAACTTGCTTTGCATTTCTGAAAGAAGTGACATATAGACTTGTTGAAAACCCTTTTTTTTAAGTTGAGAGGAAAAAGAACAAGGGACAATGTCAGGACACTATAGACCACCAAGTCAAAATGAAGGGATATATGGGTCTATTTCTGAAAAACTTGCAGAGGCTTCCAATAGACAAGATCTGGAAGTAATGGGAAAAATTATATTGGAATGGTAACACAGCAAGATAGATACACTGCAGAATGGATTTGTCAAGAAAACTGCATGTTATACCAAATCTAATTTTCTTTGAAAGGATAACTTGCCTCCTGGATAAAAGAGAAAGCAGTAAATGCGAACTATTCTGACTTTAGAAGAGCTTTTAATGCTGTTCCATGACATTTGCGTAAGTGTATTAGGGAAATATAGCCTATGACAGGTCTGGGGTTTGTTCCTTCTTCCTGTCCATATTCCCCAGCCTACTCTGCCTCCTGCTTCTCACCTGCCATGACTTGATTGGTAATTGGCATGTATTCAGAGGGAAGCTGCCATTAGACTGGGGAAGTCCTTTCCTTGGTGCCTTAGGGCTAGTATCATGGCTTCCCTTTCACCTGCATAACCATGCCCATGACTTGCTGATGACTCTCCATTTCCCTCTTTGTAGGGACTCTCTCCCTCATACTCTCTCTGTCTCTATGCAAGATCAATACTGGGCTCCTCAGACCTTGTTCAGATTTCAGCCTTTTTTAGCTTTAGACCCTTTTCCTCTAGCTGAGACCCCTTGGCTCAAGTTTCCTATTTCAGGCCCTGGCTTTTTGGGTTCCCTGCCATGTACCCCGCTCATGGCCCCCTCTGCCTTTATAACCATTTCCAGTCCTCTAGTCCTTGAATTCAATACCAAAATAAGGAATCGGAACAAAATGAGATAATCTTATTACCAGCTACTCCAAATCTCCAGGGCCATAGTAAAGGCTGCCATTGTCTAGAGCAACTAAATGTTCCTTTCCTAACTACTGGGAGTTCCTCTCACCCATACCCACCACCTGCAGGCTAGAGCCTTCATCTAGCCACACAGTCAATCAATTAATGACGTGATAAAAAGAGGAATAAGCTACCAAGTTATTTCACAAAATATGTGTAATAACTTTTCAGCTGCTAACCATGCTATTAATTGTGTGGCCAGGGGTTCCTGTGACTGTGAGCCCTATCAGCTGTTTGGAGCTTACTGATGGGGGAACATGGGTACATGTACCCCCCTGAGCCTTGGAGTTCTCAGCTGTCAGGACTTCCATATGTGCCCCCCCCCCTGCTGGAAGACTGCAGCAATTGCGGTCTCCCTGCTGCAGAGACCCCTGGGTCCCCCCGTCCCCACCTCCTAGGAGCCTGGGTCAGTTGATGGGGCTCCCAGCTATGGGAGCGCATAGTTGATCCCCGTGGCTGGAATCCCCATCAGCTGAAATGGGCTCCCAGCTGGGATAGCTTGCTTCTTGCTGGTGTAGAGATAGTGTAGGAGGAGGCATGATTGTGTGGATCATGCACTAGATCCCATCATGCCTTTACCTGCACTTGTAGAGGAACCTTATTTGAAATCATCATAACATAGATACACAACCAATTGAAAATTTTCATTAAAATGGTAATTATTAATGTTTGCTGTCAGACTGAGAAGGTACTTCAAGTAGGGCTCAGCAGCAGACCTGGAAGTGAACCAGAAGAACTTCTGGTCTACTTCTCATTCCTCTGGGGGTCCCCTGCACCCTCCTGGTTCAGTGACTGGTGCCTCCTGGATCGGGGGGTGGGCACCCAGGTTCCCCCTGCAGCCAATCACTGAGCCAGGGGAGCGTGGGAAGGCCTCCCCACATGCTCCCCAGAGGACCTGGAAGTGGACCAGAAGTACTTCCAGGTTAGCCACCGAGCACGTGGAGGGGCCCCGGCACCCCTGTGGGACACTTCATCCGCCCCACCATCATAGCATTTACAAGCCACTCTGGTACTTTGAGATATGTAGAAAAAACATGTAAAGCTGTGTCTGCGTCCAAATTGATGATTCTCTGAATCAGCATTGAATCTTCAGATTCAGATTTGGCCAAATCAAATTGGAGGCAGTGATCTGAATAAACGCATCAAATCACTGTCCCTAATTTGGGCTGAATCTGAATCCAAATCAAATAGGCACCCCTTCGCACACCCCTCCCTAATTGTGAGTACTTTAGAAGTCAGGATCAGAATTCAAAATGAAGTTGAGAAATTTTCAAGGATTTGGGGTACAGTTCCCCCCCAAACCCCTGCACCGATCTTCTTGAACTGTGGCAGGCTTCATGCTCTCAGCGGAGGTTACCACCCCGGCAAGTTGAATCCAACTCAGAAAGAAAACAACAAAGTTATAGATATTTCATTGATTCCCCATTATACACTATGGCTGAATCTCCGAGGTGGCTCCGAAGTTTCGGAGCTGCTTTGGCCAGATCGAAGCAGAAACCCAGTCCGGAGCTCCAGATCAGATCCCTGGCATCCCAAGCAGCTGGATCTGAAGCCAGATCAAATAGCTGCCTATTTGCACAGGCTTAGTAGTCATATTGGAGAGAGTCTGTGAGAGAGAAATAGGGCCTATAAGAAGTTTATATTATATTATCTAGGAGGAAGAATGAAATAATTTGGATTTGTTTAATTTAGAAAAGTATTCTGGGGATGGGATGGCATGAGAGATATCTTTGAAGATGTCTTCAAAGATGTAAAAGTTGACAATCAATTATTCTTTTTGTCAACTAACAGTAGGAGTGATTATTACTTTAATTTGTAGCAGGAGAGATTTATGGTAAGGAATAGTTTCTAACTAAGAAGGGTGTTAAGTGGTGGAATAGGCAACGTAGGGAGGTTTTTTAATATCTTTCACTGAGGGTTTTTGGGGTGGTGGCTTAAGGATATTAAATTAACATATTTCAGGAATGGTCTAGACTCCTATAATAATATAAAATAGGATTAGAAGACGTAACCAGTGTCAAGTGTCACCTTGTCCAACCCCTAAGTCACGAAAACTATCCATATTTAACGCATCCTAGACACGTGGTTGTCTAACCTGCTAACGACTGCTATTGATGAATAGATGGATATTCCACAATTTCTAAGTAAACTGTTCCAGAATTTAACCATCATCTAAATTAGGAAGTTCTTATACCACCTAAATTTCCCATCTCACAATTTGACAGTTACTGTTTGCCGTGTCCCCTGTGGATACAATGAAAACATTATCATCATCTTCTTTATAACACACTTTTTTATCACAATTGAAGGCTGCTCAAGTATCAAATTCTTTCTCTTACTCTTGTTCTCTAGATTAAACTATTTTTGTTCTGCCAATTTTTTTTTTTGGAACCCACTGGCCATTTCCAATTTGTGCACATCTTTGTTTATGTGGATTGATTAAAATTCCAGTATTCCTGTATGAACCCTCTGTATTCCAGATGAAGCCTGACTAGTGCACAATAAAATGGAAGAAACATTTCTTGAGACTTGCATGAAACACATTTAATAGTGTGCATGTGTTTTATTTTATTTTATTTCATTTTTTATTCTTACAATTGCACATATTCAGCATGCACCTCAATAAAACCACTAGGTATTTTTTTGTAGTACAGCAGCCTAGCCAGTTGTTCCCCAGTTTGCATTTGTGTATTTGATTATTCTGTCCCACGTACAGTACATAATATTCAGCCTTATTTAATTTTATCCAATTATTTTCAGACCATTTCTCCAAATTATCAAGGTCATTTTTAACCTTAATCCCATTCTCCAAAGTATTCTCTCCCTGCACTTGGTGTTCACCTGCAGATTCACCGTCTGCTCAATCCAATCCTTCAAGGTATTTCACAGTACCAGACCCAGAACAGACCTCTGGATATTCTTATCCTGCTTTCATAAGGATACTTAACCTGATAGAGAGCAGACAGATGGACTGGAGGACCTCTGGTTATCCCTTCTACCTTACTTTTCAATGATGCTATAAATGATGTAGAAGATTGAGGGCATGGAAAAGGTAAATCATTCTCTGAAAATTCTAGATCGTCCTTGCTAGTTGCAAAAATATCCTGTCTATTGTTAGTTAACTTGTAAATAAAGTACCTGCCAAAAAAGCAATGCTTTATAGTATTTCAGATTATATTTTATATACTACACATCACTTGCCATTCATTTTTTCTTATGAAAGAAAAATATTTTTTCTTCTTATTTTCCTCTTTTTTACATGATTATCTCTTTTCTATCTTAAGGATGTATAGGTTTATTAAGAAAACATTCACTGTTCTCACTATTTAGCCATTAATTTTAGAACCAAGCTGCATTTTGTAGAATAATTATTATTACATGGAAGATCAATTATCCACAAGTGTTTTTGTTGTTATTCAGAGTTCAGGATGTGTTTTCACTGACTTTTGCAAGCATTTGGAAAGAAAAAAACCGTAATGTCTGAAAACTTAATAATCACTGTGTTCTGAATTTATCATGAGTTTCCTGATGTTAAGTTGTATTCCATTCTCTCTTGGAATAGCACCAGTAGAATCCTTAATAGTTAATGACTAAATCACTATGGGATTTTGTATTAACCTCAATGAGCGATCATGTTTTCTTTGATCAAAATGATCAATCAAGCAGTTAATATTGTTAGCATAATGTGACTTTTCAGTACTTTTACATTCTACTTAATAGTCTATACTATTTATTTTCAATAAAGTATTGTTACAACAGTGATCTGTATAATATTCATCCGATTAATATTTACTGTGTGAAGTTAAATTTTCTATTAAAATACAATTCTAGCATTCACTTGTTTGACATCCATTCCTAGGAGAAAAACTGCTAAGTTTTCAGTCTGCTTGATCATTCTACCTTCAGATCTTTCAGCTGACAAAGACTTTACCCTGAAGATGGTACAGTTAAGCAAAATTTAAAAAAGATATTGCGGTCTCTTCTTTCCAATAAAATTAAATGAGATAAGTAGTTTGATTGCACTAATGATGGAATGACCAGTGGTGTACCATGAGTACCCAGGGGTCAATGCTTCCAGTTTGCCCCCCACAGCTGATAGGTGAGTGGGACACAGGGAGAAGTCCCCCCGTGGCCAGTTGCCAAGCTCAAAAATGCCAGCGGTGAAACCAAAAGTGCCACAGGGGGAACCCCCCCCCCCCCATTTCTACACTACTGGGAATGACTAGCTCAGTGAGGTTCTAGCATGTGTGAAGTCCATACTCAGTATATAATATAAATAGTGGTGGTATGGGTGATATTAAAGAAGATTTTGAACCTTTTTGGAGTCAAAGTGCCTCTTGTTAGACTCAAGCCACCCCTTGGAAAATATTAGTTCTTAGTTTTCACTTGGTCTTTGATAATAGAGCAATTTCTTCTCTTGCAGAGAACTCAGGAACACCACAACAGGTCAGAACATGTCATGGATTCCTGTTTGGAATATGGAAGTGTCTGGGGCACCACAAACTGCATGTGCACGCTCGTCTGGATGTGCCCTCTGTGTTTGTCTTGTGAATCCTGTTTGCACACCTTGTGACTCCTGCTTGCACCCCACCAGACCCCTGAAAGGATCTCAAAGCACACCAGGATGATTTAACAGGGGAAGTTTTATCACTGACTTCAATAAGAACATTTTGCTTAGTGATGAGCATATTTGAGAATCTCTTCTTAATTTAAATGGATTCTTAATACGGTGTTACTACATATGCTAGTAATAGTAAAGCTTCAGAGTAGGAGCTCCATCCTACCTTTTTGTTCTCATGTCACACTCCCATTGTTTGTACTGATTAGTAACCAGTGAGCAATGTTTTGGGGTTTTTTTCCTTCTTTTTCCTTCATATAATCCTCACCCTTTTGAGAAAAATGAAAATGATAAAGTAAACTAGAACAAATGTCAGCAGCTCCTAGTTATGATCTTTAATTCCAAATCTATCACCTAAATAATCCAGTCATCAGTATCTTGTATTGAAAACCTCCATGAACAGCTGTGATTACACCTATTCAAAAAGAGCAGATCTGAAAAAGGTAGACATTTTGGAAAGTGGTAGTACACATATGGAAGAGAAATTTTAAAATTGCCAAGCACTTGGAACATGGCTAAAACCTGACATTAAAGAAAAGTCTTCTTACCACAGAAAAAAAGTTTTTTTCTATTACAGCAAAGTCTTAGGGTGATTAACTAAACCAGTCAATTCTGATATAAAAGATTGCAGGTCCAGGTCAATGTGCCCAAATATAAACTTACAAATCACCAGCCCATACCATGGTGATATTTTAAAAAATGAATGCCTTACTTTGCTTATTTTACATATTATATAACCTACCCATTGTAATCCCCCCTATCCTATTTTTTTAAAGTCAACCAAATGTTCAATAGGTTTCTGTGAGGAGAAGGTAAAAGAGCTCTCCTTTCGTTGAAAAAAGATGCGCCTAACAATTGAAATGACTTTCATCTCCCTCATCTTCAACAATATCACTATGCCTTCTTAGTAAATCAGACTATGAACTGGATGACCAATATAACCTATACCTCTCCTATGTGGGTGGAAATTGAACAGGTACTTATGTTTCCCCCTCCTTTATCAACCACCGTAAGCTCCACTTACTACCATCTTTTTAACCCTCTAATTACTAAATTTTTTTAAAGCCTAACGAGTTTAGAAAACAAAGGAAAGTTTTCTGATGTTTCATCCTGTTACATCTGAAGCTTCTATTTGAGGCAGTCCCTTTTTGAAATATGGGTCCTACAAAATGATGTGGAGAAAGTGGATGGACATGGGTATTGTGCATATATACAGCTTCTGGTAGGACATTGCATTAATTCTTTTTCTGGCCTTCCAAAAACAGTTGAATGGCACATACAGTGGCATCAAGTATAAGAAAATAAGTTTGAACTTCAGGCTTTAGGTATCACAAATATTGAAGACATCTTATTTTTTGCCTTGAAATCTACTACTCTTTTACATCCTGTGCCATCACTCTATGATCGCATGATGGCATGTATGGAGTATTTAAAACTGAAATGGAATGGAGACCTAGGTATCCAGGTGACAGAATCCCAGTGGCAATCAGCAATTCAAAAATTATTCAATCAACAATTGATCTTAGACTTTATAGAGTGTGTGTGTGTGTGTGTGTACTGTCAGTTGATACATGTTGGACATGTGATACAATGCAGACTTTACCCTTTAGCTATTTCAGAACTTGTTGATGACAAGGCAGTGACAATTCCCTTCATGAACTTGCAACAAGTCCAGTGGTTCTAAACCTTTTCAGACTCAAAGCATGTCTCATTAGGCATCCCTCCATAATTTTTTTGAATTGAATGACACACCATTTAAAAAACAAATTGATTTATTACAGGGCTTACCTCCTTGCAGAGGGGGCAGGTAGTGTGGACAAGGGAGCAGCTAAGCAGGGAAAGCCTGAGGCTGCCCTTTTCTCCTTATCTCTGCACACCCAAAGCCTGAGCCTGACTTAATTGCTTATCTCCTCACCTCACACCCAACTTATTTCCTCACACTTCAGGCAGCACCCTTCAAAGGATCTTGCAACACCCTGGTTGAAAATCACTTTTGTAGCCTAATCTACCCAACAGCTGTTCATTTTATAAGGAGTTCCCATTGTCTTGATGGAATCTCTCGTCTATAAAAAGATAGAAAAGGCCAGATCATGTGAACATAACAGCAAATCAATACTGATCATCTTTAAGTCAGTGATGAGACACACAGAATATCAAACTGAAAGATCTGTATTCTGCAGCAGGCAAGCAGATCAACTTTCCTCATGATAGTCCTAAACCCTGGATCTCTACTATTATGGTTATAAGAACAAAATATAACCCTTCTCTTACCAAAGGTATGAAAGATATCTCACAAATTGCTACTGCCACCAAATCTCTCAGAATTTCCAAGAAGCTCGTGTCCCTGTTAATGCCAGCAAATCCTTTTTCCATTACACTGGGCACATCTATACATGTCCCCAGCTGTGCAGTTGTTATTGCATAGTCATTTAGCATTTAATAGTTGCTTTAGGAAGTACTAAATGACTGCACAGTAACTGCCATTACTGCACAGCCCCAGTGGCACACAGGTCATTTCTGACCCTACTGCGCAGTAGCATTGGCATCGCAGTTCATGCCCACCAATGCTACATTGCTGTAGAGATGAGTTACATTACTGTAGCTCATTGCTACGGTGATGTACCATCTTGTGTAGTCATGCCCTCAGTAAACCAAACCTAAATTTCCCAGTGTATGTGCATTCAGCAGCAGATGAACAAAATACTTCCTTTTTTCTTTATTTTTGCCAGGAGATACCCTTGAAATCACCCAGAAATTGTTCTTATACTCAGTTTCCTTCCTTTTTTTGTCTCATTAACTTTAAATGATAGTGCTCTGGCATCTTACAGTTACCAGGAAAGGAATAGCCAACTACAACTGTTCTATGTACAAAAATGAGCATTATATGTGTGTGTATATATATATATATATATTTATTTATTTTATTTTATTTTATTTTCTGCTGGCATTACAGGGGCTTTCCAATGGAAATGTTTATCCTGATCCAAGCAGGCCTGCTGGCCAAATGTGCTTTTTGCATTATGTCAGTGTATATGAATAATTTTGTTCTACATGCCGTGAATGCAGCCTGTCACTTTCAGTGATCATACAGTGCTCAAAGTGTTTGCAAGATAAGACACCTGTTTTATTCTGAACCATTTTCAAACTGCTTGTAGAAAGCATGGGTTTCACAGCCATCCTCTTGTCATGTCCCCACTGCATTTAACAAGTTTTTTCTTACTGATTATCATTTTAATTATTTTCTGAGTGCAATCCATGTGCTGGGTATGGTACAAGAGATGGTCACTTGCTTTGAACAGGGAGTGTTTGTAATCAAAGACAATGAATATAGTTATGTTGTTTATCCTTTTATTTTAATTTATATCAAACTGCCATAGTGATGTCACGTAATGCAGAGTTCATCAAGGAACTACTGGGTTGAGCAGCTGGAGTAAGCCTAAAACTGCACATGTAAAAATAGTTCTTGCTGAATTGCTATTGGAAGACATCTAAAAAAAATAAATTTTTTTTGTAGTAACAAACTGGTTAGAATTCTTCACTACCAATAATGTACTTCACTTTAAAAGCGTAGTTTCAACCCAGGGGTATTTCGAGGATAACTGACCCTGGGTTTTTCTCCTCTCTACAGTGTTATATACTACTGGTATTCAGAGATACTGTAGTATGGTTGAAGTATTCTTATAGTTTAATAGTCCAGAATCAATATTTGTTTACCCCCTGTCCCCCGCAAGGAAGGGCACTTTCTGCCTGTAAATTGTCTACTCTCTCAGAACTGTTGTTGGTTCAATAAAATATATGACAATTAAAAAAAAAAAATCAATCCAAAACAAAAAGTATATTTCTCCTAGAATATTTCAAGCTAAATGACTTTTAACTGTGACAAAGACATATATGCAAAATATTATAGGAATATACCAGAAAGCATAAATATGTTGGTTTAGCTATTTCAAATACATTTCTCTAACTTCTAATCTTCCAATGTGGACAAAAGGTTTGCTATTCTCTTTTAACTTATACTGCAAGTTTCAGATTTATTAGACTGAAAACCTTAAGAATGTTTTCAAATATCATTTTTAGTTCAAAGAAAAGGATTTCTAAGCATTCTCATCTGGAAACAGGTTGCTTCATGCGATCAAAAAGACATGTTTATATACTTTGAATCTATGGTCTTTCAAAATGGGACCATCAGTGTATCATTTAAGATTTGGAATCAAGGTAAGTTTTTCTCTATAACGAAGCAATGCCATAAAAAACCTTAATCACTTAGACATATGGAGATATTATTTTACTACACTCCCCCTCTCATACCTTCATCTCTGCTTAAAGGCTTTTTCAGGAAATCTTTTGATAAAACTCATAAGAACTCAGATTTATAGTTTTACATTAAACTTTGAATCATTAGTGCCAAAGAAAAAAGTGAAGTACTTAGAAATAAATGAATAAAACTACTTTACAGAAACTGAAACATACACGGGTGATGGATCAACTCTAAAATGCTTCCATAGTAAAGTGGGACAAATATGGTCCTTGGAAACATGGAGATGATTCCTGTTGAGCTCAATGATGTGTGAGGGTAGACCATGACAATGTGAAAAAAAGTGAAAGGAAAAAGAATAGAGCATTAACCTGTAAGGCTGTCATATTGTTTACCATTTGTACTCATGGGCTACATTCAGATAAGCAGGGATATTTGTTTCCCCACAGACAAGCAGCAGCGGCATGCCTTGTGCCACTGCTACTTGTCCCCGGAGAACGCCCATGTCATGCGCACTCTGGCACATGGCAGGTTACCCTGGGTGAGGTAGGGAAGGCTGGGGCTGCATGAGCCTAACATGGGAGTCTGGGGGCCTCCTGGGGCTGCAGCTATGGCAGGAAGCCTGGCTGGCAGCCAGAGCATGGCTCTGACCAGTCAGGCTCTGGTTTTGGGCAGTGCATGCTGCTGCCACGTGTGCTGCCTTGGTTTTTTTGGCATGGGTTTTTTTTACCCCAGGATCTCCCAGGGTCAACTCCCCCTTCTCCCCTCCCCCCCCCAATGCCCCCCGCACTACAAGTTAGCAATGTGGGGAATGCCTGCATGTATGGTGTGCACTGCAGATGGGTCTGTGGCACCACATATTGCATGTCTGTGCTTTTCTCAAAGTGGCCATAATGAGCAAAATCTCAGAATGCAAAGCTTTCTTACTTTGTCCTACTTATTTAAATGTGATTTTGTTCTGCATTTCCTTATAAAACAGGTTAAATTACTTAGTCCATTCAGAATTTGTTCATCTCTTTTAAACTAGTTTTCTAAAGAGAAAGATCTTTTGATTTATTTCTCAAAAAGGTGAGAACAACCTCTAACCATTACCCCATGCTGCTTATCCATGTGGGCACTAATAATACTGTCAGGGGGTCTCTGAGCAATTCAAAAGTGAATACAGGGCTCTGGGTGCAAGGGTGAAGGGGGCAGGGGCTCAGGTGATGTTCTTTTGTTTGTTTGTCTTTTTTGTTAGTTTGCTGGATCACTTATACCTATTAGAGGAAGTGACAAAATATTGTTGATTATCCAAATCCTGTTTATTAAAAACAAATGTATGCTTTGGGGAAAATAATGGTTAATATGAAATAATACTTTGCGTCATGATACATACTGGTTATTTAAAGTTTAATATCAGTGCAGAATGGAGCATCGGTTTGTTATTGTTTCACTAAACAATAAACACAAAACATGAATAAGTTTTCAACAACTTTTGTCAACATTTTTCCATGTTAGGAAAAGGATAGGTTGCAAGGGTGGGCTAACAAAAACAGGATGCATTTCAATATGGACAAGTGCAGGGTGCTCCACTTGGGCAGTAGTAACCGGCAACACACTTATAAGATGGGAAACTCCCTTCTTGAGAGCACAGAGGCAGAAAGGGATCTTGGAGTCATCGTTGACTCCAAGATGAACATGAGCCGACAACGTGAGGTCACGGTCGGCAGGGCTAACTGGACCCTATAGTGCATCCACAGGTGCATCTCAAGTAGGGCCAAGGAGGTGATCCTCCCCCTCTACGTGACACTGGTCAGGCCACAGCTGGAGTACTGTGTCCAGTTCTGGGCACCCCACTTCAAGAGGGATGTGGACAACATTGAGAGGGTCCAGAGGAGGGCCACCCGCATGATCCGGGGACAGCAGGGCAGACCCTACAATGAGAGGCTAAGGGACCTGAACCTGTTCAGCCTTCACAAGAGAAGGCTGAGGGGGGACCTTGTGACCCTCTATAAACTCACTAGGGGGGACCACAAGGGTTTGGGGGAGACCTTGTTTCCCCTAGTGCCCCCCGGGATAACAAGGAATAACTGCCACAAGTTGTTGGAGAGTAGGGTTAGATTAGACATCCGTAGGAACTACTTCACAGTTAGGGCGGCTAGGATCTGAACCAACTTCCAAGGGAAATAGTGCTGGCTCCTAACCTGGGGGTCTTTAAGAAGCGGCTCAATGCCTACCTGGCTGGGGTCACTTGAACCCAGTTTCCCTCCTGCCCAGGCAGGGGGTCGGACTTGAAGATCTACAAGGTCCCTTCCGACCCTACTTCTATGATTCTATGATTCTACATCTGCTACTTTTGACATGTCATACACTGGATCATTACATTGCTTGCAAATGTAGAAAGAGCAGAAGCCCAAGCTTCTACTCTAAGTTCAGTCATTCGGGGAGTTGCTAGAATCAGAGCATGAATGCATAGTACATATGCTTCCTTTCTGGCCATATGATAGGAGGCAAATTGTTATTAAAGGAATGTGTCTGGCTGGAATGCACTGCTTCCTGTCAATCTCAGCTGACAAAGCACTTGTTGAGAATCATTGTATTTCTAGGTGCTCTGCACTCCAGTGGGGCTGGTGTAAAACCAGTCTCAAGCTCAGGGACCTCTGTTGATTAACTTGCCCAAATGAGATTGGGCAGTGGCTGTAAGAGTGTTATCTTGATAACTGAGGAGCTGCAAGGGAAGGTGAATAACACGAATGAGTAGATATAGCTCCATGTGATTGTAAGCCAAGCACAGCCATTCCAGCCTCTCCATGGCTAGGTACAGTGAGGCAAAAAGCCCAAGGCAGAATTGATTCAGTCTTTGCAGGTTAGTCTAAACTGCATGGATTAAACTGAAACAAAAGTGAACAGACATTTACCTTTGATTCACGAAATGCAGCCACATGCCTGCAGTGGCTCAGTCCAGACCCCCAGGGGTGCTGGAGCACAGCTCTCTGGCTATGTGTTCACTTCCTCTTCCTGCTAGCCCCAAGGTCTCTACACCTTTGCAGACTAGGCTGTATCCTCAGCTGGGCTTTCCCCCTGACCCCCTTATCAGCCACCCCTCACTGCTCCAGATAGGGAGCAGAGGGGCAGGGGCCAGCCTGGAAAATACTGGGATGCTGGGGAACTCTGACTTAGCTTAAACCTGTCTCAGACAGCCAGAGCCGACTCGAGGTGATTTAGAAATTGCTCGTTCATTAGGGCGGGCTGGTGAATGGAGAGGCAGACAAGGTTTAATGGTTGCAAAAACGTTTACTTACGCCGCTTGTAGTTGCGACGCAGATGGTCCGGTCGTCTGAACAACTATGTGAGTTGTTCCAGCTGGCGAGGCCCAAGCCAGTTAATCTGTCTGCAAATTAAGCCGGCGGGAAAAGGGTACGTCTGGGATTGCGCTTGGCGACGGGAAGAAGGATCGATAGGTGATCAGTCTATCGATCAGCTAGCCGCAAGTCAGATCTCTTTAGAGGCACTCTGCAGCATGCTCAAAGTTCTTCGACTTGGGCGGAAGTCGCACGAAATTTTAAACGGCTAGCAAGCCAATTACTAGCCACCACGTAGGAATAATTTAGAATTAGCCAATAGCGGGACACAAATTTGCATTCGAATAGCGGGAACTCTTTGCACCGTGCATTTCTGTGCTGCAAAGAAGAAATGCACCCTGCAAATTGGCGGAAACTCTCTTGCACCGAGGTCCTGCTTTCCAGCAAAAACCCTCGCTGTGCAAGAGGCTCTCATGTGGCAAGAAAAGTCCATCGTGCCGAGGCACCAAAATCACTGGGTTGTGACAAAACCAAGAAAGGGTCTGGGACAGAAGTCCCACAAATCAATGTATGGCCCAAATCAATTAAGTGTGATACTACATTTAGTTTTAACCATGTTGAAGCTGGTTTATGCGCTTCTGTTCTGCTACAGCTTTAAACCAGTTACTGATTACTTAAACTGGTTTATGTGTAACTTTTGTCTGTAGCCCATGCCTTCTTTCTAGTGTGGAAATCAATTTCTTCACTAAAGACATACACCCCAATTTTGGATGGCAGTTTTTCAAGAAAAAAATGCATGTGGTATGTGAGTAAATATGGTATATCACTACACAGCTCTTATATTCATAAACTAGTATTATTATATGAAACAATTCCAATTAATCTTCACCACCACCCTGTTCATTTTATCCACCTTTATTCATTTTTTCAACATTTTCTTTCTCCTACTACAACTTCATTCATCCTTCTTTTCTTGTTCTCCCTACTATGATCCTTTACCCCCTCTCAGCTTCTTTCCCACAGCTATCAGCTTTTCAAATATGTCCTTCTTGTTAATTTGGGTACATGCCAACATTTCTTGAATGCTGATTATTGCTGAGTTTAGAACATCCCCTAAGAGAATGAAAACGTCTACGTTAACATGTATCCCTCATTCCCTTGCTATCATTTATTATAGCTTCTGGACCAATCTTAGAAAGATTACATCTGGGTAAAGTGATTTTGGTGAGCAGTAGGATTTTGCTGAAAAAATGTTGTTTTCATGATGTCAAAATGATGTAGTGAATTTTGACCAGAAATTCACTAAATGCCAAGGAATGTACTCACATCATAGTTGCAGAAAGAACTGATGGCAGTGCTGCCCCTTTTTACTCAATAGCTCAGTGTTTAGAAAATTGATCAAGGATGTGGGGTACCAAAATTACTAACCCTCCCCAGCCTAAAAGCGTTCAAACATATATTAACCCATGGATTGAAAGACATTCTTTGGAAGCCTTGGGAATGCTCACTCTCCCTATAAGGCTGCAAGTAGTGCTGGAATGATGTAGCTGTGAGGGTCAAAGATTTTTGTGGGTAATATCTTTTACTGAATCGGCTGTATGGTTGGGATAAAGTTAGACACACTTTTGAAAGCAATGCAGTCTTCATCAGGTCATAAGGCTTCATAAAGCTTTGAGGGAGTTAAAGCCAGGATAGTCACATGACTTCCTCACTAATGGGTTGTCTGGCTCCCTGGACTGTTTGCCTTTTATAGGAGCTGGGCAGCCCAAGACAACCATCTAATCACCAATTTTGATTCATAAAAAGTCCTGTATTCCTTTTAGTCGGCTGCCCTTTCATGTTCTCTATCACTATGCTATCTGAGAAACTTTATTAGCTTTTAATATATTTTATTCTCCATCTACACATTCATGTTAGAAAAACATTATTGCCATTATACAAGTTGGGGAATGGAACTTGACTAATGTCATGCATTGGAAGTCTGTGGTAAAACCTAGTCCTTCCCAGTCTGGGTCTAACTCCTATAGTGTTTAAACTACTACCATAGTGAGTAGACATCTGGGGCTGTTCCAACCTGGTTCTACATGATGCATTCCTGGGTGCATATGTAAACATGGTGCCAGGAAGCAATAAACTCCTGTCCATATCATGCTAGAGTTTATTGCCCCTGGGCACACTGTTTACATATGCACCCAGGACCACAGCCTTTTGAGCCAGGTCATAGCAGCCCTAGCGGGCAATGAACCCAGGGGGCCAAACTGGCAGCCCAGGGCAGATCCTTCCTTGGCTCAATATGATGCAGAGGGGCTGGTTGGTGCACAAGGTATTCCAATGTGGGGGTAGCAGGCAGGCAGCCCGTGCACTGAAGACCCTCGTGCCCCAGCCAACCCCGTCAGTGTCTACACATGTGTTGCTGCATATTGAAGAGCTCCACAATGGGATACTACTTCTGTTTACAAGTACTAATTTGCAGTGGAGTTAATAGGCTGCCTAACTGGGCCACACAAGTAGACACCAAGACTTTACAGCAGTTAATTAGGTAACTCCACAGTAAGTGTCTCTTGTACATGCATCCACTATCATTTTAAAATAACTCAAGTATTGTAGATTAATTTACATAAAAAGCAAGGAAACAGAGCATTTGAACATGTAGAAAGTGTTTAATTGTTATTGATTTTTTTTTTTACTTTCCCAACTCTGTGTTAATTCTCACTGAACTAATCCGCAAATTTTATCTCTTATACTGTTGACGTCAATCCAATTACACCTGTAGCCTTGTATGAACAAGATACCTACTGTAATATAGTATTGTTGAGCTTTTACAATATTTCATTTACTGATTAATTTGAAAACAATATTGTAAAATCTGGAATGAGGCTGTTAGGCTTCACTGCAAATAAAGCAGTGCATACTGAATTACATTTATGAAATGGTGAAATGAAACCTGGCATCCTGCTTGAGCATTAGGCTATTGTTACTGTGTATACATTCCTACATTTTGTCTTGTAGTTGAGGTATCAAAAGTAATTTTCACCAGTAATATTCTGTCAAAATATTGTCACACTGCAGGCTTTCCTAGTGCTATTTTTAATGGACATTAAAGCACCCTGCACACATTGTCAGGTTCTATAATACCTTTATTTAGTGTGCTAAAACTGCTGGTACATTGTGTGACCACAGGTTTTCTTATTAGTGGGAGGAAAAAAATTAGAGCAAATTTAACTTAATGTTAAATGGACCATAAATGCATCTAGATAATTTGAGAGTTGTGGTTTGGCACCAATTTTTTTTATAAACTGTCTTATGCAGAACAGTTGATTTAAAATAGAATTGGAGTATTATATTATTTCTTCATAATCTTTTCTGCTTTCCTCCCCCCCACCGCACACCACCCCACACACTTCCATCAGGAGCTGAATTTATTTGGTTGGGATGATAAATCATAATACTGATCTGGTTTACTGTTAGATTTCTTCATGTTTATTGTTCAAGCTGAGTGAGAAAATTTTCACTTTAGTTTTCCTTTTCATATCTTTTCTTGCAGATAGGAAGCAAACACAGCTTATAATTATGTTAGCAGTATTGATGATTGATTGGGACTTAATGGAGTCAACTTTCATTTCTGAATGTCTGAAATATGTATGGCTATTGCAAAGACTCAATGCAGTTTAGGTTGTGGATGTAGATTTAATAAAGTAAAATGATCACCAGATATAAAGACATTTTATTTTATTCATGAAGCTGATGCAGTAACTTGTGCTATGCTGCTCAAATTATTGTTCTTATTTCTATTGATCTGTCCTCTTATTCAAAATGTCAAATGAATATTTCTTTATTGTAAAAATACTTGACAAAGCTAAAGCATGTTTAAGATTTTATTGCCGATAGAGAAGATGCAAATAGTTTAAAGTACACAAGAAATAAGTTTTTAGTTGAAAAGAAAAAAATATTTTTTCATGTTATAGTAATAAAACAATACTCTTTCATTAGCGCTTACGCTAAAATACCATTTATTTGTTCTGAAGACATTAGAATGTCTAGCTTTCTTTATGACACTGTAATTTCAATTGATTAACAAATGACACCATTAAAATATATTATACTGTATTTCAGAAAATTATGTTATGAATCCAGGGAAAGTTGTTGCCAAGCCAAAAGGCAAACACATTCATGTGAAATTGTAGAAACAAAGAGATGTGATAAAATTTCAGTTTAATAAAATATTCTTAATTCTCTCCCCCCTATTAATACTGTCACAAAGTGTAAAAGGAAAAAGTGTGATTCACAAAATAATATTTTACATTTTAATATAAATTTTAAGTTTTCATAATGATCAGACTACTTTTTGGGAGAAAATAATTGCCAAACATTCTTAACCATTAACATGTAACTCAAAGGTATTAATACAACAATTTATATTACAAATAAATGTAAAATC
>NW_005842260.1:1485042-1500516 GCF_000455745.1 Alligator sinensis | reverse complement strand
TAGTGACTAGTAATGGAACAAAGAACAATTCAACACTAGTTTGGTGGTTCAATATCAGCAAAAATTGGAATGAGTAAAAGATGTAGCCATCTGCTCTTATTAAATGAGTGTAATGGAGTCATTCCAATTCCCAGAAGATCTATGTCCATATCAGATATATCATCAAATGCTTGTTGACAATTCTGCAAAATAGTGAAATGGGTGAAGACCAAACTACCTTCCTAAAGATGTTCCTTCATAGTCAGAGTTTGGAAATATTGGCTGGGTAGTATGGAAAACACTATGTTATTGTTAAGTCAAGTTTGCTAATTCTACCTGGACTCTAAATACTGGGGAGGGAAGAGGAGGAGGGAAGGAGGAGGAGGAAAAAGACTTCAGTCTCCAGGCCTATTAGTCTCAAACGTGTATAACACAGGACATAGTATGTTCTTGTATTAACTTTTAGGGCTCTGCGAAGCTTCGGGTGCTGATTTGATTCAGAGGAGATTCAGCCTGATTTGGTGGGTAAATCTCCAAATCTGAATCGAATCAGGGGCCCAATAAAAGGTCTGAATCGATTTGAAGCTCTCCAAATTGATTTGGAAAAGATTCAGAGAGCTTCGATGATTCCTTCCCACTGCAGCAGGACGCTGGAGCTGGTAAGTAGAGGGCAGAGGGGAGGGGACCATGGGGGGACCCCTGCCAGGCCCCATTCCCTGCATGCTCCTCCAGCCCCTCCATGGCTGCCCTGCCCGCCCCAGCTCCAAGTGCTTTAAAATAAAAACCTGGATTCACTGGGTGCTGCTGGGCATGGGAGAGTGATCCCCGCTGCCCCACACTCCACCATGCCATGAGCCACCAGAGCCCCCAAACCCCACATCCTGCTGGGTGGGGCAGCCATTGCTGGGGCTGGGAGAACAGGCAGGGGTTGGGGCCTGTGTGATTCAGAGATTCAGCAGCACCCAAATCTCCAAATCAGATTCGGCCAAATCAATTCGGGACAGTGATTTGAATCACCGAATCAAATCACTGTCCCCCAAATTGGCCGAATCTGACTCCAAAGTGAATACTAGCCACTTTGCACAGACCTATTAATTTTCTTTAACTAGAGTATAGCTTTTAGGTAAAACATAACATTTTGGTTTAAAAATTTCTGATGATGGAAAATTCACCACAATCTTTGGCAAGGTTTTTCAATTGGTAATCACTGGTTCTGCACAAGTGAAAGATGTTTTGGGTTAGTTTGAAAACAACTGTTCATTCTGGAAAAAGAAACTCTGCCCACACACCAGAGTTCCACTCCTGGCCTGGCTGGTTAATCCAAAAGAAAGGCAGGTGCCAATACATTTGGAACCAGCTTGGCTTCAGGAGTTCCTCGAACAAAGGAGATCATCCATTTGTCCATCAGGGCTCCACTTCTGGACTGACTGTCAACCAAGGCCAAAAAGCCCATTCTACCCAACTGGAGTTAACCTCAGTTCCACAACCTGTTAGAATCATTCCTTTTCCAGGGGTAAGACTAATACCTCTCCTCAAAGGTGCTCTCCTGCTCAAAGCCATTGGTACCATGGAGGTTGCCATGTTATTTAATTGTTGCCTAGCACTTGGCTTTAACAGTTCCAGGTAGTACCATCTACTATAAATTATGGTAGTAGGCAAACATGACCTGACTTGCACTATAGTACTATAACAAATATAAGAAAAAGCTTGATTCTTTCTCAAACTTTTTAAAAGTTTTCTTTCACACTTACTGGTCTCTTAATCCTCCACTTTATTGTTTTGCAGGTATATTTATCTTGAAGAGCCTTGAATTATGAAGTGATAAATTGAACTAGTGTTCATCTCTATGTTCTTGGAATACTGTATGTCAATCTGGTATCAGAACTACTTCTAAGCTTACTATAAAACTAAGCCTTATCTTGTCAACAACATGGAAGTATTTCTATGCAGAACTAGCATAGCTCAAAATACTTTCTTGGGATAGCCTGAAATTAATATTTGCAATCTCAAGAGCAAATAGAAATCCAGCATTCTATCAAAGAATGTCAAACCATTTTAGTAATCAGTCCTAAGAGTTAACTTAGACTGTAAATGAGAGATCAGCAGGATGTTTTGTCAAATATTGCTTTAATCATACAACATTTAGTTCTCATAATCACACTTTCTCACTGGTGTGTTATGAAATAAAATTATAATTAACACAAAAACCTGATAGGGATATTGGCCATACTGGCCTCATCCAGATGAGTGTGCACGTGCCTCTTGTCCTGTCTCAAACCCCTTTGAGGCAGGGTAAGAGGCACATGTGGGAATGAAAAATTGTTCCCCGCTCTGCAAGTTTACAGTGCAGGGAGAAAATTAGACCCCTCCAGGGGTCTAAAAAAATCAAAGTTTAAAAAAGTGGAGTAGGGCATGGTCCCAGACCATTCACTGAGGCAACCGGAGGCTGGGTCCTCCATGGAGCTGCTCTGGCTGCTAGAGCATCTCTGTGGTTGCCCCTTCACCCTCGTGCTGAAACACATGGCCAGCCAGGCCGCATGTTTCAGCACCAGGGCTCCTGTCAGGCTGTGAGATAGCAGACCCAGAGTATGTTTGTCTCTCAAGCCTCTTACTTTTTTTCTCCTTCAGCCTGAAATGGATCTTTAAATCTCAGGCATGAGCTGGTGGACCCAATTTCAGTGCAGGTCAGTGAGTCTGGTCAAGGTCAGGCACTGGTGGGTGGAGGTGGAATGCTGGTGGTTTGATGTTGGGTGATTATAGGTTGTGTATTGGTGTGCAGAGGTGTTGGTCAGAGGTAAATGGATGGTGGAGTCTGGTGGGTGTTATGGCAGGGCTTCACCCACAGTGTGGCTGGGACTTCTAGTGCTCTAGCTTTCACTGAGGAACAGGCTGCTGCTATAGGAGGCCCAGCCACAATAGCCAGAGCTCAGGACTCTCAAGTGATGCAGTGGAGAACTTCTCCCTGACTAGGTACTTCAAAGTCTGTGCCTGCAGCCCCACAGTTCTGTACAAGCTGTACAGGGGATAGGATCGCCACACTGTACAGTCATTGCCTGCAGCCCCACACATGAGTCTTTAGGTGCAGGACTTCACAAATGCCACATGAAGGCAGCTTCTCCTCCTTAAGGCACATCAAAACTATCAACCACTGCCCTCTTCATGCAGCAGTGGGATCAGGGCTCTCAAGTGCTGTGTGGAGAAGCTTCTCCCTTGAGCAGATGTCCCATGTGTCCAGAGTCCCATGTGCAGGACTGTGGGTATAGGACTTTGTATGTAGAAGATTCTTCCTCCAGGTCATACTTCAAAGCCAGTACCTGCAGCCCCTCAGTCTCAAGTTTCAAGTCCTGTTCGGGGAGTAGGTCTTTTCCTCCATATAGCACATCAAACTTGCATCCTCAGCTCCATGAGATGCTTCCCCATTCTCAGCACTTTCAAGGCAGTGCCTGCAGGGAAGTAGGGAATGTTGCCCCCAGCTTCCTTCCCTTCTTTTCCCTTCCCAATTTTGTCCCAGAGGAGGGAGGGTTGGAAGAGTAGAGCAACCACCTGCCTGCTTGTCACACCAGGACTCTGATCTGATTCAGTGGCAATGCATAGCGGGTGCACATGCACCCCCTGAGAGCAGCATTTCCTGCTTAGGCAGCAGGAAGGGTGTGTGGGTGGGAGTGCTAGTGCCCCCCCTCCCACAAGAACACCAGCTGGGGCATGGGGGATCCAGGAAAAATGCAACCGGCATTTCAAGCACATACCTGACCCTTCCAGGTGTGGCACTGGCACTTCCAGGCAGCATTCCCTCTTAGAGCTAGCTTAAAGGGAACGCGCTGCTTCTGGGTCGGTGCATGTGACCGGCTGTGAGGAGGATTCCCCATCCCTGGTCATCATGATCAGCCATGGGGGGTCCCTTTCCTGGTTGCTGACTGGCCACTGGGGGAGCAAGTACCCCCCTGACTCAGGCAGCACCAGTCGCCCATGATCTGAGGATTGGAAGGTGCTAGTTTCCCGACCCAGGTTCTCAGTCACTAGGCTATAAATGCCACCTTCACAGCCCATCTGGCAGCATGTAAAGTCCTGGCACTAGTCAGGCGTTCTCCACAGTTAAGGGATTTTCCAGTCTTCTAGGGGTTTGCTCTGTGACTCAACCAGAGCAGTGAAGTTGGGATGAATCACAAACTGTCTTTTTGGAGGGATAGGGGTAGCTGGAACAATGCATGCTGAAATGCTGAACACAGTGCAAAGGCTTCAGGAAGAGAAGTAAGTGTACATTTGGTCTGGTAGAAACTGCATGAACCCTTGTACATGTAGGAGTTCTACTTCTGGAACTGTGATTTTACCAGTAGAAATGTAATGCTCGTACTCACCCATAGCCAACAGTATAATTACAATGGATGCCGCAGACATAAGAAAAAGTGTCATGACTGGGTAAAATATGAGATTGTCACTAAAAAGTAACACCCACTGTACTACTTCGGAGATTCTGATAATGTTATTTAAAGGGGCTTGAGAACAGAGGAGTATTTGAACACATATTTTTGAAGTATTTTGGGAGAGTAAAAACATCTGTTCACAAATTAGAACCAATCTTCTACTGAGAACCGTTTGAGTAGGGCCGGCCTGAACAGAGATACTGAATTTTTGCCAAGCATCTTCCCAATAATATTTTCTTGGTTTGTATAAAGCCTGCTCATTTACAGGCTTATTCAATTATTTGTTATTCCAACATTTTTTTCTGGCAGCCTAGACTGGCAGGGAATAAATGTCAGCAGCTCACTGTCAACTTAAAAAGCTGGAAATAAGCTCAATTTACTGTTGCTTAATTTGGCACTATATCATTATGTTTACATTAGCATGAATAATATCAGAAAGTATCCAAAACAGATGCATAAGCATTAAGTTTCTGATAAGCAAACTCTTGACAGGGCTATTCATATTGATGGCAGTAAAAGAGTGTACATATTGGAGGGATAAGTGTTGTAAACTGTGCTGTCATATTTTACCAATTGGAGAGAAAATGTGTATGGTTTGTGTTCTGATATGTATCTACTGTGTGGAGACATTTACTGTGACATGAACCTTTCATAGCTGAGGTGCTTCTATTAAAATAAGATGATTCAATTAAAAGCTACAAAGCTTGTATCCAGCACTACTATAGCTGGCATAACACATGATATCTGTAAGCAAAGGTATGAAGAAATGAAGATACATAGGACTGTAGAAAGAAATGTAGATGAATAGTACATAAGACTGACCCTAGCTCTTTCTCTTTCTCAGGCAAAATGAATTTTGCTAGCCAGTCCCCAACATTCACAAAAGCTAATAATCACCTCTAGATGATGTCCATCCAGATCTACTGTTCTAGCAACTGCCCTGTTTTTTTCAAAGATAGGTCACTCTTGATTGTGTAACAAAACCCCCAGTTTTTCTCTCTTTTTTTTTAAATTTAAAAATACACTCCCTCCCCTTCCCCTAACCACTTCTGACTTTCTCTCTGCCCTCCCTATCCCTAATAAGTGATTGCAATTAAAACTAGGTAAGCTAATGTAAGTTTTTATACTCCCGCATAGTAATAAGCCCCTTTTTATATTGTAAATAGTGTTCTATTAAGTTTGTATTGATTTTTTACTGTTCTATTATATTATGTTACTATTATTTTTGTATTATTTTTCACTGTTTTATATTGGATTTATATGATTTAGGCCTGTCTTTAAAGTAATGTCAAGTTTCCATTTTGTATGTCAAGCCTCCATCTTGTGTCCCCTGCCCTATACAATACATTGCAACTGTTACTCTGTAGCCTCCCGTGCCTTTCTATCAAGCGTCGCGCATTTGGGTTCTTCACGAACCTCGCCGTGGCTTCTTGGGCTGCACAGCCAAACTATTGGGAGTGGCCTCAGGTCAGATCCCCAGGGGTCTCGCCCACCACATCTTTGATGAGCATAGTTTCCAATCGGGAGGACGATGTCTGGTCCTCCCCCCCGGTACTTTCCCTTGGCCGTCCTTGCGACTCTCTCTTCTCAGGGCTCCGCCTCCCCTACACCCTGCCTAATGCCAACCATGGTGTTGCCTGTTGGGGCCAATGATTGGGCCCTCCCTGGCTCAGTTTCTTCAGGGCTGCGGTCGTTGGCCACTGGTGAAGCTAATACCGAGCGCTCTCCATGGCCCCTCTTTGCTCTTTGGCTTGCATGGAGCCAGGCTCTACCTGGGCTCCTGCCTCCCTTGACGCATCGTTGGCCCTCCAAGTTCGTTACCTGCCACCTGTCATTCAGGTCAGGGTTCGGGTATGTTGCCTGTTTAGAGTTTGAGGAAATTGGCAGAAATAAGCTCATACATAACAGAAATAAGAAAGGTTGTATCTATATTATCTCTACAATGTTCTTAAGTCTGCCACTAAAAAAAAAATTCCCTTTGCCATATGTGCGCGCACACACACACACACACACACACCATCCTCATTGTGTTCCTGGCATCTCAGTCGCTGCGGCTGCCAGCTTTGGTCAACACCGGGTCTGTCAGTGACTCCTTGGGCCCTCGCTGGCCCAGCGTTCCCTTTGTGCTCCTTTTCCGAGGGAGCCACCAAGCCACCTCCTCTGGATCGTCCAGCTGCTCTGGCCCCTCTGGGCTGGCCGGGGATGCTGTTTCTGGTTCCCCCGGCTTCCTTCCAGCTGGGTCTTTTCTGCCAGTGCCGGCTGCCCGCCCAGCCAATTGCCCTCGGCACACTTTTATAAAGCACGCCCAGGTGAACACAGGAGCTGTTCCTGACTCCTCCCGGCTCCACTGTGGGTTTTTCCTTTGATCTTTGACCGCAGCAGCTCCAGCTGCCATGGTTTCACTTTTGCCTCAATCAGCTGTTGGCGCGGCATCCTGCTGCCTCTCCCCCAACTCTGGTAAGTTTCTCTCACACACACCCCCATTTAAGTTGCCTTGGGGCGTCCATCCTCTGACCTTTCTCTCACAGTAGACCTTGACAGGAAATCTGCAATGTGGTTATTCGTCCCTGGTTGGTATTTCACACTAAACTTAAGTGGCTGCAGCGACAAAGCCCACCACATTATTCGGGCGTTATCTTGTCTAAATTTATTCAGCCATTGTAAAGGGGTGTGATCGGTCACTAGATCTAACTCTCATCCCATTAGGTAATATCTAAAAGAGTTTACCACCCACTTTATGGCCAGGCACTTCCTCTCAGGAGTGGAATACCTGGTTTCTGCATCATTTAATTTTCAGCTAGCATAGGCAACTGGGCGTTCCTTGTTCCTGGCACAGCACTGCACCTATGTCTGTCTCGGAAGCATCTGTCTTCAGGGTGAAAGTTTTAGAAAAATTGGGAATTACAATGACCACCTCACTACACAAATCTCATTTGACCTCTACAAAACCCCTTTCCATCTCTGGAGTCCATCTGATAGGGCCTTGTACCTTCCCCCGGATGGCATCCATTAGGGTCGTGGTTTTTTCTGCAAAGTGGGGGATGAACCTCCTATAATAGTTTGCTAGTCCTAAAAAAGCCTGCATCTGTTGCTTCATCTGTAGAGATGGATATCTTACTATGTCTATTTTACTAGCTAGAGGGTGAATTTTACCTTGCCCTACTCTACACCCCACATAATTCATCTCTTGCACCCCGCAGGTACATTTTGGGGGGTTCAGTGTCATGCCCATCTGGCGTATTTCTTTTAGCACCGGCCTTACATAGCATAAGTGCTGCTCCCACGTTTGTGAGTAAATTACTACATCGTCGATATATGCAGCTGCATATATCATATGTGGGGCTAGGATGTGGTTCATGAACTGTTGGAAGGCTGTTGTGGCCCCATGTAGGCCAAAAGCATTCTCGTAAACTCAAACAATCCCCAGGGGGTGCTGAAGGCTGTTTTCAGCTGATCTTTCTCTACTACAGGGATCTGCCAGTATCCCTTTGCCATGTCGATAGTCTAGATATACCGAGCCTGTCCTATCTGTTCTAGAAACTCTTCCACATGTGGCATGGGAAAGGCATTGAATCTGGGGACTTCATTAACCTTCCAAAAATTGATGCATATTCTGAGAGTACCGTCATTCTTCGGCACTATTGCCATTGGGCTTCGCCACAGACTGAGTGAAGGCACAATGATCCCTTGAGCTAACATCTTCCATAGTTCACCTCAGACCTTCTCGCACCAGTGATGGGGGATAGGCCTCCACCTCTATCACACAACAGGCCCCTTCACTGTGTAGATCTCATTCTGTATTCTTTGGGCCTGGCCAGGTTTTTCATTGGACACCTCATCAAATTTTGCCACCAACCTCCTCAACTGGTTACGCTATCTGGCATTAAGTTTGGGCTCATATGTTGGTTGACCCCCTGGTTCTTGCCTTTCTGGTGGCTCCCCTGCCTGAGGTCCTAATTCCGCCCAAGGGTCTTCTGGACTCAACAGCCAGCCCTCCGGCTCTTGCCACACCTTCAACAAGTTGACATGATAGATTTGTTGTTCCTTCCTATGACTGGGGTGATGTACTTCATAGTTGACATAATTCTACATGCAATATAATATTAAAATATATTTTAAAAGTTTAGGAACCTACACATAACACTTCAAAGATAACATTATACAATGAGATATGTTTTAAAAACCGTCTATTCCCTAACAATATTAAAATCATCTTTTATTTATATATATATATATATATATATATGTGTGTGTGTGTGTGTGTGTGTCATCATGCGCATGGTATACGAATTAGTGAACCATGTATGTATACTGAGTGTGTGGGTATTGACAACTGATTGTTGTCTAATTTTTGGTGTGTATAGTGTGTATGTGCTTGAATTGGTAATAGGTGTGTATGCACACACTTGATTTTTGTGTATGTGCAATTGTATTACACCCTCCCATCTAACAGCACAATTTTGAGATCTTGAGAGTTAGCTTGGCCCCACAGAACAACAATTGCTCTTTGTGAGGTAATGAGTGTAATCATCATTTTATAAAGGTAAAACCCTCCAGTCACTTTTATGATTAATTTACAATTAACAATTAGGTTCTTGTTACTCGTTTATTTTAGTGGTGACCCCGATTATCACCTGCCACATATCGATGGAAAATTATGCTCCAGGAAGGATCGAATTTTAATAACATTATATATATATACATATGTGTGTATATTTATATGTATATATGTATATGACCTGAAATTGTTAATTTGTTCTTCAGCACTGAACTCTTGAAATTCTGTCATAGAGTTCGATAAATTCTACCGTACTTATTCCAAAAACTCACAGCAATACAGTATTTTTCTGTTTATTATTATAATCTTTTTCTTTTAGTCGTTCAAAATTTTCTTTTCTAAGTTTTCCAGGTAGTCTTCAGTTCAGACAAATACCAAGTCCCATATAATATAATCAGGATCAATGGTAAAACAAGAATAGTCCCAGCTATCTGCCTCTATATCTCAGGTCTATAAAGTTTAATTATTCACTTTTGGTTCCCATGGTTTTAAAAAATATATAAATCAATTTAAAAGAAAAAGCTTTACTTGTTTCTTTGTTGTTTTTTTTTTACTTTGGTCTTGAAAAGTTCCAGTCTTTTTAATCCTCTTCTATGAGTCTTTTGCTGGGTTTAGTCTCTATATTTTATCTCTTCTTAATTACTCATCGTGTTGCTTGCCAGCTCTCCACCACTTCAATCATCCCATTCTTTTCTCTCCTCCCTGCTCCATGCCATGTCATTTTCTTTTTCCCCATCTGGGTCTCTGTTCATTTCTGCCCCTCTCTCTCTGACTGTTTCAGCTTCATGGAGCAGTGACTCCGGAAGCACTGTTCACGGTGAGATCTCTCCTCCTCTGTCAGCTCCTGCCATCTCCCAGGCAGCACCGGGATCATCTTTTTTCCTTCTTCACATTCATAGTTCCTCAAAACAGCAAATTTAGTTTAGTGAAGGCTGGTAACCTTGCTAAGAGTTATATAAATGGAGAGAGTATAAAAGACGGGAATGACAGGCTAAGCATCAGCTCTCCAGAAAAAGACCTGGGGGTTACAGTGGACAATAAGCTTAATATGAGCCAAGAGCATGCCCTTTTTACCAAGAAGGTTAATGGCATACTGGACTGTGTTAGTGGGAATATTGCCAGCAGATGGAGGGAAATAATTATCCCCCTCTATTGGGCACTGAAGAAACCACATCTGGAGAACTGTGTCCAGTTTTGATCCTCCCATTACAGAAAATATGTGGACAAATTGTAGAGTCCAGTGGAGGGCAACAAAAATGGTTTGGGGGCTGGGGCACATGGGGCATTTTTACATGTGCTGTGGGATGCAGCATGGGTCACTTTAATTAGTGAGCTGTGCTAATTAAAATCACCCATACATCACGTGTATCAGTGTCCCTGCGCATTTCCCACACTGAAAAAAATGGCAGTGGGACGCTTTGAAATAAAGCTTATCAAATGTGCTTTATTTCAAAGTACACCACTGCCATTTTTTTCAGCATGGAGATACACGGCACTGCTGATACATGTGACATGGAAGGCTGCTGCAGCATGTCAATTTTCATGCTCAGTGGACTCAATTCATAAAGTCTGCTCTGATGTGGTGGATTTCCAATGTGTCAGATCAGGCTCTGTGCTTGATGTGTAGGAGCCCCTGACTTCTGAGGACAGGCTGAGGGAACTGAGTTTATTTAATCTAGAGAAGAGGAAACTGAGAGCGGATTAAATAGCAGCCTTCAACTACCTGAAGTGTGGTTCCACAGAGGATGGAGCTGGACTGTTCTCAGTGGTGGCAGATGACAGAACAAGGAACAACAGTCTCAAGTTTCAGGAAAGGAAATTTAGGTTAGTTAGTAGGAAAAACCTTCTCATGAGGAGGGTAGTAAAGCACTGGAACAGGTTACCCAGAGAGGTTGTGAAATCTCCATCCTTGGAGGTTTTTAAGACTTGGCTAGATAAAGCGTTGGCTGTGATGATATAGTTAGGGATGGTCCTGCTTTGAGCAGGGGGTTGGACTAGATGATCTCTTGAAATCCCTTCCAACCCAAATTTTCTATGATTCTAAGGAAAAGGAAATGGTAGCATGTTAGAAAGCAAGCTATACAAAAAGTCTCATGGGGGAAATGTAGTAACACTTTTGGATTGATCTTCACTATTTTGGTTATTATTTATAGATCATTACAACTTCATGTCATTTTTTATATCTTAATATTGAAACAATCTAAAATATAAATATGTATAATACCTGATCAGGAACATAAAGCTAGAATGAGAAGATTAAAGAGAAGGTATGTTACTTCTGTATTTCTATGACAATTAATAACACTTTAACACTATCAACATTTTAATATTGTCAGCCAAACTGTGGTAGTACTTTTGGAGTTGTGTGCTGTCTGGTGATTATTGTTGGCTGGCATTTCATTTTCTAACTTTTGAAATGAGTGTTTACTTTAACATAACAATGTAGAATGCATCTAATTTTCTATTCATATTTACACATCAATAAAACAATGATCAACACATTGTGTAAAAGCTGTAATTTCCCATCATCTGTCCCAAGCAAATGCTATTTATCTAAGATGATTTTAATATTGCTAGGGAATAGGAGGTTTTTAAAACATATCTCATTGTATAATGTTATCTTTCAAGTGTTATGTGTAGATTCCTAACTTTTAAAATATATTTTTAATATTATATTGCATTCAGAATTATTTTAAAAGGAATAGTTCATTTGAACTCGGTATGCATACGGAACAAGTGAAGCCAGTGAGTACATTTAAAGGACGTCTACAAAGCCAAGCTAGTCTATTTAGCTTAACCTCTGTTCATTTTTATCAATAGAGCATCCAATTATGCAACTATTGGCTGCTAAGAGTAATGCATTCTCCCCTTGCATGTGGTACAGGGGAAGTTAGACACATAGGTGATATTGTATCTCATGAGGTTTTCTCCCATTCTCAATGAAACAACGGAGAGTTATTTCAGTAGTATAGATTTCATAGACATTAGGGCTGGAAGGGACCTTGGAAGATCATTGAGTCCAGCCCCCCGCCCAAAGGGCAGGAAGTCAGCTGGGGTCATAGAATTCCAGCAAGATAAGCATCCAATTTACTCTTGAAGGTGGTCACCCCTGATAAACTTATAGGTGGCCATCAGATCACCCCTGAGCCTGTGCTTTTCCAGGCTAAAGAGCCCCATGGCTCTCAGCCCGTCGTCATAAGGTCTGTTTTCCTGACCTCTGATCATGTGCATGGCTCTTCTCTGGACTCTCTCAAGCTTCTCCATATCCTTTTTGAATTGTGGAGCCCAAAACTGGACTCAGTACTCCAGCTGCAGCCTCACCAAGGCTGAGTACAAGGGGAGAATGACGTCTCGGGATTTGCTTGAGAAGCATCTATGGATGCAAGCCAGCATTTTGGTCGCTTTTCTAGCTACAGCATCACATTGCAGGCTCACGTTCATCTTGTGGTCAATGATGAACCCCAAGTCTCTTTCTTCCGTAGTGCTAACCAGTGGAGCACTGCCGAGCCTATAAGGATGCTGCGGGTTTTTCCTCCCAAGGTTGAGAACCTTGCATTTTTCAGTGTTAAACACCATCAGGTTCTTGTCTGCCCATTTGCTGAGCCTGTCCAGGTCAGCCTGGATCTCTCTCCTGTCTTCTGGTGTGGATGCTTTGCCTCAAAGTTTGGTGTCATCGGCGGACTTGGCCAGTCTGCTTCTGACTCCAATGTCCGCATCATTAATGAAGATGTTGAACAGTATGGGTCCAAGGACAGAGCCTTGGGGGACCCCACTGGTCACAGGGCACCATGATGATTGACTTCCGTCAATTACCACCCTCTGGGTCCAACCACGGAGCCAATTTCCCACCTAGTGAATTGTGGTGGACCCAAGGCCACAATTGGTCAGTTTTGTCAAGAGGTGATCAAAGGATACCAGATCGAAGGCTTTTTTGAAGTCAAGATATATGACATCAATCTCTTCTCCCTTATCCAGGTGATAGGTCACCTGGTCATAGAAGGTAATGAGATTGGTCAAGCAAGACCTACCTGCAACAAACCCGTGCTGGCTATCCCTTAGAATGTTGGCATTGGCCAGTCCATTAAGGAAGGCCTCTTTAATACATTTTTCTAAGACCTTCCCTGGGATAGAAGTCGGGCTGATGGTCCTATAGTTAGCCAGATCCACTTTCCTCCCTTTCTTGAAGATAGGCACCACATTGGCCTTGTATAAATGGAAGAAGGAGAAGGCGTCAAATATTTGAATCATAAGCCTACACTTAGATATACATAAAGAAATCACTTATTCCCCTTTAACAGATTATGTATTAGCCAAAGCCAAATCCATAGGACTGTGGTGGAGAAAACTGTAATGATGATCTCAGTATGTGCACCTACATGAGATATGTATCAGCATCACTGCACAATTATATCAAAACTAGATATATACATTTCTAACTCAACCTTTAAAAGTAAATGACAATGATATTCCACCTATGGAAAGATTTAAACATTCTTTAGGAATCTTATCATTGACTTTAACTTCTAGGGAATTTTTCCACATGATGAATTAATTTCCAAAAATTGTATAAATTTTTTTTGATTAAACTGTACTGATTAACTGATTGTACAAGAAAAGGTAGCAGGATTTGGGCCAATAATTTCACAACCTGTATTTATTATAATATGGTGGAATCTGCTTTATTAGTCATTGGGTATGTCTACACATGCAGCTAAGGTGAATCAATAAACTCCAGTGCTTATTGCTTTGGAGTTGATTGCTCTCAGGCATGCTGTTTGAATGTGCCCCTTGCACCAAAGTACACTGAGCAGGGTTGCAGTAGCCTAGCTGGCAGGGAGCCCAGGGGGATTAGGCTGCCAGCCTGGGACTGCTCTGACCCAGCTCAATGTGCTGTGGAGGGGCTGGCTGAGGCACAAGCATGCGCCAGTTCAGGGCTAACTGGCAGGCAGTCCCCTGTACTGTAGCACCCTCATGCCCCAGCCTGCCACTTCAGCACCTACATGTGCAGTGCTATGGAGTAAATAAACTAGGATACAAGAACTATCCTGCTGTGGAATTTATTAATTTTCTCCAGCCTAAAGCCCTGCAGGTGTAGATGCAAGACATCTACTGTGGAGCTAATTACCATATTATCACGCACATAGACCGCACACGGATATAACCTGCACCCATGCATAACCCACGGAAAATTGCATTTTCGCCAAATTTTCTGTGCATAGCCCACACCCTTGTATTCCCCACACCCCCGGTCAAGGAGGAGACGTGTCCCCCCAGCCCACCCACACTGCTGTCCCCCGCCTGGCCCCCGTGGCGGTGGTGGTGCAGCCCAGCACAGCGGACCCCGCCACAGCTCCCCAGCCCACCCGTGCCTCCGCCCCCCAGCGTTGGCGGGCAGTGGCTATGGTGGCAGTGGTACAGCCCGGCTTGCCCTGGCCCACAAAGCAGCGGTGGTGTAGCCCGGCCTGCCCCGGCTCCCGTGGCAGCGATGGCGCAGCCCAGACTGCCCAGGCCAGCAGGCCCTGCCACGGCCCCCCAGCCTGCCTGCACCACCGCCCCTGGCCCCCTTTTGAAAAATAGTCTGTGTATAACCCGCACCCTTGTATAGCCTGCACCCATCCATTTTTTTTTTTTTTTTTTTGGAACATCGTGTGTAACCCGGGGGAGTATATGCATGAAAATATGGTAATCTAATCTGCAGTAAATATCTCATGTAAATGCACACACTGAAGGCATTTATACACATACCTTTTTGTCCCACAATGCTCTGGAGATCTGCTGATCAAGTCTGCTCTGCACGCGAGCTAATGCAAATTGTCCTGCGCCGTGCTGCATGTAGTTGTATAAGTAGCGCAGAAAAACCTCTAATGTGTTTTAGTTCAAAAGCATGCCACCACGATTTTCTCAGAGCTGACACACATTTTGTCACTTATATGACTGCAAGCAATGCAGCACCAGTTGCTTTTCAAAGCACCTGGCACCGTGGCGCTTACACATGTAAAAAGGCCATATGATCATCACTACAGTTTTCTTAGTCAGTTCACTGAATTGTCACCACAGTTCTTTGGATTTGACTTTGGCTAATACATAATCAGTTAAAGGGTAATTGACCATTTTTTTATGTACATGCATACTAAACTGCAATAGCATTTATACTTGAAAGTGGGCTTGAATGGCTGAGATGTGCCACAGCAACCATCATGACCCCTAATGCTCAGGAAACACTAAATACTCTTCAGCTTCTTTTAACTCAACAAGATATAGGTCAGGGGTTGTACTCATACCCCGAGGGGTACTTGGGAAGTACCTAGAGGGTACACATGGGCAGGCGGGAATGGAGCACCACCACCTCCTCCCGTTGCCTCCCAGGAGCAGGGCTGGGGCGGAGGGCAGTGGCACCCCTCTGTGGGCTGCACAGGTGACCCCTGGCTGGCCAAATGCAGGGGGGAAGCCCTCATGCAGCAACCACCACCACCACCCACCACCCTGCGCTACCGCCACTCTGCATCTGGTCACGCA
>NW_005842260.1:1460524-1485011 GCF_000455745.1 Alligator sinensis | reverse complement strand
CCTGCTCCATGTCCAGCCATGTGCCCCACCCCCCAGCTCCACATCTGCTGCACACCACTCCCTCCCCCCTTGTTCCACATCTGGCCGCTGGCAGTACACTTATTAAAAAAAGGTTGAAAACCCCCGATATAGATGATCTATTTTTTGTTGCAGAACTATCTTTTATTTTAGCAAAGAGCACGTGGATTATTCTGCTACTCCATAGAAAGGATCATTTCTATTGGACCACCTGAAAAGAAAGATAAGAACTATAGGGTTGCAAAGAAAATAAAAATTAAGTTTTACAAAAAGGAAGTTTTGATAGTTGTTGGCTTTTCTCACTGTTGTTGTGGCAATATAGAATACAACCAAGATCTTTAGAAATGTTCAGTGAAAAAGTGTGTGTGTGTGTCAAACAAAATAGCCACTAGGCAGAAGCTTAGAGCATTCACTTTGGGTGTTAGAAACCCAGGTTTAAGTCGATTTGATTTAAACTGGGAACTTTAAACTTTATCTCCAGCATCTCAGATGAGTGCCTTAATCACCTAGCATTAGAGTCACATACTCTCTCTTACCCAAAGAATATTTCAATTATTTACACAAAGTGAAATAGCTAGAAGAGGAGGCTGAGACATGCTCCTATGCTGACAGTTAGTGCATTCATTCATTTTGGTTGTAGGAGAGGTTCAAATCCAGGGTCAGAATCAGGCAGATCAGAAACCTGTATCTGTACTTCCAAGTTAAGTGCCCTGAGCACTGAATTATTGACTTTCCTGGGTTCAGTTGGGCTCTTGTTTTGAGTGGACAATCCTCTCTGATAAAAGTTTCATCAAAAGCAATATGCTTATGGGAAAAGTATCAATTTCTACTTCTGCTTTTTCTTCTTCCTAGTTCATTCTTCACCAGACTGCCCCTTCTTCTAGTAATTGTAACATAATATTTAATAAGCCAAGACAATTTTATTGAGGCTAGATATATACATTTCTAACTCATCCTTTAGAAGTAAATGATAAGGATCTTTCACCTATGGAATGCTTTAAACCTTCTTTAGGAATCATATCATTCACTTTAATCTACATGATGAATTCATTTAAAAAAATTCTATAAATATTTTTGGAATACACAAGGGCTGTATTATTTAGCTTTATGTAATTTCCCTGACCTATATGTAGTCAAAGCTCAAGAATCTGTATCTTACTCTGTAAGAAAACTCCCCCTCCCCCCCAGCATGTCCAGCTGAGCACAGTCATGTGGTATGTGGCACTGCAAACAGATCTTTAGCACCACATACCACACAGTCGGCTGTTGTCCATGCTGCAAAGGCATGCTACCTGTGCATGTGCTGCTCCTTTTTTTGTCAGTGGTTTTTTTTGACCTGTCAATATCCAGGAGTCTAAAAAAATCCAGAGCAGTACATGCATGGGCAGAAGGCACACCTGAAAAGTGGAGCCAAGCCACTCAGCGTTGCACTCTGGCTGCTGGCCAGACTTGGCCTGGCAGGATTGCCACAGTTGCAGCCCTGGGAGGCCCCCAGGACCCCAGGTAAAGCTCTTGGGGCCAGCTCAGTACTTGCCTCAGCCTTCCCTACCACTTCTGGGGTAACTTGCCACACACCAAAGTGTGCATGGCACACATGTTCCCTGGGAACAAGAAGCTGAGGTGCAAGGTGTGCCAGTACTGCTTGTCCTTGGGGAACCAAATGTCTGTGCTTGTTTGGATGAGGCCCCTGATTCCAATAGCTGCAAGTTCTGCATGCTCTACATCATGACTGAGAAGGCTCTTTTAGTTTATGAAATGGATGAATAAATTGTACCTTGTTTCTGCATTAAAGCAGAAATTGTCAAAAAAACAAACAAAAAACAGTAAATTTTAAGCAGAAAAATAAACAACCCTTTTGTGATAGGCAATTATGAAGGAGAGTTTTACACATGTAGGCCACAGTATTTATAATAGTATCATCCTGCAACAGAGAAAGCCCTTAATAAATGAAGCCATTTAAAAATGAATACATTCTCCTGGGGAAACAATGTATGAATATTAAAGGATTTAAATATAGAAGCTTTGTTTTCTGAATGCAATAGGAATGTACAACATTTAAAAAAATGGTGTCCCACACTTGACATCTTCCCACGCAGAGTATAGATTTTCTTAGCTTGTATCAGCCATGGAGAACAGTAATCTGGTTCTATTATGTCATGTTAAGTGGAAGGGAGAGACTACTGAAAAATGTTTGCCTTTTTGCCAGAGGGAAAAATTTGTCACATGCAGTGCTTTAACAATTCTGAGACAGTTGAATAATGCTGTTTGCTAGATATCTGATGTGGTGAACCGTATTGTTCAGTAAGACATCTTACAATGCATCTACATCTTACAATGTGAAAAAAATTTGGATGCATCCCATAGTTAGTTTTCTCTCACTTTTTTGCTGATCTAAGTAGTTTTTATTGTCTGAAACCTTCCATACTATAACAGTTTTCACTGACTGAGTGACATTGATAGTTATAGGCAAACTAATAATTCAGATAACAAGCTGCTTATGGGTTTAGAAACAACCAATAATTTCATTTTTAGGTTGCTGACAACTATTTGTTTCCCCAAGAGACAATGCCAGAATAGTCAAGGCTCAAGAACGATGCAAGCCATGGACCTCCTTTAGATAAGACAGCATAAAAAACTAATACATTAATTTCTTGATCCCTCAAGACAGCTCTACATCTTTATTGTTTTTTTCAAAGGAGGAACATTGACATTTCTGGACCTCTTCCAACACTTAAAAAATACTCTTAAAACATTGTCAAAATATACTTTAGGATATTTGTAGAGTGAGTCAATGGCTTATTTTTGGCAAGTGTATATTGTATTGTACTCACACAAAGTTGTATGGTGGACCATCACTGCAAGAGAGGGATAGAAAGTCACTCTAGGATTTTTATTATTATTTTTAGCTCCCACTCCCTCTGTGTTTTCCTATGCTGAACTGCTCTTATCAGAGGGTGTTTTACATCACCTTTATTACTACAAAAGCCTTATTTTATGAGTTCATTCTACTGAGTACTGCCTGCCACTCCTATCATCAATTGAAACAAGTCCAGTACACACTAATAAAAGGTGACCATTTAAACTGTGGATATACATTATTAAAATTGTGTGTTCTTACTCAGCAAATCTTCCCTGTGCATATCTCTTATTCAGAGCTGCATTTGCTTCCTTTTCTTGAAAATAAGGGGATTTTAAAGAAGTACCCATGGGGAACTTAGATACAAGTAAAAACTGCAATTTTTTTACTTAAATCAGCTTTAAACTAATTCAGTTTAACAGTGACTTGAGTTTTTAGTAAATTGTTTTTTTAAGACCCTGACATACATTCACTTAGTGAGGCAAAGGCATCTATTCCCCAGTTGCAACAATTCCTACTACTGTCATGCCACACATACATGGCAGGGCATGCAATTTTGGGATTGGGAATCAGATCCTATTTGCTCCATTATTACTTGCCAATGCAGGGGGAGCCAAGCTTCATGATCCCAGCATCCCCCTGCATGAGCAAGTAGAAAGCCAGGTACCTGGTGAACAGGTTTAGCCCTGGGACTGGGACTGACAATAAGATAACGGTTGGCCCCAGCCTATGGGACCTGGTCCCAGAGATGTGCCATGCAGCTGGAATCATACTGCATGGTGGGGACCCTGGCAGACATTCAATTTAAGGTAGGTTGGAAACGAACCACAACATTATTACACACATTTTGTGGAATAATTTTGTGACTTATTTCCCATTTTATCACACTGTTAATTGCCTGAATTTATGGCAAAATTACTATTTAAGAGGTGGTTAACTGGTTAATTGTGTTTTAGGCATACTATTTTCTGGGAGCATGACTGATTTAAACCAATTTGAAATAAATCTGCTTTAATCTGGGATAAGAGTTTGTCTACTTGAATTAGTTTTACCAGTTTTTCAGGCATAGTTATTACCTGTATAACTCCTATGTAGACATATTTACTATACTTCTTTAAATGTATATTATAGTCTCTTTTTTTTTTTTACCTAAGTTTAAGTTCACAAATTTGATTATTACAATTAATATACAAATAACAAAAAACACACCTTTTCTGTGTAGATAAGGGTTTACAAATGAATTTGAACCAATTTGAACTATTTTACAATCTGTTAGGCTGATATAACTTTCTTATATAGACAAGGCCTATAATACAAGTTCCATTGATAGTCAACCAGACTGTGCACCTAAACCCCTTAGGCATCTTGAAAATCTTATCCACAAGTAATCCAATACTTTTTCTTTTGGCAACTTTAGGACAAGGACCTAAATGATATCTTGGATCCTATACTATCAAATAATTTCTGTTGGGTGCACCTACATGAGACACTGATTGTGCATTAGTCTGATACTACAGAGCAATAGTATTGCTTGGTAAAAAAACATGGCAAGATACTACTGTACAGTACTATTAGGCTACTGTGCAGTAGCATCATTTAAAAGGTGTTTGCTGGTGCTACTGCACAGTAACTTGAGTAACTGTATTTATTTAGTACTTGCTTATACAAGTACTAAATAAATGTGCAGTAACCACTGCACAGTAGCGTCATGTAGATGTGCCCAATGACTGTCAATTGCAGGATCAAGCTGTGCAGTTTTTCAACTTTAACTTGTTCTTAATATAGCCTTCACCTCCAAAACTCCCTCTGTTTTATTATGTTTAACTATTACATCCTCTCATAATTCTACAACAGAACTTGTCTAAGTCAAGGAATTACTACATGGAGAGTAGCTAACATAGTGCCATCATTTTGCTTGATTGTACCTCCTGAACACCACTGTTATCACTAGAAAATGATAATTATAACAAGGGCAGTTTATGGCATCAGTGATCTTTATTCATTATGATGATAAACTAGCTAAAAGAATTTGAATTGAAATTTTGATTGCGGCATGTCTACAGGATAGTGGGGGAAAGAGAAAGCCTTACAACATGAAAAAAAATCAAACAATTCTGGGGTTTTACTGTTAAAATATAGAAAAGTACAGAGTCCAGAATTATATTTTAGTGTAGTTTCCAACTTGTTCTCCTAGAAAACACTGTTAAGCTTTATTATAACAGTTATTTGTTCTGACTCATTGCATGACCACAATGACTTTCAGCACTTATTTAATCTTTTTTCTTTCCCATTTCCCATGTGCATTTGCATTCTCCCACACCAGCCTAAGAGCAGCCCAGGTCACTGGGGGCATATAATTCTTTTTGTGCCTTTGACTAAAATTAAAAGGGATACATAAATTTGAGAAATTGCTTATCTTTCAGTGCCTCTCATTAAAGATTATAAGATTCTCTTTTTTTGGAACTGTTGATTTGAAATTATGCATATAATCATCTTAACAAAACAGAAACATAAAAAATAATAGGCAGAAAAATGAATGATAATAAAATTTAAAATGTTTTGTCTAACACAGTGGTGCTCAGCCTTTTGGCCCTGTAGGCTGGCTGAGTGGCATGGCACTAGTCCAAAGGCCAGATCCCTTGTAAAGTTGGCCTGTGGGGTTGAGCCCTGTACTGGTCTGTTTGGGCCTCACCTCTGCCCAGCCCTGTGCATCCACATTGGGCCCGGCACTGACTCAGCCCAGCTGTACATGCCAAAATTTGTCCGCAAACTGCCCAAGCCCCGTGTGTCTAGGGTATAGGGCTATGCTTTGCAGCCTGCCAGGCTCCCCACGGGTCCAGAAATTTGGCTGCAAGGGATTGGTAATTACCACTACCATTGCTCACCCACCACTACATTTTCAGATTCACGGAGATCCCAGAAGGTCATAGGAAAGACTCCATGAGCAGAATGTGGTCTGCTGACTGGTACTTGAGCACCCAGGTCTAACATATGTAGAACTCCCTTTCTATAAATTTAAACTATATAAATATTTTAGCTTAATAACAATGAAAAACTTAAAAAATAATGTAGTCTTTGGAAAATAAAATCCTTTCCTTTCCACTGCTCTGGTAAGCATGTTAGAATGACTTGCCATCTAAATTAAAAAACTCTGCCTTAGTTTTCTATAGATACATTTATTAAATTCTCTCCTCAATTTCTGAAGACAAAACACCATAACTTGGTATACTGGTTCAGTGTCCAGCTCTACTGTAGAGGAGAATGAGTAATGACCACCTTCCAAAGACTTAATGATCCAAATCATGGACCAGTTTTCATAGACCATCATGACTACTCGCATCGGTTTGGTGAGTCCTTTTGGTAAATTCCTCTCACCTATTTTTCCCCTTTCTTTTGAATTGGAGTAGTAATTATGGTTAGAGGTAGAGAGTAAAGTTGATTTACTCTTTGATAATAGAAAGTCTTTATGTTCTGTTGGAATATATTAAACCACCAATAGCAAAATATTTTGTGGATGCATTTTAAATTAGCAAGTTCATGGAGTAGAGAAAATACTTTGATTTGGTCAAACAGTTCCATTCAAGCATTTTTAGACTAGAATATTTCAACATTTTCAAAATTAGAAAATTATTTTATTAATATATGAATACATTCATTTTAAGATCATTAAAATGAACTTTTCTGGCTCCATCCACATTCTTTTTGTCCCATCAAAATAATTTATTTGACATGAAAAGGGAAATGTGTTCTGACATCAGAATTCAGGAAGCAGTAGTGAGTCTGTCTGGCATGCACTAGTGCCAAAAATGAAACATGGTATGGGGCTAATGTAGGTTTTAAGACCAAGTTAATAGCCATCTAAAGACTCCAGTTTGCTTATTGGGAAAACCATAAAACTCTGAGATGCTATTGAAAAGTCATCTTGGAAATGAAATCACCCAAAAGAGTAATTCTATATTAGCTTCAACAAAACATGCAAGTGGAAGTCAATTGGCCCTGTAGGACAGTGCTTTTCAACTGGGTACTGTTGCTAGCGAGTAAACTACCCCATGTGCCTGCTACATAACCATCTTTGGAAGGGTTGTAGCACATGCACATACTTCTGCTGTGTTCAGGTTCCCTGATATTTCTAAAGCAGGCAGGAAAGCTGGCTCATGCTGCAGGCCTTCCTGTTCTGACCCTGCACAGCATCTCTCAGAAACAGAGGTGCATAAAACAGATAGTGCTGTCCCACAGGCTTCTGTTTCCAGGAGTGTTGGGGTGCCAGACAATGGGAAAATCTTCAGCCTGAGCCAGCTGTCCTGCCTAATTTAGGGTTCTCAGAGCACCTTAATTCAGGAGTGTACATGTGCCAGAGCCTGCACACAAAGCAGTTTTACCTGACTCCAATGCCCATGGTGCTGGCACTGGCATCACAAGATTTTGAGGAAGTGTCATGGCACCTTGGGGTGTTCTGAACACCCTGCCATGTTCTGATGTCAGAACACATGAAGCTGTCTGCTAGTCCTAGAAGCCCTGCTGGGAAATCAGAGTAAGTAATTTGTGGTGGGAGGAGAGATGGGGGGGACTGGAGGGGTTTGCAGGTTCATAGTGGGGATTGGCAGGTCCTTTGGGTGTTGGTTGGATCATGGGGGCTGGCAGGCCTGTCGATGTGGGGGCAGGGATTGGTGAGTCTGCAGGGGGAGAGAGTGTTTCCATCTGGGGGTGAGGGGATCAGAGGGTTAAAAATAGTCCAGTCAGGATTAAGGGATGGTAGGAAGAGTATTAGCCTGGGTCTGGGCTGAGGGGCCAGGCTTTCTCAGCCCCAGGACTGTACTCCAAATGTGTACAGGTTAGGGTTAGCATATTCCTGGACTAAATTAGTTGGATTGAATTCAGTTAGTTAGATTAACCTCAGTTAGGTTGCTCTACATGTAACAACTGTGCATACCCAGAATGTGCAGGGCAACCCCCCCCCCCACCCATGTATATCCTTCACTGCCTGCACAGAAAGTCTTTCCTTTAAGACAACTTCCTACTCTTCACTTACAGTAGGATTAACTCAGAAACAGCATTATAATTCATTCCCTTTATTGTGCAAATCCTCCCATAGTACCTAGAACTTTGAGGAGATAGCTCAGAGGAGCTCCAAGCAGTGTTAACATCCCCAGCATTTACCACTAGAAAACTTACTGGTTTCAGAAGTAAGCAGGTCGCACAATATAAATAGCTGATCCTTGGCTGCTTCCCCACTCTGATAAAGAAACAGGAAATTAAGTAAGTAAATAAATAAGGAGAGAGAGAGAAGAAAATGAAGAAGCCAAGTCTTTGCAAGGTTCAAAAAGTAATGGTCTTACACATTTTTTTTTTTTGTCAACTGGATGAGGAGGAAGCATGCAGCAAAATTTCTTTGGCACCTTTCTTCCTAAATCAGTAAAAAGTACCTGTTATTTGAGTATTCAAAAAAAAAAAAATACTGTGTTGTACACTGCATACAGTTTTTTGAATTATTCCATTATTTTGCATTTCTTTAATAACTCTGACGACACTTTGACCGCATTTTGCATAATTGGGCAGTGAGTGCACTGTGGAACATGGCTGGAGAGGAGGTACTATTTTGGCAATATTTTAAAGAAATATAAGTATGTTAACTAGATTTAGAAAGTGTGATAAAGGGTCACATGGTTAATAAGAACAGAACAAATTATGCCAGCATAGTAGACAGTCATAAGCAGTAATAAGATAGCAAAACATTAGGTCCTATTTTCACTTGCAAATGTTTATCAAATGACAGACTTCATAAATAACTCACTAGCTTCAGGTTAAGTATTTTTCACTTGTTTCATTTCAATTCTTGGCTAGAGGAAAGCAGTTCTGAAACTTCTAGCCCAAGTATATCTGTCTGTCTTTCAAGGTTTAAGTTGTTGAATTATGTTATATAGATTGTCATCCTGTGGGAAGTCAGGATGTTCAGAATAAGATACCACACACACACATAATACAGCAGGTAGAGTAAAATTTTAGTTTGTAGGACTATTGTATACGTCACCTTACTAAATCATAATTGTTTTGTATTGAGGGTCCATGGTGAATCTTATAATTGTCTGTCTTCTTATGACAGCTGGTAAACTGTTTTGGAATAAGAAAAGAGGTTGATGGATTCACATGAAATGGCTTTGTCAGATTGATGCCTAGAAATCTCTTGCCCTGAAAAAAGTTGAATGCAGCTGCACTGAGTATTAGAACCTGTTTGGACCTGAGGTTTTAGGTAGAGCAAATACTTCAAATATAATATTTTTTGCCTTGATGTCTGCTTCTCTTCCCCATTCTGTGCCATCATTCTGAATATATAATGTCACATAACAAATTTGATATAGACTACTGTATTTACTTGAACCCAAGAAAAGGTTCCACCCCCCCTTCAACATTGCAGAGGGGGGAGCCCTCTTCTTGGATTTGAGTATTGGCTAAGGGTAACACAGCAGCTGAGATCCCAGACCCAGATGTGGAGCTAGAGCTAGAGCCAGAAATGAAGGTGACACTTGCCACCTGCCCCAGGCCAGGGCCAGGGTGGAAGGAGCCGGGTGGTGAGAGGACAGGGGAAGCCATGCATTGGCAGTTGATCTTCTGTAACTCTGGTTCTGGATTTTGTCCTGACCAGGGCCTGAGGCCACAGCTACAACATGCCCTGGGCCAGGGCCAGGACCAGAACTGTTGCAGCTGCTGGTGCCTAGCTTGACTGGGGCTGGAGCCACATGCTTCATACCTCAAGCCAGAACCAAAATCAGAGCTGCTGCACAGAGTAAGCTGTAGTGAGAGGGGGTGGTGGGACATAGGGGGGAAGGCAAGTGGCTTTCATGACACAATTAATGTGAGGGCAATGGAGGAAACTGGGGGACAGGCACAGAGGGAGGCAAATGTCAGATGGGAAGTCACTCTGGGGGGAAGTATTGAGGGGGTGACTGGCAGTAGGAAATCAGGCACTGGGGGGAAGTGGTAGGATGGACAGGAGTCCAGGGAGGGAAGGCACTGGGGGTGCAACTGGGAATAACAACAGGTGGAAGAGGGGCAAGTGTCAGGGTAGGCAGGTACCAGCAGGTAGGCAGCAGGATTGGGGAGTGGCAAGTAATCAGGCATGGTGGGGACAAGTGGCAGATGGGACAGGCAGTGTTGGGGACAGATACCATGGTGCATAGGCCCGGGGAAAAGAAGTGCTTGAGGGCCTGGAGTTGGACATCCAGATGATGTGGCTGGCCTAGTGAAGTTGATGCTGGATGATAATCACCTCGATGCTTGTGGTGTTTGCTTGCAAGAGGATGCTAATATTGGTGCATTTATCTTCCCACTGGATTTGAAGGATCTTCTACAGGCAGAAGTAATGGTACTTCTCCAGTGATGAAGATGAGGATGTCTGCATTTACGTTTATACCAGGGGACTAGAAATGGCTGCAAAGGGAGGCTTGGAGACCACAGAGAGCACCTAGAGAGATGCTGCTGCTGTTGCTGGAGGACTAGACTGAAAACTGGAGATCAGAGCCTGCACCAAACAGTGAGCAAGTCTGAGAAGGTAGGGCTGGGGCTGAGGGGCCCAGAGCTCAAGAGGGCAGGGTCGGGGCCAAAGGGCCTAGGAGCTAAGGTCTAGGGTAGTGGCCCTCAGTTGAAGGACCCAGCCAGAGTAAGAGGGCCAAGGCTGGAAGGCTGAAGCTTAGACAAAGGCTTAAGGCCTTAGGGGACAACTGCTGCATTGAGGGCTGGAGGGCTCTCTGCAAATTTATACCGAGTGACATCTGTACAGCATGGGCATGTCTATAGGGGAGGATGGAAGCCATGATTTAGTCCTTAAGGCAATTAGGGGAGTGAAGTAGAGTCCCCCCAGTGTGCCCAGAGTAGGAAGAGTACTCTGAGATCACTGGCCTAAGAAGGCAGCCTCCCCACTTCAAGATCAAGGCATAGCATGCAAGACATCAGGGTGGAATATTGAGGCTACTTACAGATGTGGGGAAAAAACAAACAAGCAGCACTTTTATTTCAGCTTAGTGAGTCCCCATGGAGCACAGTGTATGCCCAGAAGAGGAATTGCATCAGTTTCACGTGTCATCTATGTAGCTCACATGCTTCAGTAGGGCTTTTTGGAGCTCCAAAAAGCCCCACCGAAGAGCGTGAACTATATAGACACTGGGGAGCTGAGTCAAACTGATGTGATTCCTCTTCTGATAAAAGACTGCCCCCATCTGTCAGCAGCCTGAGAGTTCAGAGTGAGTGAATAGGGAAGGATCAAGATGGCTACTAGAGGGTGATAGCCACCTGTGGGGTCTGTTTTGCTACATGTTGATATGTATATTTTTTTTCTGATTTTGTATTATATTTAAAGAGAAATACACCCCCCCCCCCACACACACACACACACCACAAATAAACCCTTTAAGTTGCATTTCTTTCAGTTCTATAATAAACATATAAAGAAGAAAAAATCTCTTCCCCTCCCTTTGGTCATTCATTTTACAGTTTTCATTTAGAATTTGGGGGGGGGGGGGACTGGTGAGGGGGATTTTAAGTAGTCTGAAACTCCAGGAAGTATGTTTTTAAATTGTTTGAATGTTCCTTGGGTGGGGCTTAAAGTGCAAGGATCAGGACAGTAATTGCTCTGAAATGCCACTGCAAAATGGGGTTATTAGACAGAAATGCCACTGTTTATTTTTACTATTGTTCTTTAATGAGAACAGAAAAATCAGGGAGATTTTTAGAAAGGTGCTTTTGCTCAGATTAATGCGTTGAGTGTTACATCAAAGAGAATGAAAAAATAATTTAAAAAAACCCCTCTTCATATTTGTGTCAAGATTATGATTCCAGCAAAGACTTAATATTGCAATACTTGATATTTTTTCCTGTATAATCCTCTCATGTTGAAAACTGTGTTTACTTTGAATATTATTATGTAATAATGTTTAAACAAGTTAACTGTTACTTTTGTATAATTTATATTCACTCACAAGAACCATAATTGAGGGATTAAAATGAAATTAAAAAAAAAAGTTTGGATGCATCTACATCATCCGGTAGCTGGCATTTTGTGACTGTAGTATGGGTATGATCTCTTCAAATTAAGGTTTGCTGGTAAGGACTTATGGATTCTAGCATCAATATTACCTCTGATTATGAGATATTGACAATTTCTTATTTTCTGTTTTGGGGGTTTTCATGACAATTGCAATCTAATTTCCAACTTTGGTACATTATTGCCTACATTTTTTCTTAATTTCACTTTATTTTAACCTCCAATATCTTTATTTTAAAGAATATTTCCCCCCAAAATACAGCTTCCCTTAAAGCTCATTGCCTGCTCTTTTGATTAAGTGGGAGACAGAATCTAAGACCCTCTGTGGGACAGAAGAGCTCAAACTCAAGACTCAAGCACTTAACTCCTATATTGAGATTCAGTCCAATATTTTCTGAAACATGCTGGATGTAATTAGTTCAAACTAGAATATAAAATTGGTAGGAGCAGGCCATTGGGGGAGAGAAGGTTTAGGAAAGTGTGAAGAAGAGTTTAGCCTGTGTAGTTTATGAATTGCCACAAAACCCAAATCTGAAAAAAAGCATTGATTCTAAGTCTGGCCGGTAATAATATGTTTGGTTCAGGATAGGCAAAGCCTATTCACACTTGGTTATGGTTCTGAGAAATGCTTATTTACTTGGAAGGTGTATGATGCTCTACAAATACACATCTTATGCATGAGGTGGATAAAAGAAATGATTTTGGTAAAAGGATACCTCCTTTACCACTTTGTCATTACACCCTTTGCAGTATATTGTAAGCATATTTGAATGCACTTAATTATATTTTTCTCAGAAATGGAGTGGTTAATTTTAAACAATTCTGATTTCCAAAGAACTATATGTTATTATGAAAGCTGCCAGTCAGAAGAAAGAGGAACTGTAAGAAAAAGACACTTTCAGCCTTCCACCTTACAGATGCACACAGACATGCATATATTCAGCGTTTCCCTTTGCTTCTTTTAGTGGTCGAACTGAAGATCCAGGGCTGTTTTTGCAACCTAGGATAAGAATAATCTTCAGATGCAGGGGAGGCTCAGTGGGCCTTGCAAATCAGTTGTCAACCAAAGTGGAGTGGGAAGGCAGATCCTAAAAATGCACTTGGGTTCTTGACCTGCTTTGATTGACACAGTTATGCATGACCGATGTGATAGTAGGCTCAGCAAACCATGCAGTAGTTTTATTTAACCAGGGAAATGCCCATGCCTGGGAATATTACTTATATGATGTGTGTCTATGACTAAATATTTTTAAGTGTATCCATAAATGCTGCTGGTATTTACAGTTGAACTGAGGGTCCCTTGAAAGATTGCACTGTATGGTGCATATGTACTAAGCAATAACAGTGTATTTTTAGGCAGAAGTCAGGGCAGAGTGGCACGTTAGAAACTAGCACTTGAAAATCTGACACCAATTCACTACTCCCTTAGCACATATCTTGTCTGGTTGTACATTGTTCATGGAAGGGAAAAAAATGTTTCTACTTTGAAAGGCACTGTTGTACTTGTATCCCTGCTTTTTGTTGTATGGTGGGCTAAATCCGTCTCTCCACACTGACGGCCTGATCCGGTACTGTTGAAGTAAATGGGAGCCTTTTCTCTGACCAATGGATGCTAGCTCATGGTCAAAGCTTGGTTCAAGACTGTTCTTCAGGGAACTGAATAGTAAAGTAGGCTATGGAAAAAGATCGGAATATTGTCATGGCCCCTAACAAGTTAATAAGTAAAGATTAGCACAAGTTTATCTTTTGTTTTATGCTCCTGCATCAGTAGATAAACTTGTAAGATAAACTTCAAAGCAATAAATTAAACTGCTTTTTCTAAAAAGCCCTAATCTTTCTTAGACTGAACGGGCACATACAGACATTCTGCGAGGTTATCTGAGTTAAAAATGGCCACCTGATTTAAAGTAATTCAAGGTGGGGGGGTGGGGCTAGTGAAGGGTGTTGGGGAGTGGGGGGGTAAGCAGGCTCTGCAGGGTGGTTTGGGGGGGACAGGTGGGTTCTGTGGGGGTGATTCAGGAGGATCAGGATAGCAGATTCAATCCTCAAGGAGAATTGGAAGGCAGTCAGGATCTGTGTGGGGAATTTTGCAGCCAGGTGGCAATTGCTGAGGAAATTAGAGAGATCGGGGGCTACCACACTCCATGTGGGAACTTGGAGGGATCAGGGAAGCTAGTGAGATCCACAGGGGGCCTGGTGCAGGGTCCAGAAGGGTTTAGCAGGGTCAGAGAGGATTCATGGGATCCATGAGGGGAATTTGAGGCCATATGGGGCTCTACTGTCCCAGAACATGGGCTATTTTTAGCCCCACAATATCCCCCCAGTGAACCTACCCCCACAGTCCTTCCTGCCCCTCCCTACACCTCAATTAACTTTAATCAATTCCCATCACCACTGGTAAAACTGGCAGTGGGAGCAACCTGAGGGATGGGGGCTTTGGCAGGCTTAGGGTGAGACTAGCTGGCCCACCATGTGGGGGAGTTGTTCAGTTGAGAAACAGAACCAGAGAGCTAAAAATAGTCAAATGCCAGAAGGATGGGTAGGAAAAGTGCAGTGTGAGGGATGAGGCTAAAGACCAGGCTTTCTGAGCCCCAGGGATGCACTGGGAACTGTGCAGAAGTTCACTTAGATCAATCTTGCTGGACCCAGTCTAAGTTATACTACCTCTGAGGGCAGTTAGCTTAGATCAGGTCAGCCTTTTTTAGACCAATCTAAACTTCCTAACTTCTGTACAGTTTGTACTGAGAATCCTAGTTAGGTCAGTCTAAGTGTTAAGTCCACATCTTGGTGAACTAAGGTCAGGTAGCCATTTTTAACATGATCTAACCTTCCGCTAACCTCTCCAAACATCTGTACCTAGACATTGTGGGAAAGTTCTGGTGTCACCTAAGTGACAGGAAAGCCATTTTAGATTGTTTAGCTTTCAGACTCACCAGAAGATACCAGGTTTGTTGGGTCTTCCATGGCTAGAAATATGTTTAAAGTATACTGAATAAATACTGGTGAGGAAGGGACAGAAAGGGAACAACACAGAGAGATTCATATTTTATCTCTGCAAAAATCAATATTCATCTTTACTCAATAACCTTAACTTTGTCTCCATTGTACCATACATGCATTTCAATGGATATTTATATGTAATTTCTACTATATTTGTTAGTGTAATATTTGAAGACTTGTAATATGTGTATGACCTTCTTTTGGTATCTTGGGGTGCCTATACACATTCAATGAGGCTGCACCAACGTGTTGTAATTACAGTGTGTCATAGCAGACTCGATTAATCGGAGTGTGGTAATTACTGTGCTCCAGGAGACTCCAGTGTCAAGTGAATCAGTGTCCGCATGCTGAAAAATGGTGAAATGGGGCGCTTTAGCTAAAGCTCATTCAATGATCTTTAGTTAACATGCCACTGCCATCATTTTTCAGCATGGGGATGCTGATACATGTGATACTCCGGACACTTTAATTAGAACAGCAATCAGAGCCACTTTAATTAAAGTGTCCTTCTACCCCCACCCCCCACTCCTAGAGTACGTGTATAAACACCCTGAATTTTATATGTGGAAATTTGAGTTGCTTGTACACAGCGAATCTGTAATAGACAGATCTGTCACTGTGTAGAGTTACACCCAATAAATCTGCAATAGGTCTGGGATTGCTGATATTCTCTGGGACTGGGTAGATTACTAAGGCTAAAATATCCTATCCCCTGTTATGTTTTCCCCACATCTCAATCTAAATAAAACCTATTTGAAAACTTGAAAGATGGAGGTTAATGCTTCCAAGTGAATCAATCCCATGGCATTGGCTTTTCTATGCTGAATACTCACCACTTTTACAGTGTACCTGTTGACACTGGAACACATTAAAAACACCAGTGTAGCAGTCTGCTGGCTTAGAGAAGCTTGGGTCTAGCTGCTACACATTGGGCTGCAGCGCTCTGCAGGCTGGCAGGGGCTTCAACCCAGCTGCAGACGGTCAAAAGTGATTAGAGGCTGCCTAGGAGAACTAGGCCAGCTGATACAAATGACTGTCTGGCCACAGCAAGTTAAAGACTCCCAGAGAAGAGAGCTAGGAGACAGCAAAAGCAAAATAAAAAGCAAGGGAAAAGATGGATGAACACAGACAGCTAGAAAAAGAGAAAGAAGACTGGGGTGGGAGATTGCTGCAGGGAAACTCTTTGGGTTTGGGAAAAGATCAGTGAGTGAGAAAGAAGGATAGAAGTAGCTGTGAGCCTAAGATCCCTCTCATGGAGTCTAGGAGAATGCCCGGGGGCTATGGGGCTGGGAGCAGCTGTACCACAACAGGACTGGAGTCAGAGCCAGACTGAGAAGGAAAACTTCAGTCTGAAGGGAGCAGCAGCAAGCCAGAGGCACCTTCTCAGGGCTGGAGAAAACTCAAGACTGTAAGTGCACTCTGTATGCACTATGTTAAGTTTGGGTTCTTGAGGACTGATGTATATGAGGGGATAGTGTGCCCAGGAAATAAAAGACTGTGCTGAGTTTTTATAGACCATAAGGGACTGGATTTGAGTTAAGCAAGTCCTCAACCCACTACAAGTACGTAGTAGCTTTTAATGTCTACTCTGGGTTCACTTTGTCTCTTCCCTTGCAGAACACAGTATGGCCTTCTTAAGCTGTTCAGTGTGTCTTATTTATTAGCTTCAGCAGCAGTCATGTTCCCTGCTCCCATTACCCACACTGCAGTGGATCTGGTCGCCATTAGATGAATCTACCCTTTGTTCAGCTGCCTCTTCATACTTCTGATATCTCTTATTCCAGTCATGTGCCAAATGCAAGTCATCAGCAAGATGGAATTGCAGGTGTTGCTTTGTGCAATCTAGTTCTGCACACAGTTGGCATGTTAAATCAGTGCAACTTTATGCATGATAAGCTGTCAGAGTATTCATTCACACAGGAGTTTTCACTAGTTTAAATGAATTTGTAACATAAATTAATTTAAAAAATAAATGTGCAAACTTCATGTGTAAAGAAGCCTGTGGGCTACATCTGCACTGTGATTTATTTGGCACAACCCCTCAACTTTTTTAACACCAGGGCACTAGTGCCAGCAACACTAGAAGCCCTCCTTTAAAAAAAGATGTTGATTTGTCCATCTTTTTAATACCATGTTTTAATGTTTCTTAGAAAAAGTCTTATACAGTTCTGAGGCTCCTGAGCTCCATGAACATCTGAAAGTAAAGGGATTTTTCTTGGGTAAGGTTGGTAAAGTGCAGCCTTAATAATTACAGTGCTAATAAGTAGAGTCTCGAGTAGAAACATGTCTGTAATGTATTCTTATAGAAATGGCACTGTTGCACATAGTATTGCAAGGTTTTATTTTTTTTGAGGGGGAGGGGGATTCCTCTCAGCATGCAAGCAAATGCTCAGTCTTGGGAGAACTAGCTATGTTTTATTCTGGCTATTCAAGACTGGATAAAATTGAGCCACAGAAACACCAGAGCCAATTGTATTCTTCCTTGCTATCTGAGTTTTGAGGTGCAGATGTTCTCTGGGCATTGGTATTGGATGGAACTTCCTAAAACAGGAAACCATCCCCACCCCCCCACAAGCCCTTCCTCCTAAGGAAAGCAAATTTAGTACAAATATGCTTCATTCTCCATTCAGGGCTCCAATTTGTGTGTGTCTAAGGCCTATAAATGGCAAATTTCAGTCATGGTATAGTGACATCTTTACTATACACAAAAATACATATGCATTTAAAGTTTGGTTTCTGAGGTCCCAGCAATGGTAGAATTGAAGGCATTAAGACATTTAGAAAAGGGAGGCTATCAGCTTCCAAGCACTTGCATCAAAACCCTGAAGGAGACTGAAATAATGGATTTACATTTCCAACACTTCTCTGCATCCAACATCTATTTTTAAATTTTCTTTTCTTTACTTTCTCTTTCTCTCTTTTAATAGCTTTCTCTATGACCTCTATAATTAGATCCTGGCATCTGGAAACTGAAGAAAACTAAGGAACTGTGGGCAAGATGCATGCTTTTCTGGATGAAATTCTCTGGTCCATGTTGGATGAGTTCAATATAGATCACTACAATGGTCCCCTGTGACCTTAAAAATTTGAATCATTTAAGTGACCTTGCCCCACTTGGCTCCAGTGGAAGAACTATCATGCTAAAAAATAAAATTAAATAAAACCCCTTGTTTTCCAGATAGACAGATTCAAAACTAAATTGAGATTATTTTTTCAAAGCATTTCTAAACAGCTTTTCCAAAGCACACATGACATTGCAAATATATAACAAAAAAAGAATGCATAATGTTCTAGCCAGGTAAAAAGTTTTAAATCTCTCTCTCTCTCTCTCAAGTACTAGGGATAGAAATTGCACCTAAACTGGTATAAATGATTGGAAACTGCTTCAAAATCTGTAACACAACAGAAGTTCAGTGCACATAGACCACTTTCAAAATGGCCAAAACTGGTTTAAAATAAACCTGAATGGCTATACTATCAGATTTAATTGATTTAGGTTAAATCAGTTTAATGAACTTCTGTCTCTCACTCACACACACCTACCTGCTTTTAGAATAGCAAGTAAAAACGTTTTCCCCCTCCCTCACAGCATTAATAGCTTTTTTTTTTTTTTTTTTAATAAATGATAAATATCTTGGATAGACATGTAATACTCTTGCACTATACAATGTGACTGTTGCACAGGAAAGTGTTTTAACTCACAAAAATACAGGCTGTGGTTTGATGTATTTTTCTTTCTTTTCCTTTAACAAGAGTGAATAGAAACAATGGTTCATGTTTTCATTTTAATAAATCAACCTTCAGGGCTCTGTTTTTACTGCTTAAAGTGCGGAAGTATTTAATGTTCATTTATATTTTGCTTCAGGTGGCTTCTCTGAGTTTATCTGCTTCTGTAAAGAACAGCAGAGCATTTCAAATAAGTAGTGTTGCTGTAGTGCTTGATACAGAAGGTTTCTAATCTATATATCTTTATTTTCCCCTGGAGCTTCCATCAGATAAGTACTGTTTGGGATAAAGTTAGATGCAGAAATAATAAAAATAGAAAAAAATTGTATTGTTTGTGTTTTTTATCAAAAAACATTTATATTTTTCTCCTTCCAGGTTAATCAACTATGATTTGATGGTATAGATTTCTGTATTTTATGCATCTGTTTTATATTCAGAAATATTTTACAGCTAAACTATTCTAAATACTTTCCTTGCCTTATATCTTGGAATTTTACCAGAAAAAGAGCATGTAGGTTAATGAAAAATATTTCACTTGGCCAAAAGTCATTTCTGAGTGCGGACGGGATCTAAAATTATGAAAATGGTTTACTAAGAGGGTTTATCTGGAGATGATATCAGACTGATGAAGGATGATCAGAATAAAGCTGCAGGCATAAACACTAAATTACCTGAGCAGCTTTTGTCCACCATTATTTTCAGTTCAAGCCAGAAACCCTATCACTGATGACTCACAGCCCTGTCATCCAGTCTTCTTTTCATTCATACCTACCCCAAGGGAGAAATCAAATCTCATCTGAAAAGTCAGAGGAGATACAAAAAATATTCTTTCTGTCTTGTATGTAAACCAGAAAAAAAGATTTACTGTACTGAGACACCTCATCACAGTGAACCTTTTGACTAAATTTATCAGGCTGATGGAGATATGGTAGAACTTTAGAGTACCATTAAAATCTATGTCCTTCGAATTAAAATTACATTTTTTTTCTTGCACAGAAAGTGCATACAAAGTGTGGAATAAAAGTACTTTTTATTAAAGCAGATTGCTTATCAGAAATGCACTCTTCAGTCCGCTGTCTCTGAGCTCATTAGATTTTATCAAATTTGAAGATAGTGAAAGCAAGAAAAAAAATGTGCTTTTTTTTTTAATAAAGTTTATGTTTATGGAAAGACATTTGTCAGCAGGTATACTCCATGTTCATGTGCCAGATGTTAACAATTCAAGGTTATAAAAGGGTTTAGGAGGAAAAAAATGATTAAGCATTAAAGATGCTAGGTATACAGTTTAATTTACCTGATTTCACTTGATTAGCTGTTAACTAGGTATGCCAAGCTGCATAGAAATATATCTATAAAAAAGTAGGCAATTTTGTTTCAATTTCTAATTTGTGCTGAGACCTTGTATTAAACAATGAAAAGCACTGTAAAACAAGAAACAAAATAGGTATAGCACACATGCAAACATTTCAAGCACAAGATTTAAAAGGGATTCAAGTAGGCCTTATCTATACAAGTCCCAGGGAAAAAACAAATTTCCATGCTTCCCAATTTTTTTAATCAAAACTTTGATATCCTTAGCAGGTTTAGTATTTTTGTTTCCCTGGTCATTCTAAAATTTTAAGAAGTTTTAGTCTTCTGTAAAGGATATGTATGTTCAATGATATCTCCTGGTTTAACAAGTAAGTATATTTTGCCTTGCTTCACTTTGTTTAGTGTTTGAAATGTTCATGGTTTGGGAAACCAGCAACAAAATCTTCCTAACTTTTACAAACTACTGGAAATAACTGAGGCAGATCCAGGGGCACGTGGTGACGCATTCCTTTATTTCCTCCTCCACTCCTGTCCTGTCCATTCAATGTGGGTGCAAGTGGAGTCAGCTGAACTAGGTTTCTGGTACCTTCTTCCCAAGCTTACCTGGCAGATGTGCCTGGCTGCCCACCCATCTTGGGAAGAGAAGCAATCCAGCAAGATGGGGCTCTCATCTCACTTGGTGGGTCCTGTTGGCTGCCTGCTCAGCAAAGAACCTCTTGGAGCCAAGCTGCTTCTCTGCTCTTCCCAAACTGAACAAGCAACCAGCAGTGCCTGCCACATCCTGCCAGCCCCAGGGACCAAGGGCCTAATCTAGATGCATCCCTTCCCTTGCCAAAATCCTAGATGCATTGTTGGGACAGCCAGTCAATCATTGTCATATATGTCACTGCATGGGGCACTGCCTTTCCTTGACTTGCAACAGCAGAGGAATGCTATGCTTCTCAAATTCTTCATCATGCTGGTTAACCATTTTTCTTTTTGGAGATATTTATAAAAGATAATTGGAAGCCAGAATAGCTCAAGGAAATGGGCGTTTTCAGTCTTTTGTCCTCTGGGCAGTGTGTGGGGTAAATTCTTTGTGGAAGTCAGGAGCTCAGTAGCTCCACAGAAATCTTCCTGGCCAGCTGGAGTACAAACACTTAGATTGGTCTCTGCTGATGGTGATTGACACTGCCTTTATCAGTTACCTTTTGCCAGTTACCTGTTTACATGGTCAAACAATTTAGATTCTAAAATTCATCCTGCTTTTATGGGCAGTAAAATAGACATTTTGTAAACATGTTCACTAAACATATAGGTTCCAAGATTGCCTATCTTCAGTGAGCTCCTGCTCCCCCTTGTTACGTCTCAGCTCTGCATTCTTGGGCAATCGGGGCACAGGATACAGTCTGTCTGACTCACAAAGGACTCACCCCCCTCCCCTCCTCTACCTAAACGAAACTGATTAAGATGCAGTGAGAGACGCACCTAAGACCCTCACCAGATAAGGGTGACGAGTGAATCAACTGCCCTAGGTCTCATTTACATGAGAGATGGAAAACAGAAAGCCTGAAGCAGAGACTGCAGTGAATTCTGGGACCAGAGAAGCAGGAGAGCGCTGCATGATGGGGAATCTGTGCTTCCAATGTTAATCAACCCATGTTCACACACACCCAGCTCAGCATTTATCAGACCAGTTCTAATCTGGATTTGCTAAGGACTTTTCCCCCCCCAGACACACACACACAGCTCTAAGTTTAATAGGCATCTCGGGCCGTACATTCCCCGGTCCCACTATGGGAGGCCTATTTAAACTTGATTGACTAAAACTCGGTTGCCGGGTTAGGGAATGCTGAGGCAAGAGACCGAGTCAGAGGGGGTATGGGCAACATTTGAACAATGGTTAAGGGTTCATCACAGCATCCAGCCTGCTGGAGCCCTAATCCCAGGTGTTGTCATATCTTTCCCGAGACGACTGGTGGGAGTCCTCTCCACAAAAGGTTATGAGCACCCCAATAATTGTTTTAAGTCTGTTAAAAGACTATAGTAAGATCTGGAAAAGTCATGCTAAGCTGAGGCTTGTGCACAACAAGTAAAAATCCAAAATCCTGATGCTGCAAGCTATCTATTGTTCCTGAAGAAACCATGAGATATCCCATCAGTATATCTGCCACCCATAGGAATTTCAAGCTGGCTCCCAAGTATTTGGGTTACTCCCTAATCTTAAGTGTTTCCTGATTATCAATCAGTTTCCTGAGATGGTCCAAACCAGATAACCCCTTGTCAATAGAAAAGACAATGATTTACACTACTGAGGGTGCTTCGAAGCAGCTGAACTGAGGGTATAAAAATCTGTAAGTGTGTGTGCTGCTAGAGGGAGAAGAGGAAGAGGAAAAGGAAGGAAAAGAAGTAGAAGCAGGAGGAAAGAAGGAGAAGAAGAAAACCCCTGTGCTGACACCATCCCCTGTCGTTCTTGGGACGCTGGAAGAACAGATCATCTCTCTCTTCAAGGATTGTGCTACGGACTGTGCCTGTCAGCTTTGCAGCCTGAGTACCGTGGACTAGGTGAGATCCCAGCGTTCTCTGTCTTCTTTCTAGGCATAAACTTCTGAACCTGAACTGTATCAGTTAAGCTTGAGCTAAGTTTCCCCAAATACTTAGTGAAACCAGGGTAGTATTGTCATTGTTGGTGTTTGTTTTTCTTTTGCATGTCTATTACTACTAGTACTATTATATATTTCATATGCTTAGCAATAAATAACTTTTATAGTCAAACTGGTAGTAATTGGGTATACTTTTCCTTCTTTGCTTCTCTTTCCTCCCGTGCTCTGCAGCAACGCTTCTTTTACCTATGCTAAAGATCCCTGTGAAGCCCAAATTATTGTGGGGTCTGCTCATCAAGAGGCCAAAGATTGGGACGTGCTGAGTTTGAAACACATAAGGGGATCAGCTTGTACAGGCTGATTGACCCAGTTTGACTCAGACGTGCCCTTATGAACTGAATGCTGGCCCATGAGGGTGTCAGCTGGACACCCAGCCGGATTCAGAGGGATTCTGTTTACCTGTGTGCTTGTGTCTGACTGCATTTTATTGTTGCTCTTATGAACTGATTCTTGGCATATGAGGGTGTCAGCCTGTCCATGCTGATCAGCCCGGCCAGGTCAGGCGTGTCACGTTAATTTGTGTGTGTTTGTGTGTATGACTGATTTGGTGACTGGAGGAACCCAGCCCATTGAGATTGAGTCCTGCAAGATAGCTCCACTGGGGGTGAGGGCTTGCAGAAGGGAGAAATACAGCTCCGTATAGTAACACAAGCAGCACATTGACAGAATCACCAAGACCCTAGAAACTATCCCTAATAAATGAGCACACTCCAAAGTAATGGGCAGATTTGGTAACACCCTTACTTCTTGGAATTAAAGTACCAATGCCAGGGAAATTCTTTACCCAGTGTCTTGTATATGAGGTTGTGAAAATCCTGTTGTCATTCACGTTCACACTTGTCCTGGTGAGGTCTGATGCCAGCTGAAGAAGTACTTGAAGAAGCTCCAGCCTGATGTTTTTTCAGGAAATCCCTTAAGGCAAACTGTCTGTCTTGTTTGTTTTTGTCTCAAGAAAAAACAGACTCAATGAGAATCCTTTTTTTCCCCCCATGGAATAGTAGAAGAGAAGCTGTGTTAAGTAGGAAAGTAAACTTGACAGTAAGTTCTGGTGGTACTGATGGAATACCTTTTGGTTGGTGGCAGGGAGGGGAAGGGGAAGGATGAGACAAACACCAGAAACAATTACTTTTTGGGATGTCTAACAGTGACTTGGAAAGAAAACAAAAGCTATGAAAAACTATAGGGAAAATGAACTTTATCTTCTTGGGGGAGAGCAGGGGTAGAGAGAATTCTTGGGGCCAGGAAACTACTGAAGCTCCTTTCTAGAAGTCTGTGGGAAGGCTATGTCTTATATACCGTACACAGATGCATGTACCCTGGTGTCCTTTAAAAAACAGAAGTGTATATACGTATTAAGCCTGTGCAAAGTAGTTAGAATTTGTTTCCGATTCGGCCAATTTGGGGGACAGGTAGTTGATTCAGTAATTCAAATCACTATCCCGAATCAATTCAGCAGAATCTGATTTGGAGATTTGGCTGCTGCTGAATCACACAGACCACATCCCCTGCCCATTCTTCAAGCCCCAGCAACGGCTGCCCCACCCACCCCAGCTCCTGGCACTAAAAAAAATAAATAAATAAAAGTCCCAATTCACTGGGTGCTACCTGGTGGGGGCAGTCCCTGCTGCCCCCCACTGTCCCCCCATTGCATGGGGGGGGCTCTGCATGAGCCCCCCGGCTCCCCCCTCTGCTGTTTCAGCCCCCCATGGCTGCCTCACCTGCTGCAGGGTGGGGGTTGATTCCCCACTATCTCGTGCCACATGTGGGGGGGGCTCTTCAATGAGCCCCCTGAAGCCCTAAGACTGCTGCAGAAGCTGGTGTGCCCTGGGGTTTTTTTAGGTTTTTTTCTCCTGTTTTTAAAGGGCTGGAGCTGCGGTGGGCAGGGTAGCCATGGTGGGG
>NW_005842260.1:1442611-1460495 GCF_000455745.1 Alligator sinensis | reverse complement strand
GGGGGCTGCTGCAGGGCAGTGGGGATCTTCCCCCTGCCTGGCAGCACCCAGTGAGTTTGGGTTTGTTTTTTTTAAAGCACCAGGTGATGGGGTGGGTGGGGCAGCCATGGGGAGGGGACCTGGGAGAGCAAGCAGAGGATGGGGCCTGGCAAAGGTCCCCCCCATGGTCCCCTCCCTGTTCCTCCAACCCCCAATCCCTCACCCCCTACTTACCAGCTCCATGTCTGGGTCCAGCTCTGTGCTGTAGCAGGCAGGGACCGCCCAAATCATCGAAGCTCTCTGAATCTTTTCCAAAGATTCGGAGAGCTTCAAATTCATTCAGACATTTTTTATTGTTCCCTGATTTGATTTGGAGGTTTGGTTACCAAATCAGGCAAAATCTCCTGTGAATCGAATTGCCACCTGAAGCTTCGTACAGCCCTTAAACATGTATATGTATGTGTGTGTACATATATGCGTGTGTGTGTGTGTACACACACACACATATACACACACACACACACACACAACCAACTCTTAGAATCAGCCATTGGCTGGCTAATACTGCCTCATAATTAATGGGAAATAAAAGCAAAGCATATGTATTACATTTTCATACTTAATTTCTACCAAATATAGGACACTTTATTGCCAACTAGATGCTTAATCCCATATTCCATAGATAGGTAAGTGTGATCATGCTTCCTGTATTGCCTATAATTATTTTTAAATGCTATGGACTATACTTGAAGCCCTGTGAAGTGCTAGCACATGATCTGCAGGATGTATAACCATGCTGAAGAAAATTGTTACTGTTAGACTGCAGAAAACATGAATGTCCAAATGTCCTTGCCCCTTTTCACACCACAAATCAAAATATTAGTGTCATTATTCCTAGTAACCATTTTTCTTGCTTTATCACAGTAGTCATCTGTATGAGATCGAGGCATAATGTGTGTACCCCAGGAATTCCCCTGCAGGAGATTCATGGGCATGTGTTTCACATTGCCTGGTCTTGACCTGGGGTGCACATCTACAAACTTGTGAAATACACACCATGGTGTCCCCCACTCTGATTTTACAGGCATGAACCTCAATTTCCCTTGCAGCGGACTTCCAAGACATGCATTTCATGCTACCTGTCCTGAACCCAGGGCACATGTCTGCAGATTTGAAGTATGGAGTTCCCCACTCTGCACTTACAGATGCATGCCTTGGGAATTCTCATGCAGATGATTCCTGGGTGCACATTTCACTCTCCTGATTCCAACCTGGGAAACTATGAAGTCTCAGGAGCAGCAGGGGCCCAACAGTGGCCCTGAGCAACATCTATACCTGTTAGTCAAGCAGATCAGGTATGTCAGGACAGATCCCAGCACAGCTAATCTTGCAGTGTGTGCCCCCCCCCCCAGCAATATCCATTTTTACCCTCATTTCTGCTGTCCAGAGAGTTCTGGTAACATCCCAGATAACAAAACACCAGCTCAATTTATTTGATTCTGAAATAAATGTAGAAATCAAATATTTTTATACTACCCATATATTTTTTTCATTAGTATTTTTTTTTAATGCCAGAAGGAGAGAGAGCTTTACTGCCTATGTATGGTAACTCCATAAGATTCTTCCTTACAGAATCCATGAAGATCTCCTTATCACTCAGGTGTCACTATTACAAATTCTCTTTCTTTTCAACAGAATATGCCTCTAGAAATAGAAAATTAACCCTGGGAGTTGTGGGCATTTCTGAGTTGTGGAAACCAGAAATGGCTCTAAGTAGGTATTTAGAGCAGTTTGGTGGAAGAATATCATTGTTTTGATATTGTAAATAATGACACTAGATAAAGTATGCATATAACATGTGTGAAATGAACAGAGAAGCAGAGAAAAACAGAACGAGCTTAGTGTAAAGTGAAATAAATTGCATGGACTTCAGGAGAAAGAAGACAAGGTCATGAAGAGGAAAGAGAACATGTGAGAAATAGGGATGGATGATATAGGGAGCTGGGCACTGATACTATAGTATTGATCTGGATGGAATTTTTCAGCAATGTATATTTCTGTCAGAAAATGCCAGTGCTGTGAAACTGAAACTGTAGAAAATATACCTGGTCCAATGAAAATATCAAGAAGTTTCTCATCTTTTCAATGGAATTTCTTCTCAAAATGAGAGAAAATGATGAATTCCCGCCCCGTGATAATAAGTAGCCTGTTAGTCAACAAGATTATAAATTATCTGAATTCTGTCTTAGAGCCAGTTTCCCACATCTCAGAAAAATATCCTACTCACTGGGATGGGATTAAAACCTGAAATCTTAAGTATGTCCTACTGCATAACTAGAACAAATATCCGGAAATCTCAGAGATACTGGTGAGATAGGAGAGGTATTTTCTGCCTAGAAAGTAAGGAAAGAGTTCCAAAGAAGAGAACCAGATTAGTAGCCTTCCTGGGATATACCATAAACAGCCCATTGACTAAGTGAGAAGTTCAGGACTAGTTAAAATGCTAGAAAGGATTACCTTCTAAAACTACCAAAATTGTTTTTGGCAATATCTGAATTGCTGAACCAAGAAATAAAAACCTGTTCTTCATGTATTAAAGCATCAAGATACTACGTACAAATAGTGGCCTACAAGGGCAACCTGAGTACAGGTGCCACCTGTTTGGCAGTTGGGGGCATCTGACAGGCCATGCAGCACTGCCAGTGCTGACTCCCTGGTGGTGGGAGATCCAGAGGACTCCTCCTCCCCCCCCGCCTCCGCAAGCATATGGTCTGTGCAGTGTGCAGTCCAAGGGCTGCGTGCTGGCACCACATGGGACCTCCAGCTGCATTGTAGCTGGATAGCCCTGTACCAGGCCATGCACAAGAGTCACTAAAAGAATTAAGAAACCTGGAACTAATCAAGCTGTTCCTCATTATGCTAATACTGGACCAGATTATCCAGGAATATAATAAACAAATTCAATGACTGATATCTCAAAACGTGAAAAATGAAAGCAGTTTAGCTACTGCCCTAATTTCCCTTTTTATATTCAGGTGCCAAAATCATATTAACACTGTTTGCGAATATTTATTTTTCTTTGCAAGCACCTGGTGAATTCATCACAAGGTGGGAATGAATGAGAGAGGGGGAGGCCTAAAACGAAAGGCATAGGAGGTGATCTCTATGATCACAAATGAGAGTAAGATCTATTTGACAGTCTTTCTATAAAGAAATCTCTGTGCCATGCTATGAAACATTTTCAAAACGCCTATTATGTTGCATGTTGTTTTCTTTGTTCAGGAACCGTTGCATCTGATGTTGCATTTACTTATAATGATGGTGGTATTTTTTTTTTTTATTATGAGTAAACATAATTTATTTATTAACCTACTTTAAATTCTCCAAAATGGAATTGTTTTCTCTCAACCTACAGGAGGTTCTATATTTGCAGCATGATGGTTAAATCCCCAGTTTTGTATAGGTGTATGCTTTGGATAGAATAGTAAGTGTGCGTTTACTTTTATCTCTTAAGTCCTTTCAGCATCTCCAAAAGATAAGGCACATTTGTCACAGTTTGAAGGGGGTCTCACTGACAAAGGCTTCAATCATGCAGAAAGCTGTTTTCAAATTTCCATAAAACAAAGCCGACACCATTTACATGATAAATTGCTCCTAGACAAAAATCTTAGCTGACTACCCAAGTGCTTGATTCTGTTATCACTGATTTGTCCTTCAGTCTCCAGCAGAATGAAAATGAAGGACTTGCAACTAATTGTGTCAGAAAAACAGAGCTAATTTGCTCATGCTGCCAAAAAAATAAATGGATTGTAAGCCATTATACTTGAGTGTAAATCATATCATGTGCAATAACAAAGAATTATTAATAACCATAGTGTCCTACAAAGAGCAAAGAGGAAAAATTGCATCTTGAAAGTTCTGAGGAATCTCTTTAAAAAAAAAAAAGTCAAATTGTGAAAACAGAAGTCTCTGTCTCATTTTTGAAAGGGATAACCATTCTAATTTATATTTAATTATACTTAATTACTTAATTTTATTATTATTATTATTATGTAATTGTAAAATCATGTCAATATGTGTATGTTTCCCTTGATTTCATTTTTTTCCTGCTCTGAATCTTTCACTAGATAGGTAGATAGAAATAGGTATGTAAAGGTCAATTTTTCCTTTAACATTCCGTCCAATTTACAAGAAACTTTTAACGGTGGAAAATAAGTGAGTTTAATGTTTATACAAAAGCTATATAAAGATTGTCAGTTAAAAGTCAGGTCAGCAGGTTCTTCTGCATTCTGGGATGTTAAGATCTAAAAGGTCTCTAATATAGATACAGATAAAAACTTAAACAAACATTGATCAAAAAGAACTTTTTAGGGTTTTTTTCTGTTTTGTAAGGCAAGAACAAGATGCTATTTTATTATCTTGCACATGCTTCTGTTATATTAAGCTGCTCAGAATTCAATTTTTCACATATTTCACAATCAAACCAACATTTAAGGCCTATTGAAAGCATTTTGAATATTGCTTCTGATTGAATGGTTCAAACTTCATGAAGGTGAATCAGATGGCCCACACATGGTACTCTTTTGACTCCTCTCTACATATTAATTTTGTATCTAAAACCTAATCTAATCTAATCTTGTATCTAACTTTGTTTGAAAAGATCTTCTAGCTATGTATCACATACACATTATCTGGATTCCAGGGAGAAATTCACTTTTCATTGTTGTTTTTCTTGTATTGTGTATAACCAAAGTCAGACCAGAAATGCAAGACAGAACAAACCAAAAAGGATCACTGTGTATTCTACTTCTGAATTTCCCAATATTGTTTGTTTTGGGGGGTTTTTTCTATTTTTGTTTCCTTTCTTCCTTTATATTTCAAAATTCATTGGGATATAGTGTGTCTTTCTTCTTGGGCATCATATTAGACATCTAGCTCTAAACAAACTATTTTAAAAATAATTCTTACCCAATAAATCAACCTCTCTTTTTCTGGTGTGAAACAATTGGTCTCTGACAAATCTATATAGGTCTGTAGGAATCAAATTTTGAATTTTATAATAAATGTAGATATAAAAGACTTGAACTAACTAATGTGGACTATTCTGGCTGGGTTTGTATGTTTTTTTGGTTCATTTTCAACACTTAAAATAAGGCTTGTGAATCTCAAGCTATACAGAAGCCTGGGTAAACTTCTACACAGGGCTCAATTTCAGCCTAAAGTGCACACCTTTCCTTTTTTTTTCTTTAATTCTAATTACCTAGATATGCAAGACTTTTATTATTGAAGGAAGCATTCATTTAATAATACAAGTCATTTTCTTTTTTCCTTCTTTTTCTATGTGGCAAGAAAAAAAATGTTCTTATGTTTTTAGTTTTCTTATTTTCATCAGAAAAGAATTATTATTTGCTAAATGTATAGGACCAGTTTTTTAACATATCCTATTAAACTGGACTTACTAGCTTGCTTGCATAGTTGGATTCATATTCCACATATTTCATATGTGGAAGTATGAGGTAAGATTTCTAAAAGTGTTAATTGTTGTCCAAACTATTTTTCACAGTCAGTTATTGATTGCAATAGAAATAAGATTTTGGTAATGCTGACCTCTTTTTAAAAATCCTACCCACTATTATCTAAAAATTATTTTTACATTTAATTTGTGTGTACTCCTTGAACATGTGAAGAACATGCATTGGCTGTTCTTGAGTGGTAAGGGAGAACTGAGGAAGTCTATTGAAAATCAGGCACTAGTATTCACAGAGTACATTTGTATCCAGCTTTTGAAGGTTACGAAGTGACTTGGTCAGAACTTAAGTCAGAAAATTTGTGTGGCAGTCACATTTGCACACATATCTGATGAGATTATAAATTAGTCTTGTACAGGAAGGCTCAAAAAATTCAGGGTGAAAAATTGTAATGGTTCTTAGTAAGATTTATGAGGGTCATTTAATACAGACTCTTTCCTGTTAGGTTTTCAGGGAAAAGTCATAAGTACTTTGAGTTATTCTCTATAACAGATAAAATAGTGATGTAATATGTACAGCAAAAAGACAACTTCATGGAGATAAAATGTACAAAGAGATATTCCAGCACTGAGAGAGAGCATGCACATGCTTACAAATAGAAGAGACATTGATACAAATTTTGTCTAGAAAATTTTGGAAACTGTGAAAGCCTTAGAGCCACTCCACAAAATGGTAGATTGTTATGGAAGTCTAAAAATTGTTGGGGTAGAGGGCTTAAATAGGCAGAAATTAAGAAATTGTCACAATGAATCTAAATCCCACAGGATTCAAAACAGGAGACAGTGAAAGAGAACATACAGTTTGCATGATATTATTGGAGATCACACAGCAGTAAAAAAATAAATCAGGGAATTCGGGGAATTGGATTTATTTCTGATTAGATTTTAGATCATTTGTACTCTGGTTCAGGAACTATATTTCCTTTGTGCTTAGAAATTACCTATCACTGAGTGCATCTACACATGCCGCTAAGGGGCCATGATAAACTTGGGCACAAACTGCATGATAAACTGCACCAGAGTTTATCATGTTGCCTTAATGGCATGTGTAGATGCTCAAACTGCTACAGTTCAGGGCACATATACAGATGCTGTCTCTGGGACAGCAGCGGTTTAAACCAGGGTGGAGCAGGCCCTGGCTAGCAGGGAACCGGGGGGGGGGAGTCAGCCCTGCACTCTGGGAGGTGGTGTTGGGTGGTGGAGGGGCTGGATGGGGCACATGAGTACCCCAGTATGCAGAGCCTTGTGGCTAGGGATCAGGCAGGGATGTGGCCCCTGGCTGCCTGGGTACAATGTATGCAAGAGTCAGTTTTTACATGTGTGTTTAGGTGCAGTTATTTTTACCACCATAAGATAATACTGTACCTGACTGTACTATCTTACAGTGGTGAGAATTAGTTTGCTGTGGTCTAATAGCATCACACATGTTATAGCTCCTGCTATTACTTAGCACAGAGTCTGTGTACTGCCTCTGCTTATCCTGTCTTCTCCCTTGCTGCTGAAATAGGGGTGGGGAGAAGGGAAGCTTGGAGGCACAGAAGGAAAAAGAGCAAACCAGCAGTAGGCTGCAAAACTGCTTGGAAGCAGGGACTCGAGGCAGACCCCATGTCAGTGGGCTGAAAGAGCTCAAAGTACACAGAGAGCTTTGACAGGAGCTACGCTGACATACTGATGCACTCTATGAGTTTATTGGCATCTAGGGGCATTGTTCCATGTGCTTCAGGGTGGGATTTAGGTGGTGTTTTAATTAGAGCAGCTCTCGGGAGCCACTCTAATTAAAACACCGGCAACATCTTGTGTATTTAGCATCCCATGCTTCAAAATGGCATCGGGGTGCTTTTAACTAAAGCTTGTTCAATAAGATTTAATTAGAGCACCCAAACTACCATTTTGAAACATGGGGATGCAGAATACATGTGACACCAAGGCTGCTGGAGCATTCTAATTAGAGCACATCAAAGCAGGCATCAGGCACACATATAGGTCCTGTCAGATCACATTGAGGGGCTGTGGCCACACCCCTTTTTGTGCTAGTTTTGTTCATATTCAAGGGGAATAGGCCAATCTGCAGAAAGCTCTAAAGGCTGTTCTGAGTGACTGTACAGTGTATCTTTGCAGACATGACTGCCAGCTTCATCAGCAATATAAAGGACGCGATTAACATGTCAAGCTAAACCAATAATCAATATAGTTAAACAGAGGACAAAGCCTGAAAAAGACAACATTACGGAAGACCATTGTGAAATAATCCAAATATACTATATCATAGTTTTGGCTTATAGTAATTGATGTAAACAAATGTCTGAGATTGTATTTTGCCATCAGACAGACAGAGACAGACAGATAGATAAATTACAGAAGACCATAAATTTGGATGGTGGCAAACAGTATTCCTTCAAGGTAAAGAAAGGAAATAATGAATTCTTCCTTCCAGAAGTTTAACTTTTATAGAAACATAAATCCCAACTAGCTGACACATCTCACACCTACAAGAAAACTGGTTCAGTCCAGTTCCAGAAGTTTCAGTAAAATAAATACATTTAAATAAAACCTTTACTAGAATATTTGATAAGCCAGCTATATATGTAGGTTAAAGACTGGAAGGAAATGTGGACATTCAGCACATGTAAGAACTGCAGCCAATCTGCCTGCCACCTTCCTCCCTTCTACCCTCCTCCCCCTATTGGCTAGGGACAAAAATTACACATACACTGGTATAAGTGATTGGAAACCGATTCACATCTATAGTACAACAGAAGTTCAATGCACACAAACTGCTTTCAAAAATGGCTGAAACTGGTTTAAGATAAACCTAGATGGATCAGAGTTAAGTGATTTTAGATTAAATTGCTTTATTGAAATCTGTCCCAGATCCCCTCCAGATTTAAGTTAAATCGAAGTCCCCCTGCATCCCAGGATGCTTTGAACCTTCCATGCAACCTCCCCTCCCCTCTTGCAGGGTGGGCAGGCTGCAAAAAAAACGCTTTTGACAGATGAGCCTATGAACTGCTCTTCATCAACCTCCTAGGTATAGAAACTCATGGACTCAATATAGACATTGGAATTATGACACACTACAACCTGCCAGACATCTGACTCCCCAGGTACCTCTGCATTTTTACCTGCACTGCTATACCCCCACCCCAGTCTGTCCCTCACCCCCTGACACCTCCACTTCCATTTTCACTAACTGGCTTTCTTGCCTGCATTGCATGCCAGCCTCAGGCTTCTTTACTATTCCTTCCATCCAGGAACAGCACATGCACACACCAACTCTAGGTTCTTCCTCAGCCTGATGAAGGGTTTTTCAACCTGAAAGCTTGCTAAGATATCTTTCTATAACTATTCAGTTGTTCTGCTAAAAGATAAATAGTTAAATTGATCCAAAGGCCCTTGTTTGTCAGTGCCATGTCCTTAGACCAACACCCCTAGCATCTTATCAGAAGAATGCAGGGCCCTGGGCACATTTAAGCCCCAGGACTGGGGCTAGCAGGGAGAGTTCTCCGACAGCTGCTGGAGAAGAAGCTTCTCCAGGAAAAGAAAGAAAGATTGTAGTCTGTGACAATTTGGCTGCCTGAGATGCTGCTGGTGCTACTTCGATGGTGCTCACTAAAATATTATTTCACCTGTTTTCATTCAAAGTGGTGGACTGGAATGAGGCTGTAGGGGAGGAGGAGGTGGCCTCATTGGGGCACACTACCATGTCATGTAGAGTCCCCAGCACCAGTGAGGGCATGCCTTAACACACACACACACACACACACACACACACACACATACACACAGAGTTTCACCCATGTCACGAGTTTTGCTTGTCAGTAGCTTGAGGTAGTTTCCCAGAAACCCCTACACCTATCTCCTTGAAACTTGGCAGGCTTCATGGACTCTGAAGGGGCTATCATCTCTGCATGTTTAATTTGAATTGGGCAAGAAATAACAAAGTTATAGGCAGTTTTGTGCTTCCCCATTATAGCCTATGGACTAAACATTGAAACAGCTAAACAGTTTTGACAAAACAAAATACAACAGTGGTTTTGAAATGAAACAAAACTTGAAATTAAACATTACCTAGTGAAATGGCAAAACAGAAGTAGAAACAAAATGGCGCTGTTTCACACTAATCAGTAGCCTTTTAAAAAAATCAAGCTCCTGCTTGTGAGCCAGCCACTGCCTAGGATTGTCTATTTCTCTCACCACTGCCAATCTCCTTCCCATGCCTCAGGTGTGCTGAGAGCTTTTTTTGCGCCTTCCGCAGGTTCAGCTTCCATTTAACCATGTGCCACACTGAAAACACAGCAGAAACTTAGGGGAAACAATTTTTGGCAGTGATGGTGAGGTGTCAATTGTAGGTGCTATAAGGCCTTGGCCCCTTTCTGGTCAGAGCCTTCCTCCCTAGTGACGTCAGGGTAAGACCCCACCCTAAGGCCACCTAGATGGTTCTGAACACTGCCTCTGCTTACCTGCCATGACTTTGATGTTGATTGATGGGGGACCACTGTCGGTGGTCTCAGAGGGGTCGTGACCCTGGTCTTTCTTCATGGGGCTCCAAACCTCCCCTTTACACCCCTTACCACATCCACAGCCTGGGAGTACTGCACGCACTGTAACCTTCTCCAGGATGATATCTTCTCACCTGTGAGGCCTGCCTCAACTGAGGTCGGGTCTGTTCGGCCGTTAATCTCTCCCAAGTGGATCCCTTGTCTTTGGGCCAGCCTTCGGGTTACTAAACATGCCCCAGCCTGGGGTGAGCGATAACTTAGAAGACACTAAACTCAAAGAGAAGATGTTCAGCATCTGCCGATATTGTACCAGGGACTCGGACTCCAGGACCCCTCTGCCTCCCTGGGATGGGAGAAGGACTTTTGTCCATTTCTCTGAGTACTCTTCCCAGGGACCAACAGATTAGGAGTCAATTACTCCTGAACCCACCACCTGGTGGAACTTGCCCTTTTGCCGCCGGGCTCTGGTCCAGTTGTCACCTGTTCCTCCCTCTTCACCAGGCTACCCACAGTGTTTTGCTGTCACTTGCCCCTTCTTCCCCGCCGCAGTACCTGTACTCTCCAGAGCAGCCTGGTCTTCACTCGGGACCATGAGGATGATCTTCTCTCCACTGGGACCTTCCGGCGAACTTCTGTTCCCTGAGCCTGGACTTGTGAGCTTTCCAGCCAGGCTTCTCTGGTTGGCACTGAGGCTTCTAACCCCATGCCCTGCTTCACCATTCTTACCAGGCTCTGCTGCCCACGTCTCTCTGACAGTGTTTTGCCTCTCCTCACCGGCGTCCCACTCCTTTTCACCCGGCTCCGCCATTTGCCTCCCTCTGCCGGTGTCTGGTCTCTCCCCACTGGTGTTATGTCCATTCCTGCCCAGCTCTGTCATCCACTGCTCCCCGCTGGCGTCTGGTCTTTCCTCTCTCAGGCAGCTGGGTCTCTCCCCAGCTGCCTTTTGATCAGCTCACACTGCCACCAGGCCCCGCCCATGGGGCTCACCGATCCGCAGGCTCAGGCAGCTGTGGAACTGCTGAGCTTACATTGGCATTTCTCCACAGCTGCCACTTATCCTGGCCCCTGCCATGAGTATGGGTGCTTGTCGAGCGGGGTCCCAGGACATGTTGGGATTGGGGCTTCTACCTCCCCTCTGACATGAGGGAATCATCAGGCCTCTGATGAGCAAAAATGGTTTGAGTGGCAGTAGGTGACTTGGGAACATGGAATCCCTTTAAGTCAGTGCTTGGACCTGGTGCACCCACACCCTTGTGTCCAGGCTGAAGGCCTTAGGTCGCCAACCTCTTGTATTTGCATATCACCATATTCACACACTGTAGCCACATTTCCCACTGGAAGGCAGCAGACCTCAAAGCCAGTATAGCCTGCTGATGGATTATGACTGCTATGTCACAGACTGCATCCCACAGCTGGTCTGAGAATAGGAGAACTGTAGTAATCCATCCTGGGCCAAATGTCAACACCTGAGTGGGGTACACTTAGAAGGACTAAGAAGAGCCAAATACTTAGCTTCTTTTGAACCATGATGAGTAGCTGAATGAATAAGATGTCTAGAATTATACTTAATTAAACTTCAGATGGTTAACTCATACACTGAAGCAACATTTCCTAAAAACTTTTTAGGAAGTATCAAAAAAAATTATGCAGCAAGATATAACAAGAAAAAAAAAAAAACACTAACGTGGATGAAAACATGATTAAAAAATTAAGCTAAACGAAAATGTTCTCTAAGGAAATAGAATGCTCAAATTACATGCATTTGTCATTTACTAGTAATCTAGGATTGAGATTCTGAAGCAGCTCTCAACAGAGCACTTCTGAGCAGTCTGATCAGTACTTTTGTCACAGCAGCATTGCAATGTTGAAAAACTGAAACAAGATGTCATCTCACCACCCTAGAAAATTTCACCAAGGCCTCATTTCAAGGAGAGCTGCCAAAATTCCTTTATGCATCTCTTTTGGGATTGCTGCACAAGAAATGGAGTTTGCTAAAGATGTTTGGTTTTTGATTTTCTGCATTGTAAAGTCAGATGAGCTCAGATTTGCTGTTGACACTAAAATTATAAGGAAAATGGGCAGAAAAGAACAAGCAGAGTGATTTGGAGAATATAGAGCTGTGGGGAGTTGCAGGAATCGAAATGAGTCAGTATTAATCTACATATAATCCAACATTTGTAGATTTACTCAGGCATCACATCAAAGTGGTAAATAAATGTATTTAGTTTTTGTCCCCTTTAATGCTATGGTAACATTACTTGTCATCTAACCAAGCTGTAAAAGAAAGGGGAAGTGGCTCATGAGAGTTTGTTTGTTTTAGAAGTAATCTGCATTTTGAAGAAATTTCTGAATCTAACTAATGTCTGGAATTGAACATTCTGCAGAACACTTTTGTAATAATAAGCTTTTGTTGTTTGTTTCTTCCCTGGATAAGATGAGTAGTGCCATCATATTGCAAGTCTATAAATGACCTACCGAAATGTATAGTAGCAATAGGAAAATAGAATCAGAGTTGTGATATTTTGGCTTTTGAACTCTGCATATTTAAGGTTGGGTTGCTCTTTTTTTATTTGATTTCTTTTTCTTTTTTGGTGATTTGTTTAGTTTTAGGGGGGTAGTTTGTTGTGTTTTTTTCACTAATCTTATTCAAGATAATGTGGGGGAGAAGAAAGGAAGAAAGTAACACGTAGGTGGGAATGGGGTAAACAATATGAACCCAAATATGTTTTGAAGAGGATGTGTTTTGTTTATTTCCCCTCCAAAAAAATCTTCAGAAATTGAAAGATCCTATAAATATTTAAGCAATTTTCTTCTATACATCTATACTGGATATGTTTGTGAGCTTGATTCCTTTGTTCAGTCTACTGATAGTATTTTTTTTTCCAGGGGAATGATGGGAAAAAATTTTCTGTGGGAAAATAAATCTTTTATTTTAATAAACATTTTATTATGTATTTTAAAGTGTATGCATTTTTGTGTGCACTTCAGGTTATAAAATATTAATTCTATGTGCCTGAAAAAGAAGAATAGAGGACTGCTTTCAAAAAGTAAAGGAGGCTATTGCTATCTCTAACACAAGGAACAGCTCTGCGTGTGAGGTTTTTTTTAACTTCTCTGTTCTTTTTCAAAATCACTGCTATTATTATTAAACTCATATGGCATTTATAGGCAATAAAAAAGAAGCAAACAAATCCACAAATAGCTTTCCTGTAAATTGTGCAGGTCCACTATTATCACCCTGATTTTCCCTCCTGCTGAGGCATAGCTCAAGGTCTAAAACTACTCTTCAGCACCAAACTTTCTTTGCTTCAAAAGAAAAGTGGATTCACCATCAATTTTCTATATTTGAAAATAATGCAAATAACCCAACAGTTTCAAAAGAGGTTAATATAACTATATTCTTTTTTATACTCTGGTCACTTCAGTTTATTCTAGCAGTCGGAAAATAGAAAAATGGGTTGTATTGGAAAAGGAAGGTGGGGGTGGGGAAGGAGAAAGAGGATGTGTGAAATCATAAGGCACTCAATCGATAATAAGTTTAGTTAATGTCTTATAGTTCTGTCCTGTACATGATAAAATTCTAATGTACTTCAGAGACAGTGGGTGTATCTACACGAGATTCAAAATGTGCAGTAGACTAATATTACTGCACATTAGCATGTCATGGCAAAAGCTGTGCTAATGCACAGTAGAATTAGTCTCATGAGAATTAGCATCACAAAAAAACCTGTGCTAGCACTACTTCACAGTAGTGCCAGTTACTGAGCATTCAGTTAGTACCTGTTATTACATGTACTAAACTGAATGTGTAGTAACCATGGTACAAAAATAAACATATAGATGCACCCAGTGGCCTGGAATATTTGGAGGGACAATTGTTTAAACTGGCATATTTCCTTGCTCTGTTATGGCAAACTAAGGCTCTGTTGTCTAGATTCCTAGGAAATGGTAACTTTTCCAATAACATTATTCTGTCAACATCTTGAATGAGGTTTAAAAAGGAGATTAAAAATACATATTTTAAACATTAAAAGAGAGAGGATTAGAAAGAGCGGCATGAAAATAATGAAATACCGCATTCACAAATATTGCTTGTGTTTTTATAGGATTAAATAAACAGTTCTCTTCTTCCATTTCTCCTAAGACTCTTAGTACTGTGAAGTCTAATATAACCCATTTCCCTCAGCACCTTCCTCATCTGTGAAAATCATGATTTTTTTCAATCTTATGAATGATTTAGATGTGGGGGTGAAGACCTCACTGGCAAGTTCATGGACAACACCAAGACTTAGACAGGCTGGCAAGTTGTGCAGAACCTGCATAAGTTCAACACTGAAAAATGTAAAGTGCTCCATCTTTGATGAGATGAACAATCTCCAACATATTTACAGGTTTGGTGGCACCAAACTGACTAGCACCATGACAGAAAGGGACCTAGGGATAATAATAGACTATAACGTGAACATGAGCCATCAGTGCGATGCTGTAGGCAGCAGGGCAAACAATACTCTGGCATGTATCAATCAATGCATCTCAGGCAAAACCAAGGAAGTGATTCTTTCACTTTACTCAGCATTGGTGAGATGGCATCCAGTTCTGGGTACCGCATTTCAACAAGGAGGTGGAAAAGCTTGAGAGAGTCCGGACCTGTATGATCAGAGACTGGAAAGGAAAGCCATATGAGAAAAGGCTGAGGGAGTTGGGCCTCTTCAGCCTAAAAGGCTGAGAGGGGACTTGGTAGTAGCTTACTGCTATATCAGGGGAATATATCAAGGGTTCAGCAAGTGGCTGTTCATCAGGGCACCCTTGGGGAAAACCAGGAATATTGGCCAGAAACATCTGGAAGACCGTTTCAGGCTTAACACTAGGAAGAATTTCGTCACTGTTAGGATGTCCAGACTGTGGAATAAGCTCCCTCCAGAAGTGGTGCAATCACCTACAATGGAAATCTTCAAGAGGAGACTGGATAGTAACCTTGCTGGGGAAACCTGACCCCAGTTGTCTTTCCTGCCTAGTGCTGCTTAACACTGTACAGCAGCCACTGGGAAACCCGCTCCAAATATAAGTTGGGAAGGAGACCTCGGTAAACTGGAGCATAATTTAATTTCCTTTCCAAATAGAACGGTAACATTTATAAGCCGATATAAGATCATTCCCACTAAATTTGCTAGGGGAACCCGGAAGAGAGGGGCGGAGCTTCGGAAGATCCGGCGGGGATCCACCTAGTGACTCCGCCCCCTTGGGTGGCATTGTTCCCAACGGCCCCGCCTCCTTCCCACGGGGAGGGGGCAATGGGAGGAGGGAGGTATCCAACGCTCCCGCATGGAGACCTTAACTCTTTCTCTGCCGCAGCTCACCCAATAGCTGTGATGAAGCGTGTCGCAGATGAAGAAGGTACTACGCGTACCACTGTTATCTCTTGCACACGCACCCAACCAGAAATTCAGGAACTTTGCAGAGAATCTAAAATAAAACCAGAAGAAACTCTGGTCATGTGGTTGGGACGATTAATAGTGGAGTTTGGATCTGACATTTTAGACAGGCAAGAAGCGAGTGCCCTGACACAACAAGCGGCATGGAGTGGAGGGCGTGCTACTGATTTCAGCGTGGTCACGGACAGTGCCCACTGGCCCATCCCGCTCCCAGCGCTTGTAGTGGGACAGGTAACCCACAAATTTCACACCTGGCATGAGGGTCGCCCGCAGAAGGCCACTGCGGAGCAACTCCTCCTGGCCATAATCGGAGTATCATATCTTTCATGGAGCCCGAGAGTGAATCCAATGAGGCTAACAGTGGCCCAACGAAAAGAGAGATGGGCTCATCGCCACTTATCAGACCCCGGGGCAATTCCAACGCCCCTGGAAGCTATAGACGCCTGTGTAGAGGTATACGGAGGAGCGAATGCTGTTACGCTCCGACTCTTCTTAAGTCTGATGGCGAGTCAGCCAGTGGGAAATCTCTTAGGCCATCTCCCACAACTGCAGGCGCTTATGAAGCAAGGTGAAGAAATTCCAGATGATATAAGAGACTGATCCTCAGCATACCCAGTTGAAACACCAAAACCAAGATATCTAGAATTTACCCCTCAGCGAGAGCCATGGCGGTCACCTCCAAGAACTTCGAGGAAAAGAAAGATGTTTGGTTTTCTTCTTGCCCGCTCTGGACTTACAAAGCCACAGTTGTGTATTTTGGGAGAAGAGAGCCAACGTTATCTAGCCGAAGCATTAGGATTTAAATTCGAGGACCCACCAAGAAATGAGTAACGGCTGTCGGCTCTGCCGGCGGCCTTCTCCAACTCAAACCCAACCCTACTGATCTGTCCTAGGGGGCATCAACATATCCAAAGCCACCGATACCCCCTAGAGGCTCACTGAACAATGGGGGATCTCAATACTGCACCCCCATCAGTCTCATCCACAAGTTCACAAAGGAACAGTTCAACGATTGGGACAATATCCTAATACCTATTCTGTGCAATTAGAGGGAGAGCCCAATCGTCCTCCTATTATCATTCATCACAACTGGATGACTCGTCGTTCCGACGTTCACCTAGTATCCTTATAGTAAATTCAATTACGATTTTCTTTTGTTTTGTTCTGTTGTTGTTTCCTTTCTTTATAGACCCAACTTCAAAAAAGTAATAATCTACAGCCGCTCAACTGTGAGATCCGTCGAGCACCAAACTGCGGTTCCTTCGAGTCAACAAAGTGACGGCTATGAAGGGAACACCGAGGCAGCGAATACCCACAGGGTAAGAAGTCGTTCTGATGCTGCTTCTCTCTCATTTCTGCTGCAGTGTATTAGTTAGACCTGTTGTTGATCCACACGTAATAGCGGTTTGGGGAAAAAATGTCACAATAAAATGTATAATTGACATGAATGAAACCATAATACAAGTTTCATGGGAAAAACTGCATGGTAAAAGCGCGCAAACTATTGTTGTGCATCATCTTGAATATGGGCAAAGAGAGTACCCTGGAAGAGTGTCATTTAGAACCTCTTCATTCAGTGATATAACAATCAACCTAAATAATGTGAGTCTCTATGATGAAGGAACATATAAATGCAAAGCAGTCACGTTCCCATTAGGAAACTGTAATTGTTGAACCCACTGTGAGTTTTATGAAGGGACCAACTCCCTTAATAGATGGTAAGAGTTGGACAGTGACAGCTATTTGTACAGCAGCCACTGGGAAACCTGCTCCAAATATAAGTTCGGAAGGAGACCTCGGTAAACTGGAGCATAATTTAATTTCCTTTCCAAATAGAACGGTAACATTTATAAGCCGATATAAGATCATTCCCACTAAATTTGCTAGGGGAAGACGTATAACTTGTATTGTGAAACACCCTGCTTTGGACAAAGAAATAAGGTATTCTCATGTATTAGATCTCTCCACCATCACTGCCACACGACCAGCCACGGTTTTATGGTATCCTTCAACTAAAAGCATTACGGGTTTAGCATCAGCATTCACCCTAACAATAATACAGGAACGCAATTGGGGTACCATCATTGGTAGTGCAGTAGATGTAAGTCTCTTTCTAATCTTTGGAAGTATTTTAATTGGCATCATCTGTTATGGAAAAAGACTAACGTCTCGCGGTGAGTACTTTGTTATGAACCACATTTCACTTGCTGATGGAAAAGGAGAGTCCCGAACAAATGTTCTCCAATCAGACAATGACTAATAGTTGTTGTTATATGTTTAAGTTATTGTATTTTATAGTTTGTAAAATTGTTTGTTTATATATATATATATTGGTTGTTTAAGCTCCGCCAGGTCAGTAAATCCGGAAACAAAAATTCCTTATAACGTGCTCATGTGTCTAAAATTCCAGTTGTGCCATCGGCAAGGGGGCATGTCACAACCCAGTG
>NW_005842260.1:1441281-1442473 GCF_000455745.1 Alligator sinensis | reverse complement strand
TCTAAATTATTCCTACGTGGCGGTTAGTAATTGGCTTGCTGGCCGTTTAAAATTTCGTGCAACTTCCCCCCAAGTTGGAGAACTTTGAGCATGCCGCAGAGTGCTAAAGATCTGACTTGCGGCTTAGCTGATCAATAGGCTGATCACCTATCGATTCTTCTTCCCGTCGCCAAGCACAATCCTCGATGTACCCCTTCCCTGCCAGACAGATTCGCTGGCCTGAGCCTTGCCAGCTGGAGTAACTCACATAGTTGTTTAAGCAATCAGACCACCTGCGTCACAGCTACAAGTGGCGTAAGTAAAGTTTTTGCAACCACTAAGCTTTGTCTGTCTCTCCATTCACCAGCCTGCCCAGTAAACGAATAGTTTCTAAATCACCTCGAGTCGGCTTCAGCCGGCCGAGACAGGAATGTCTCCAAACAAAAAAGGAGGCGTACACCCTTTGGAAGGGAGGGGCCATCGCAAGAGAGGGCTATATCTTGGTAGCTCGGGAATGTACGGGGGCGGTCAGGAAGGCCAAGGCAGAAATGGAGCTGGGACTCGCAACCCAGATCAAGGACAACAAGAAGTCCTTTTTCAAATACATAGGGGGCAAAAGAAGATGCCAGGTAACGTGGGGCCTCTGCAGGACATGCTAGGAAATCTGGTTATCTCACCTGCTGGTAAAGCTGACATTCAACAATTTCTTTGCCTTCGTATTTCTGAGGAGGGACCCAGATATCTCCCCCACTGGCACCCCCGAGGGCCCTGTGGGTGGCATACCCAGGCCTAGAGTTAATGATGACCTTGTCATAGAAATTCTGGAGGGACTGGATGTATTTAAATCCACAGGTCCTAATGATCTCCACCCCAGAGTACTGAAGGAACTAGCAGAGGTCATTGCAGGACCTCTGGCACAGCTCTACGAGCACACATGGCACTCGGGCGATGGGCCAGAGGACTGGAAAAGGGCCAATGTGGTCCCCATCTTCAAAAAAGGGAGGAAGGAGAACCCAGGAAACTATAGGCCCGTGAGTCTTACCTCAGCCCTGGGGAAGCTTTTCAAAAGAATTATCCTGGCACATGTCCAGGAAGGGCCAGCAGGGGAGGTTATGCTCAGGGGCAACCAGCATGGGTTCATTAGGGGCAGGTCTTGTCAAACCAACCTGGTGGCCTTCTATGACCAGGTCACCAAGTCCTTGGATGCAGGTGT
>NW_005842260.1:1400916-1441183 GCF_000455745.1 Alligator sinensis | reverse complement strand
GGCCCGCACTATTCAACATCTTCATCAGTGACTTGGATGAGGGTGTAGAAAGCACCCTGTTCAAGTTTGCAGATGTGGGGTGAAGTGGGTACGCTAGTAGGAAGGAACAGGCTGCAAGAGGATCTAGACAGGTTACAGGGGTGGGCAGATGAGAACAGAATAGGGTTCAACACTGACAAGTGCAGGGTAATACACCTGGGGAGGAAGAACCAGCGGCACACCTACAGGCTGGGGGACTCCCTTCTCGCCAGTGTCAAGACAGAAAAGGATCTTGGAGTCATCATTGATGCCACAATGAACATGGGCCTCTTCCATGCCACACTTCCTGGCCACACTTCCTGACAGTGTGAGGACATGGTCAGGAAGGCCAACCATACCTTGTCGTGCATCCACAGATGCATCTCAAGCAGGTCCAAGGAGGTGATCCTCCCCCTGTACGTGACACTAGTCAGGCCGCAGCTGGAGTACTGCGTTCAGTTCTGGGCGCCGCACTTCAGAAGGGATGTGGCCAATATGGAGAGGGTCCAAAGGAGGGCCACCTGCATGATCAGGGGTCAGCAGGGCAGGCCCTACGAGGAGACGTTGAGGGACCTAAACCTGTTCAGCCTCCAAAAGAGAAGGCTGAGAGGGGATCTAGTGGCAGTCTACAAATTAGTCAAGGGGGATCAGTAGGCATTGAGTCCCTGTTCCCCTGAGCACTCCTGGGAGTTACAAGAAACAACGGACACAAGCTGGCAGAGGGTAGTTTTAGGCTAGACATTAGGAGGTGCTATTTCACTGTCAGGGCAGCTAGGACCTGGAACCAACTTCCAAAAGAAGTGGTGCTGGCTCCTACCCTGGCGGGCTTTAAAAAAAGCCTGGACAAACATCTGGCCGAGGTCATTTGACCCCAGTACTCTTTCCTGCCAAAGCAGGGGGTCGGACTAGATGATCTCCTCAGGTCCCTTCCGACCCTACCAACTATGAAACTATGAAACTATAATTATCTTATATTTATAAGATGTATCTTAAAGTCTTTAAAGCTCAATGGAAAAGTATGGTAAGAGCTGGACTATACAAGTTTTCAATACACTACTGTTGAGGAGAGGGGTCTACAACCTTATTTATTGTGATTGAATGACACTGCTTTAATTTTTAATCCAGGTGACACAACAAGAAATATCTGTTAGAACTCCAGGATATCTGATTTTCTCTTTTATCTCTATTATGTGTATTTTAATCGTCTGTTCTGTTTCTTAATTCAGCTTTGGATACTATCAGTTTTAATTTAATTTAGTTTTTTTGCTTCACAATATAAATTCAGTCATGCTTTTTTATTTATTTGTTAACTATAAAAATTATGCAATTCCCCCCAAAACACCAGAAAGTTATGATGGTTCTGAGTGATGCTGAAGCTGTGGTGGTCCAGGAATTGTGAATTTTTTGTTGGCGATTATCTTTTATTCCAGGGGTTGTCAACCTAGATCCATTGGATAAAATGTGGCCTGCAAAGAAGTCTGATCTTGGCTGAAGAGGTCCTATACAGCATGAGAGAAATAGTGCATGGACCTGCACATTGCCCCTTTGCTCTGCAATGCTCCCATCTGCTTTAGAACTTGCTGAGTTTGTCTGAGCGTATGCTTGCGGCAGAGGGGTTGGGAATCTGGCAGTCAGTTATTGGGAAGAGAAGAACGAAGGAGGGATAGAGACTTCCAGCCTTCAGAGATTGCCTCATCACTAGCTCTGGGCAAAAGGCTGCCAACTCCTGTTTTACTGGACCAATGGCATGATTGGGAAAGAGAAGCTTTTGAATGCAACATTCTTCTTCAGGTTTAAAGTAAAGGGAAAGATTAAAACCAATTAAATTGAAGAAAAGAGACATTCCAAAGGGTCTCCAACAATCAAATCACAAAAGAAAGTGATTTGCTCTTCCACTAATCACTAATTTGATTAGTGGAAGAGCAAGACCATTCAAAAGAAAAGGGTAATTTATCACCTGAAGTGTCAGGTGGACTTCAATACGCTATTAAGTCAATATCAGGGTTCAGTTCTTGATTCTCATTGTCCACCCATCTTATGAATTTTTATTCCCAGGCTCTACTTTTTTAAGGTATTTTGTAAATTTCTCTTAAGCATGAGGATCATGAGGTCAGAGGTTGAAAATTGTCATCTTGCATGCGCTTATATGTGTCTCTGTCTTTGATCTTTTTCATGTGATCATTCTGGTGTGTAGTTTTAGTCTAGTTTCACCCACATAATTTCCATGAACACATTCAGTGTCTTGGAAGAGAGATACCACATTTTGGGGATAGGTATATGTAGGATCCTTGGCTTCCTTGTCGGGGGTGTTCTTATTTCACAATCTTTATCTCTAATACCCTGGTCCAGAATTCTTTTGAAATATGGGCACTATATTTATCTTTTTTCTAGCTATTTTGGACCTCATTTCATTTCCATGACTTCTTATGGATAAGAGACTGTGGTTCTGAAATTATATCACCCAATTCTCTGAGTAATCTAAAATGAATCTCAGCTGGCCCCACTGACTTAAAACATCCAGCTCATTTATGTAATCTCTGGACTAGATGACCCTTCACCCTCTTCTAGTCTGCATCTCCCCATCCTTATCATGCATTTTAACTGAACTTGTATTCTGATAGCCAACCTTTTTGCAAAGACTGAAGGAAATTAAGGCATCATAAATATCTCATCTTTCTTTGCATCTTCTATTTTTCAATTCCACTTTCCTTGTTTTCCCCTTTTGACACACTTATGGAATGCTTCCCCCTCCTCCTCCCTTTTATGTTTTGGCCTTCCTGATCTTCTATTTATCTGCCTATGCTGTATCTTGGTTTGTGTCTTGGCCTTTCTGAACTTCTACCTATCTACCTATGCTATATTCCTATATTCAACTTTACTAATATGGCTAAGAATCTGATTTATATGAGATTCCATTTTGACATTTTTTTCATTGTTCAGCCAGGCTTATCTTTTGCTGTCTTCCCACTCCTCCCTTTGCAGGATAGCTTGTTTGTGTTCCCTTTTTTTTTATCTCTCTTAGATACAGCCAGGTACTCTGGATTCTGTTTTCCCCTCATACTTCTCTCCTAAAGGATCCTTCTCACAAGTTCCATGAGATCATTAAAGTCTCCTTTTTTGAAATCCGGTGCTTTTATTCTCTGATTCTCTCATTTCATGATCACTATCATAAAATTGTCTTACACCTTCACTTTTCCAATAAAAGTTTAAGGACCATATTTAAAAGTTTTCCCCTTTATCCGTTGTCTCCATCTGTACAGAAAAGTTGCCTCCAATGTTCTCCAAAAATAAGTCTTACTTCTTATTGTTTAGATATATCTATCAGGTCTTTTTTTAAAATTAAATTTAATTCTTTTTAATTAAAAACATTGTTCTTCTCCTCCTCAGGGTCAGGATTGGACAGTCACCATCACATCATCCTTACTCTTTACCCTTTCTTTGACCCCTGTCATTCTGTACCTCAGAACATATCTATGCATAAGGTTATACAGCAAATATATGAAGCAACTCTGACTTTTTCCTGTGTCTTTCCTCCCTGAATAAGTTATACCCATCCACAGAGGTATTACAATAATGGGGACTAACCCATCAAGTCTCAGTTACCCAATTAGATCATATTTTTTTATTCATATGAGGACTTCTAGTTCTTCCTGCTTATTCCTCATGTTTCTTATATTAATAGATAAACATATTAGATAAGTAATTGCCCTGATAACTTTACTCTTACAGCCTTATTAACTCCCATATTGCCTCCTCTTTCTTGATCGTTATCCAAATCAGCTTTCTCTTACATATCTGTGGACTTTCTTCTCTCCAACATTTAAATAAAACAAAACAAAACAGAACAAAAATGCTTTAAAACCCTCCTCACTGGGTTAGCACACTTGTATTTTAATGTGTTCTTTCCCCACTTTGTCAGGTGGACCAACCTATCTTCCTTCAGGAATTTGCCATCCTGGAATCCCAGCCTATAGTCAAAGAAGTCAAAGCCCTGAAGGCAACATTATCTGTGTAGGTATATATTTATTTCTAGGATGCAGTAGTGTTCATAACATGAGAAGCATTGTATAATAGTCATATGACAGCAACCTTTCTATAACATCTTAGATTCCATCCCTGGCCAGAAACAGGAGACTTCAGTATATTGATGCCTTTATTCTCCACAGAAGACAATCAATAACCATCATCACACTTTCTTGCTTTTTCAGGGTAGTGATCCTAATCCTCACAGCTTTTGGGATGCATATTTTCTTCTATTCACTAAATTTGAGTTATTCTTCTTTGTCAGGGCTGTTATTCACTTTGGTTGGGGTTCTGAAACAGAACACTGTCTGTTGCCAGAAGTGACCCAGCTGCTAACTTCCTTATACCTTGGTTGATTATGAAAATGGTGCCATTTCACTGAAGTTGGCCCATGCAGCAGCACATCTGAAATCTAGCCCAATGACAGCCCACCTTCTATTCCGTATCAATGGAACCAAACTCACACTGAATAAAACTACTATAAGGTGGATAGATAAGTGGCTCAATAGCTACAAGAAAATGGTAATTATTAATGGGTTAGTGTCAGAATGGCAGGAGGTTTTGAGTGAAGCCCTGCAGGGGTCTTCCTGGGCCTGGTGCTGTTCAACATGTTTATTAATGATTTGGGTGCTGTCATAAAAAAAAACAAAAAAAACCTTCTTGAGCATATCTGTGGATGACAACATTGGAAATTACTGCAAACAAGTTGCAGCATGTAAGTACAATTCAGAAAGATCTTGATAGATTGGAAATTTGGGCTAGAACTAACAGGATGAAGTACAATGTGGACACATGCAACGTGCAACCTTCAGGAGGAAAAATAAAAAACATAAATATAAAATGATTAACAACTGGCTGGATGGCAGCACTATGGAAAAGAACTTAGGAGTCTTGTTAGGCCACAGACTTGATGTGAGTCTGCAGTGTGATGCAGATTCACAAAAGGCCAATGTGATTTTAGGCTGCATCAGTAGAAGCATTAGGTGCAAAACACAGGAAGTGATTATGCCTTTCTACTCAGCCCTGGTTAGGCTTCATCTGGAAGACTGTGTGCAGTTCTGACTCCACATTTAAAAAAAATGTGGAGGAAATTAGGCAAGCAACAGAGGTAACCAAGGACTTGGAAGGCAAGTCATATATGGAGAAGCTGAAGGAGCTGATGCAGAGCTGTGGAGCCCAGCCCAGTTGTTTGCAGCCTGCTTGCTGCAGTTGCTCAGAGCCCAGGCTGGCTACAAACTGCTGTGCTGGGCTCTGGAGCCCAGTCACTAGCTCCGTTCTGTGAGTGGGAGAAAGACTGGGGTTGCACTGCCTTGGGCCCCTCCCCCACTGCCTGCTGCAAGGCGTACATGCACACACTGGTACAGAGCTGATACCTGGGCTCTGGAGCCCAGTGAAGCTGTCTGAAGCCTCCCAGCTGCAGCCGGCTCCAGCTCTGGTTAGCTGCTGCTGGCCAGGAGCCCAGGCTGCTCCCAGCAGACAGCTGGGACACTGCAAGCCATGCTGGGAGCAGCCTGGGCTCCAGAAGCGTGGTTGCCTGCTGCCAGCCACAGAGCCTGGGCTGGGGGGCAAGGGGCAGCAGAGCTGGGGGGCAGGGGCTTCAGGTGGGGGGCAAGGGACACAAGCAGGGTATCCTGCAATGTACCCCCTACCCTCATTTTGTTTTTTTAGCATGCTGGCACTCCAGCATCTTCCAAGGTAGGCATTGGGGTGTTTTTCAGCACCCTGGGCAAAAAACATTGCCTACCCCTGCATTTAGTAGATGGAGGTGAAACTATCATATGCGCTCATGAACAGTAGATCTTTATCACATACAAGTGATGAATTATGAGTGGATAGCAATGAAAACTGGGTGGCCAATCCAAGATGTTTTTTTTTTTTTAACTGACCACCTGCTAACTTTCTTTTTACTGACATGTTTTTACTGACATACATTTTACATAATATAAATGTAACCCTTCTGCCAGGCCTTGAACAATGACCAGATTCAAATTTAGGGGGTTTACAGAAATGATAGTTAAAAAAAAGTTTGGTGGTCAGTAAAAAGTTTGCAGATTATTAGTAAAATATATACTTTTTGGAGTATAAGCTCTGTTTGACTGCAGCAATGGTTTTATATCATGCTATCCCCCCCTCCACCCAGCCCACTCACTTTCAGACCTTTCTCACTCCATCAGACCCCCAAAGAAGGATTTCTGTCTGCCTACCTGCAACCTAGCATTGTTACAAGTAGGTGATGGAACACAGCAGCAGCAGCACATGGCTTGGAAGGAAGGGGGCTTCAGAGACTCCTGTGGGCTACAAAGCCCTGAAGAATGCTTCCTGGAGAGTACTGTCACCCGATGGTACTGCAGTACTCTGTCTGTCCATCAAACTTGCCTTCAGCTACTTTCCAAGAAGGGAGATTCAATCAAACTCTTGGTGGCTTAGGTTTTTTATTACATGCTGTTTTTATAGTACATAAAATGGGCATTTTTATCCTTTTTCTAATGGAATATCCATACATTTATGAACAGTTGACAATCCTGAGTGAAAAGAAGAGAGGAAAAAAGTCAAAGAGACCGCTTCTCCCCTAGAAGACCACTGATGGTGCTGGTATTTTAATTATAAACATATTATTGATATTTTTTTGTTTCACTATGTGCTATGTTCTTTTTCCTTTTTGACAATACATTTGCTCAATACACAGATTAGGTGCTTGTGAGAAGGGTAATGTTTCCTGTAGGGAGTGTTGAAAATTGTTATTTAGGGATTTTTTTTTTCATTTTTCTAAGTGGAGGATGAAGTTATGGCACTGATTAAATTTAAAAAGAGCCCCTAAATATTTTAAACTAAACCCTTTCTCTCTCCCATATGCCACAGATTAAACAAGAAAGTGCTGATTTAAATGTGTCTACTTTAATGAAAAACAAAACAATAATCTGTATCTACCATTTCAACTTCCAGGTACTTATTAGATTTTTTTCTGATGTTCAGTACTTGCATTTAGAAAAATTGCACATCTTTTTTCTCAAGTAAAAATGGCCATTGTGTTCCTAAAAAAAAAAAAAAAATTATAATAATAATAATAATGTCTATGTTTTAAAAATACATATTCTCCTAATTCTGCCTCAGAAAATTCAGTGATCCTATCAAGAAGCTGACAGTAAGTGACAGATTTGTTAAAGATAGACTCTATCTCTTGGTGTTCTATTGTAGGCTGTTCAACAGGAGAAACTTTAGGCATCAGATTGCCTTCCTAAAATGACTGTGCTCAGCAGACATTTAAAAATAATGTTGATGCAAGTAACACCAAGTTAAGGCTGGACAAATTTACCTTGGTAAAAGATGTATTGCTGAGATTATGCAGTTTTGGGGCAGCCAGAATTTTAGGTCAGATTAGACATTACCCAGCCATTTTAGTTCATCAGACTAGGGACAGAAATTACATACAAAGTGACTGGAAACCAGTTCAAATCTGTTACACAACAGAAGTTCAGTGCACACAAACTGCTTTCAAAATGGCTAAAACCAGTTTAAGATAAACCTGGATGGATGTAGTATCAGAGTTAATTGATCAGTTTTATTGAACTTCTGTCCCAGATTCCCTCCAGATCCAAGTCTAACTCTCAGTCCCCCAGCATCCCAGAATGCTTTGCACCTTCCACGCAACTGCGCCCCGCCCTTCCACTCCTGCTGCCCTTTCATAATGGATGGACTAGCATTGACCTAAATTATCTGCTCCAGACAAGCAGGGAGGCAGGCTCTAGTGCCCCTCGGCTTCTGGTCTGGGCCATTGGAGGCATGTGACTGCATTTCTGGAATCAGAAGGGAATTAAATTCTGTTCACTTGCTTATTGACTTGATTTATGCAGCTTAGACTAACATGCAAAGATTGAATTGATTCAGCCTCAAGCTTCTTGACTTTGTATACTTAGCCTAAGATCCCACACTGCCTTGCTTTTAGCCCACAGTATTAGTTGAAATAAAAGAAAAAGATATATTTTTAGAATTATCAAAATATTTCATATTTACAATAGCAAAATATGAAATTATTTTTTAGGGACATATAAAACCAAAGGACAAAGAGTTATAGTTCCAAAACTGCCAGAAAAGTAAACACAGTCACCACTTTTTAACACAATTATTCCAGTCATTAGGAGATCTCCCTTGGGATGTGGAAAATTCATGTTCAGTTCCCTGTTCTGACCAAGTGAATTTGAAACCCCAGCCAAGAAATACACCCTACCCTTTCTACTATAAGTAAAAGAACAGTAACATTATTATCATTATGAATATAGCTCCTAGGTTTTGATTTTTTGTGGGGGTGGGTAGGGAGGGTATTTTATTACAAGTACCTCAACAGTATTCTAAAAGTATTCTATATTTATAAAACTGAACTTAAATGTTCAAGTTTGTTTGATTTAATAAGAAAAGATAAAAATATTTCTATTTCTGAACTGCTTTATTTTCCCAGTGTGTCTACTGCTCCAAAAATATGAGCCCCTCCTCTCCAACCCAAACTTCTCCCAAACAATTTGAGCATCATGAAAATGAGAATATTTTTCCCTTTTTTAAATTGAAATTAGAGATGTCTGAAACAAAACGATATATTTGGAGATAGCCTGCAATGTAGAAGGAACTTTTCAATATTTGTGTTTTTAAGTAAGACTGAATCAAAACTCTGACCTCTCCCAGAACTGTGGTGCATCAGATCTGCTTCTGAATTTTACAGCTTATGATCATTGTCAGTTCAAAATAGAATCTTGCTCTTACATACTTCTGTTATTGGGTTTTTATTGATTTTGACCTACAACTAGAGACCCTACACAGGCAAGCTTCAGTTCACTGTGTAGTTTGAATGAAGCCTGGAATGTATTGAAAGAAGGGTTTTTCTAGTTCCTTCTAAAAATGTGATGAACTATCTGTCTGCAGTATCTCATAAACAGGGGGCCAGGGCACGAGGGAAGGGTAGTGGGGAATGTCAACTGCTGCATCTTCAAAAATGTATAAGATTTTATACAAGTAATTTAATTCCAGCTTCAGCCTGGAGATTTGGTTTAAAGGAGACAGACAGAAACAATAAAACACGTTAGAGAGGAGTCACATAATCAGCACGGTAAATTTTCAGGCAAAGTCTAAATCAGACATCTGAGAAAACAGTGCCCAGTCACTGATCAACCAGTCTCTTTGCAGGCTAGAATAATTCAATAGCTTCTGTATCATGGCCATTCCGTGGGCCTGGATGTTGTGATGGTCAAGCACTATGTATTGACACTTCAGTAAATCCAACTCCCACCCCCAGTACTGAACTCAAGTAGCTGAGCCAAATACTGGATAGTGTATGGCAGCTGGAGGCTGCAGAATGGAGTATAAATATATTCTGTTTCACAAGATAATGCCCAAATGTGCCTCATTCCAAGGTTTTTATAGTCTCCCAGTAGGAGATACTGCTACCACTGGGCAGGATGACAGAGAATGGTCTAATTGAATTAAGGGCTCCACTGAAGCCTTATATATTTATTCTTTCTAATCACTGGCAAATCATTTTACCTTTTGTAAGACAGGCATTTTGAAATTCATGAACTTCCTTGGGATGCTGTGTGTCTGAAACTACTTTCAGATCTTCAGCAGACAGCATCTTCTACAAGTGCATGCAAAATATTGTTATTAGGAATTAAATGGTAGTGCTGAGGTGATGTTTTCACCTTGAGGTCTATGAAATCTCCGAGAGGCAAGAATTCTTGTGGATGCTATCTTTTATAGGAATAAGTCTATTGTACAAAGATTAGGTACAACTTATTGCAATTTTCAGGGAAGTAAGACCAAGGCTTTGCCTTAGGCCAGTCTAACTGTCTACCGCTCTCCAAAAATACCTGTAAGTTTTACCAACAGTAACTGGGGCTGTAGCAAAATACCCATTTTTTAAAATTTATTTTAAAATGCATTCTCTCCCCTTCCCCAACCATTTCTGACTTTTTCTCTCCTCTCTATTCCCTTTAGATAAGTATAAGTAAGCTAAGATGTAGGATAAGCTTTAACATTTTATTTTAGGTAGTAAGTTTTATTTTTCTCTCCCCTCTTTCCAAATAAGTTCCCTGATATTTTGATATTGATACCCACTGTTTTATAAGTGATAATTATTATGATTGTACTGCTTTTATATTGTGTGATTACTGTTTTAGGCCTATATTTGTCAGTTAGCATAAGGCATGTCAAGTTTCCATTTTGCATGTCAAGGCTCCATCTTGTGTCCTCTGCCCGGGCATCCCCTGTATTGCAACTGTATGATTCATGTACCCCTCCCATGTAAATTGGTTCCCGGATGAATAAGAGTGATTGGAAATGATTGAAATACAATGGTAGCAGGCCTCTACTGAATGGCCTGTAATGACCAGGCCATTACCTCACATTGATTCATCCAGGAACCACTGACCTCACCCAGGAACAGAGACAAGAACCCAGCATTTGAAAGAAAAAAGACCCTGCAGAACCAGCAACTCTACCATTGTACCCCACCATTACAGACACCCGAAACTGCACATCCCTGCATGGAGCATACATGCTCAGTATGCCAGAGGCTGACCCTTGCCTGGGCATGCCTCCTGTTACTAGGGTCACATAAGGTCTGCCCCTATAAAAAGGGGCAGTAAAGACAGACCCAGTGGGACACCCTTTCCATGTGACCCAGCACCATGCCACGCCACCTATCTACCCAGAGGCCCTGCCGGCAACCCCCCCTCTGGACAACACCTACTGGACAAAGACCCCTTTCGAGCCTGGATAGGTAGCTATCACCCCCCATCCCCTCTTCAATCAAGGATTTGGACGCTGCTTCTCTTCCCCACCTGGACTCCACCCTTCCACTAAGTCTCTTCCTCCTGCTGCTATTGTGAGTGTGTGTGTGTGTGTGTGTGTGTGAGTGAACCGATAACTTCATGGGGCTGTGTAGTGTGTTGTCTGTGTAATAAAATTGTTATTTGGACCCTTTAAGTTAGGTTTTGCTTTACTATGGTTTGGCCCTGCTCCAATCCCTGCTCCTCGCCCCTCTAACTTCTGTCTCATTTCTCCCTCTCCTGCTTCTGGCTCACTGCCACCTCCAACACCTGTCCTGAGCTCCTCTCTGCCTCCAAAGCCCTTGTTTCTTTGCCACTGTCTCATCCCCACTGCCTTTTCCTTTTCCCCTGAGCAACCAGGTTTCTGCCTCAGTTTCTTTCCTGGCTGTCTCCTCCTTGCCACCACTTATCTGCCCCCCGCCCCCCCAATTTCTCAGCTGTCTGCCTCAGTTTCCAGCCCTAGTCTACCTTAAGTAAACACAAGCCTTAGTTCCTCAGCCAGCTTCTCTGTAGTCCACCAGTTCTAATCCTGGTTTTGGCAACTTTCACTCCCTACACTTTACCTCTCTCTCTCTCACCTGAACCTTCCCCCGAGTATCCCAGGTACCCTAAGCACACACATACATACTGTACCATCCAAGTTAGGAACTTACCTGTGTGTATATGTAGGTGGGTTGAATGTGTGTGTGTGTGTCATTGTGTGCATGATATATGAATTAGTGATCTGTGTCTAAATTTTGGGGTGTATAGTGTATGTGCTTGAATTGGTGATAGGTATGCATGTGCCTTAACTGGTTTGGATGTGTATGTGCCTGAGCTGGTAGTGTGTGTGTGTGTGTATGCACCTAATTGATTTGTGTGTTTGTATATGTGCAATTGTGTCACACCCCCCTGTCTAACCATGCAATACTGAGATCCTGAGAGTTGGCCTGACACCACAGGGCAACAGGGCAATGTACAGTGCCCTTTTACATCAAAGCTGAAATAACATGGAGGGTAAGTTGTTTTAATAGCTCACACATTCCTCTGTACAAAGCTTAGGAACATCTTACTGTTATAAAAAGTATTCTTTACCAGGGCACCACAGGATTGACAGAGCAACTCATCCACTGTAGTATTAAGCAAGCTTTATTAATAATCCCAAAACTATACAAACAATTTTAACTGTACATACAACCTGTCAGGCAGAACGTATTTCACAGTGAAGGTCTTTGGTTAGCGCCAGTTCTCGGATCCCTTGCCGGGTATGTGATGTTCTTAGGAGTCTTCTGACCCAGTTTCAAGAGGCAGGAAGCACAGCAGCTGTGTCTGTCTTCCCAGTATAGCAGCCAGCTTACACATACATGCCTGCTTCCTCCTTTTAGTCCTTGCTTTCCCTGCTCCTCTTTCATTGACACCAATCCAACATTCAAGTTTGTATTTCTACTGTATATAGATTTGAAACAGAAGGTGCACAGAAATTACTTCAGTTGCCAACTCAGCACTTAATTTACAGCATCCTGCTTCCATCTAGGGCCTAGTTTTGCTTTTAGCCTTAGCATGACTTGAAATCTCAGGCTACAGTGACCACTATGTATTAGTAATTCCAAAATCCAAGCTAAGTCACAGCTCTTCCTGGGCAGTTTAATGAAAGAATGCAATTTTTCATCTGCCCTATGATAGATGTGTATACCACCAGAAATCTTGCCCAAATTCTCATAAACCTATGTAGGTCTTAAGTAACAGAACTTTATGCAACTGTTAAAAAATGGATTGAACTATTAAAGAATAAAGAAACAATATAGGGACTGATACACCAGCTTGTTCTTTTCCAGCGCACACTTCAGAATGAGAAAAATGGCTATCAGTGTAGGTATTACTGAGCAAACAAATATTCTTCAGAATTTGTGTACACTGAAATGTTAAGTCAGCTTACTACAAAACTGTTTGAAATCATTTACAGAAGTACTGTGTAAGATGGGTTATTTGAAAGCAATTTTCAAGATATTCACAAGCTGTATATAGGCATGTTTTCGGTGAAAGAGATGACAAATGGTGGCAGCTGTATTCCATGTGACAGTAAACAGTTTACAAATGTCTGAATCTGTCTTGTACAAGACTCTGTATTTGCTATGTAAATGCCTCTGCATAATTTGTAAGATCAGAGTGTATTTTTAGTGAGGAAGCCAGGTATATTTAAGTCAGAAGTTGATTTGTTCATTAGTTTAAAGTTCTGTTTTTTACCCCCCTCCAGTCTGGCTGATTCAGTAACCATACTATAGATCAGATTAGATATGCATTGGCCTAGTATTTGCTCTGAGTTATGTGAATGCAACTGTCACTGAAATCTTTGACAAATTATTCTTCCATATTTTGGTGACATGGGAGCTGTGATCACTCTTTGTGGCAGTTAATTTGTATTTATGATTTTATTTAACATGTATTATTTTCACAATGAAAACAAATCATTAGAATTCATATATTATATTTCATTGTTTCTTTCCTGGAGTAATTGTTTCTCTATTGATCATGTTCCTTTAATTGGCATAATTTAAATCAGTGTCATACTGGCCACATCTACACGAGATGCTGACTCTGCAGTCATTACTGCAGTAACTGGAGTTACTGAGCAGTAGCATCGCCAAACGGTTTTTAGGTGATGCTGACTGTGCAGTAGCTCATTACTACTTCACAGTAGCGTTGCATCACACTCTGTGTTATGTAACACTGCTGTGTAGTAGTAGCAAGCTACTGTGCAGTCAGTCTCGTCTAGATGCTGGCACTGTACATCTTTCTATTCAGTCCCTTCTGATTTTTTTCCCCCCCAGATGTTACAAAAGTTTTATTCAATTTAATTTAGAGAAAAGTTTGGAAAGAATATCTTCAGGCATGTACAGAATCAACATTGTAGTATGGGCATATACTTTATTTTCAATAGTTTAGCCATGGTTTGTTTGTTTATTTATTAGATTTATTTGCTTCCCTTACCAACAAAGACTCAGGGTGAATTACAGCAAGAGAAGAAAATAATCTATAAAGCTGGAAGATGAACAGGAGAACAAAACAGCTAATAAACAATAGATTATTCATGATTATCCTCCAAATTCAGTTCTTAGATCATTCCAGAGATATTCAAGATTTCAGGTAAGTTTGTTGGTTATCTCTATTTTTTTTTTACCGTGTCATAATAGTTTGGATGAATGAAAATAAGTTTTGGTATATATACTTTACTCCAAGAAACATTACCTTATTTCAACATATTGGGATTTATTTAGGATGTCTGGTAATCTACCTTAATCTGCTTTATTCATTCAATTTGCTTAAACAATGACAACTATAATAATCACAAGAATAGTAATAACAATAAAAACAAGTATTACAATTGTTGTTACTCCTGGCATCATATTTTGATATCCCTATGCTGATAAAAGTTTTACCCTTTTTTCCCCAGTGAGATAATGGAGTGTTAATTGTTATTGAGTAACAATTTTATCCTTAATATTAAAAAAGAAAAACCCCAACAAATGTTAGAGCGCTAGATGTTAGTCATTGTTTTGTCCAATGTCAGTTTAGTCTATCTGTAATTATGTTTATTTTATTAATAAAGAGAGGGAAAATTAAAAAAAAAAAACTCCACTAGTAACAAATACTACAGTTGCAGCCTCAGTATGTCACTCAGCAGAGAGTTTTCATAGAAACTATTAGGGCTGTACAATGCTTTGATTGCTGATACGATTCAGAGGAGATTTGGCCCGATTTGATGGCTGAACCCCTGAATCTGAATAGAATCAGGAGACACATTAATTTCTCCAAATTGAATCAGAAGCCTTTGATATGGAGAGATTCAGCGATTTAGCCATAGACACGTCTTTAAATGATTCTTCTATGTACCTCAAGGTACCAGGTGGCTCATGAATGTTGAGATGGTAGGGCGGATAGAGAGTCCCACGGGAGCATGGGGGGTCCCCAGTGCACTTGGTGGTGGACCTGGAAGTGGACCAGAAGCACTTCTGGTCCACTTCTGGGTCCTCTGGGGAATGCACAGGGGACCCCCCCCTCCAGCTCAGGGATCACTGAGTCGGGGGGGAGAGGGGGGGCATTGGGGAGGGTGCCCCACACATGCTCAGTGGCAGACCCGGAAGTGGACCATGAGTACTTTCACTCCACTTCCGGCTCCACTGCTGAGCACACAGCGGGTGGAGGGGTGTGCTCCTGTGGGACACTTCATCTGCCCCACCATCTCAGCATTCATGAGCTGCACCTAGTACCTTAAGGTATGTAGAAAAAACATATAAAGCTGTGTCTATGGCTGAATTGCTGATTCTCTAAATCAGAATTGAATCTTCAGATTCAGATTTGGCCAAATCAAATTGGGACAGTGAATTGAATCACTGTCCCCCGAATTGGGCCGAATCTGAATTGAATATGGCCTGCTTCACCACATCCCTATAAATTATACCTTTCAGGATGTATCAGACTTAGAACAGAAACATCTTTAGGGTAGCTAAACCAACATATATTATTCCAAGATTACTACTAAGGTTAATTTCTGACTGTGAAGGAATCCACCTACATAGTTCTTTTATTTATTTATTTATTTGTTTGTTTATTTTTATTTTTTTTACAGGATCATGGCCTTAATATATATATGGAATAGTTAGGGGTAACTATATTCAGAAGAATATACAGATTTATAATCTACCTAAGTCAGTGTTTCTATACACAATCGGCATAGACCATTCAGATTGAGATCAAAATTCTTGCTAAAGTTTATAGCTGAAGAATGGGCTTTCTTTCCTGGGGGGCTTAGGTACAGGCATTACACTTACTGCATGGCAAGCATGCAGAACATGCTCTATAGTTATAACTGAATGGATGGACATGGCAAATAGAGCATTTAAAAAATGGTGGATGCCACTTTAAGGTAACCCTGGATGGATGTGGTATCTGACTACAGCACTGTACAGTACGGCTCTATAACAAACATCTCTGCCAAATCCTATCTTGAGTTGAGGTAGAACATATTTTTCTGACTTCCCATAGAACATTGCAGCACCTTGCTCACCACCCCTTGCAAGGCAGTGCTCTAGTCTAGGCCACAGGTCATCTCCTCTTCCTGAATGCCAAGCCAGCCCTACCTCTGGGCTCTCACTGACCTGAGGCAGTGAAGCTCCTGTTCCTGGGGGCTTATCCATCTGTGGTATGTTGAATGGGAACACATATCTGGGAAATTGATACCTGGCTGTCATATCCCACAAGGATTGATTACTTTCCTGAGAGAGACATAGGTCAGCTCTGCTTCCCATAGAGAGACTGTAGTCCTCTTAGGCCAGAATGTTGGGAAAAGCTGCTGCCCAGCCCCCAACAGCATAGTAGTGATTGCCACTCCAGGGACTCTTCCCTGAAATGACATGACTGGAGGTCCCAAAAGAAGGCCCGCAGCATGCATTGGTTGGGAGTGGAGAGAGGAAGCCTGAAACAGGAGGTGTGGTACATAGGAGCCACTGACCCATGGTCCAAGGGGGCAGGTTTCTGGTGCAGCCTGCTCTGGGGAGCAGCAGTGGGGGAGGGAAAGGGGACTAGGCTGCCCTTCCAGGGCTGCCTTCTAGAGCTAACTCACTACACCCAGCTGCTGGCAGTTGGCAGTATAGGCACAGGTGCCATAAGAGATCCCAGGCCAGTCCTGGAAGGGTGCAGGAGTGCTCAGAACATGTGTGTGTGGGGGGGTGTGGCCTACCAGCCCACCAAGCCAGGCCACCCTGGACCTGAGTCCCACTGTGGGGGAGCAGCACAGCCTCTGTGGGGATAGACAGCCCCCTGGGCTTGACTCCAAGTTCTGGAGCAGGCAATATTTCACAATTTTTCCTTTAGTATGCACATGAAAAGTTAGGCAGCTGCAACATTTAATTAAGATGACAGGTGTGAATTTTACATGTGGTATTCCTCGTGTCCCCCCCAAGGTTTCATGTTTGTTCAGTTGAGCCCCACAGTTTTCTACTCCCTCTCCCTACACACGCATCATCATAACTGTCTGGTGCAAGGTCTTTCCCCAGTCTCTCAATGTTAACTGAGAAGACAGTTCCAAGTTCAGTTCTGAAGTGGACAGCATTTCATGGTTTTTCCTAATATATACATGAACAGTATGGCAGCTGCAACATTTGATTAAAACAAGGCAAGTCTCCTCATCAAGCCATATTCCCCTGCACCCTAGTCTGTGCCCCTAGTGGGGGTTGGAGAGGGGAAGAGGAGTGGTGCCCAATCAGCCTGGGTTGTGAGCAGCACTGCCCAGGATTCAGGGCCACAGATTCCTCAGGCTGGAGACCAGTGGCACAATGAGAAAGATGAGGGCACTTGAACCTGTGCAGGCCTGGTTATGCTCTAGCAGTTAGTACTGATTTCACAAGCCCAGAACTAGAGCTCAACAGTCTGTAGGCAGTGCCAGAGCAGTCCAGCATCCATGGCATTGGCCTCATGATAGTCAGTGGCCCAGTCCAGGACACTTGGTGGGCTTGGGGTGCAGTGGGAGGGCATGCAGTGGACAACCAGCTGGTGGCTATTGGGCATAAGGATGCTGCTGCATCAGGTTCAGGTGGGGACATAGGATGTTCCATAGCTTCCAGCAAGAATTGAGTAGGGTGACCAGGAGGATACACCACAGCCCCTGTCTCTCTCTGCTTGGGTTTGGGCAGTGGGATGCCATGGCAGCGTGTAGGCAGGCCAGGACACTGAGGCATGTGCAAGTCATGATGGCGGGTGCTCATGCTCACTCTGGGAGTCTTCTGGAAGCCTGAGGCTGGTCACAGGGGAGGGTCCACAGTGATGCAGCAGTGAGTTGGGAGCATGGTGGCCTGTGCCCAGCAGTCAATCAGTAGTGTCACATCTGTTCAACTCTCCTTGGGAGTCTTCTGCAGCCTAAGGAGCCCCCAGGGCATGGTGGGAAGCATGCGAGAGTGCTCCTATCTGTTGGCCTCAGGCAGTGTGAGCAAACTGCAAGCCCTTCTACCTTCCCCCACCAGATGGCTAACCTGTATTTGGATTGCTCTCGCTCTAAATTTAGATGGCTTTAAATACTGTGCAATAGTTAGAGCTCCTCTGCCCTGGCCCTTTTTGAATCCCTGTACCTAGCCTAAAACCATTAAAATAAATCTAAATATGGCAGGTTATTTATTGCTTCTGGAAGATGTTAAGCTCTCAAGGACAGTAAGGGAAATAGTTAACTTCAGTCTGAAAACAAAAAAAAAAGTGCAGATACTCTAAAGACTGTGGTATTTGGAAATATACAAATGCACTGTCAGGCTTGAAATTATATTACAATCATAGCTGTCATAGGTCCACTCAAATGAAACATGTGCAGGTCAATTCATTTAACACTTTTCTAGTATATGAGAAAAAAACAGCGCGTAAACACTTACTGAAGACAAAATATTTAGTGTTCAGGTTTTGAATGAATGATCGCATATCTCTAGGCCTATGCAGAAAAGTACCAACAAACACAAAAAATTTTACAAAATTTTTGTGGTTTTATATTTTTAATAAAGCTGCATGGTAAGGAAATATTTAATCTTGAGGGGGCTGAAAGCTCAACTACAGGAATGTAGCAGTTGATAATCAGCCTTGTCTGAGGACTGGGACCCAGCTGAAACTTATGATTAGTAAATGAGGATGGAGACAAAAAACGGTTAAAAGCTCCATCAAAAGGGGAGGAAAAAAGAGGAGGCTGTTGTGCTGAGAAAGAAGTATAGGGTCGAGGTTGCCACTCCTAGGGTCTGAAGAAACACAGCAAGTTTTGCTTTTTTGTTGTTGTTTATATGCTTGCTTGTTTTGATGTTTATTTTGTTTATTGTGGTAGCAAAATAAACTACCTGAAAACTATAAACCTAGAGCTGATTGGCCTGGATAAGGAAGGTGCATGTCTACTCTGTTATGATAAAAAGTATAAGGAATAGGAAGAAAATATTTTTAATGGACTTTCTGAGTAAATCTCCATTTTTAATGGACTGATTACTGCTGATGTAGCAACTTTTGTCACTTCAGAGCTATTACAGAAGGCCAACTCAGCATAATTTAGATCTGAAAATATCAGTACCTCCATTTTACAAATAAAGAAATGCGGTGCATCTTTTTCATGTTCATAAATCAGGCTAGTGGTGGACCTAGACAAGATATCCTTACACTTCTGAGTCCCTGACAGGTATTTCAGTTAAGTAATCTTCAGCAACTGAAACCCATATGTTGATAACTTTTCTCAGTAAGTAACTTGGAATCTAGCTCTGACTGTGTTATTCCATAGGAAATATGATAAAATGTATTGTTAATTACATGATTTGGACAGCTGGGAATATTGAAAAGATGTGTGAAGCCAATAAACTCTTAAATGTATTTATAATATTACAAGATTGAGAATTTTATCATCTCACCCAGAAAGATTAGATTGATCAAAAATGTAGATGCTTCTACCCTGATATACTATATTAGCCATTATTTCATCTGACTTTATTTGGAGGGCAGAAATGGAGTATTCATTTTTAATTATGATTATAAAAGGAAAGCAAATAACTATATATGTGCTTGTAAAAATATTATACACTGAACAATTAGAGAATGCAAGTTTAACTCACCAGTGACAATATTGTTGCTTTTAAAAGACTGTTAATCTGTTTAGAGACCATACATTTTCAATGAATTATTAAACATTAACAAAGTTCAAGAACATAGATTTTAAGTGTGGGACAAGTAGAACGAAAGATGTCTAGATCTCAGGGTGTCGCAATAGAAGCAAAAATCTATAACCAGGTAAAGTAGTGGTTAGCCTGAAATGGGGATGACATCTCTTTAATTAATTGACATAAAACATCATAAATAATAAAGATTATCTCATTTCTTCTAATGTAGGAAGTCAAATTAAAAGGTAGTTTTCCATCAAGGTCAGCAGTGAAAAAATGCCACATTGACAAGGAAAACAATCAAAGCCCTTTTTTGTTTCTGATTTTTGGTAATGTGAGAAATTACCAACTGACCTATATTGTATTTGATTGGTGTAATGAGAATCTAAGTTCATGAAGGTGCTTGCAAGGTCAGGTCTTTGGTATTTAGGGTGTTACTCCATGTCATTTATAGCAGTACTAAATATAACTTCCTATATTAGAACAACTGATTGTGCTTTAGAAAAGTGATCTCTGGATAGAGCTGAAGACTTCTTGCTATCATTAAGAGTACATTTTATGTTTGGCCCTTTATCTGCAAAGGAATTATGCTATTTTTCTCTGTCAGGAAAATCTTGAGCATATGTATGTTAGCAAGTATTTCACAACTTACTCTAAGCTATCACAAAGTGAAGTACAAGGAAATGATTCAGGTAGAAGATAGACTAATTAACAGATACTGCTTTTGATGCAAACATTTTAAAAGCTATCTTAATTTTGCTAAAGGTCTATGGTTAAGCACTATTTATGATCACAATTTTGGAAGTTTGACATTTACTCATAAAATTGATGTGTAAACTGAAAGGCCTTATGTAAGTTAGAAAAAAAAAGATGGTGCTGTAATCATAAAGATTAATAAATGCTGAGAGAAAGTTTGTGTGCATGTCCTTTCAAAATTTCAACCTTTGGAGATCAGTTCATCTGAAAAAGTTCTGTCTGGTTTTATAGCGCACAAAAAAAATTCAATGGTGCCCTCAGGGTGCCTCTGTTAGTACTATAGGGCATCTTAGTCTCAGTACATCCATGACAGAACTGTGAAGCTTTTCTTTGTAGCCTCAAAGCCACCTGTAATAATACAAATAGAGGTACCTTCAGGGCACTACATACAATACATTTATAAAAGCCAAATATCCTTTGGGGTATGAAAAAACATGTCAAAAAAGTAGGAAAGAATTTGTTTTCCTCCATGGTAAATAAGAGCCAAGTATTTTGGCAATTCATAATTTTGAAGCAGAGCTTGTCATTTTCTAACAAGTTGAGACTTCGTAGTATCTTTTAATTTCAACAACCAAATGATTGGTCACAGCCTGAGAGATACAAGTTGTTCCCTAGGAGGTTTGCATGTTCCTCTACACAGAGAACATTTTCTGAGTAATTTACATTTTCTTTAATAAGAAACCGCAACTTTCCAAAAAGAAAAAAAATAGGCAGAGAAACAGGAGGTAAAATTCATAGATTATATTTGGTACCTCTGAGACTGCCTTTAGGAAATTAGGTGCAATAATTATTAACACCTTTTTCCCCCCATAGTAAACAATTCACATTAAAGTAACTCTAAATGTTTCTGTTCTTTGCAGCCATATTTTTACAATTTCTACCTCCCTAAAAGATGCTCTCCTTTACACATAGGATTAAATCACCTTGATATTTTTTATATGCTGTAATAAACATTTCTTGATAATGAAACAGGGATCTGTTGCCAACAGTTTTAGCACAGTCATTATTTCTAGAATAGAAATGGAGGGAGGTTCCTTCTCTACTTCTGAATCTGAAACAATGAATAATAATATTATATTAGAATGCCCTTCCAAAATACAGGAGGGATATTTTATGCTTATAGTAACTGAAAGATATTGTTTTATAACCTGAGCAAGTGTGCTTTTATTGGGTTCTAAGAAAACTTTTGTTTCTGGCATATTTTCATTTTTTTATTACTTTATTTAATAGCCTGATTATGAGTTATCAGTCCTGAACCCTCGTCATTTTTTCCCCATAATCTTATCTTTATATAAGAAATCCTGAAAACTTTTATGTCTAGATCAGGGGAATCACACGGGTCCAGATCCTGACCACATGGACTCCAACTGGGCCTAATCCATGAAATAGAGATGAAATAGAGGTAGGACCAACAAAAGTGTAAGAAGCATGAAGATCTGGAATTGGCATCACCGGAGGGCAAGCCTCACTAAGATCTTGAGGCTCATCTCAAGGGCTGGCGTATGGACGGGGTATAGGGGTGGTGGAGCCCCACGTTCATCCGCTGGGGGACGTGACAACTCCAGAGGTACCCTCAACAGGAGCCCCCACCATTGAAGATCCATCTGAAGTCGTGGCAGGCAAGTTTTGGGGTTCTCCCCGAAGTGACCGAGGGCCCAATACTAGGCGCACGTGCCAAAGCAGTGTGGGAGCAGATAATCAAATTGAGACAGGCACACACTGGTTCTATTATTCTGATGCATCCCTTCAGGTGTCTCTTTGCACCCAGTTCTGCAACTTCACCTCCCCTGAGGCACATACTCTACCCCCTACTCTGGGGCCTGCCACCCCCACCCCCCCACAGGCTCAGGTGCCCTTTGTTGGCATGCCTGACCCACACCTCTACTTGTCTCCCCAGGGTCTTACACCCCACTGGGCTCAGGTGGCCGCAACCATGCTTAGCTCCACTACCCACTCTGCGGGGCCTTTCTCCCACCAGGCTCAGGTCCCCGACATGGGCATGCCTGGCCCTAACTCCCTCCAATGTAGCATTACCTACCCTAAAGCACAGGCTGGGGTTATTAAGGCATCCCTCCTCACCTTTCACTGAGGCAGTAACTGGTCTGGCATTTATTGAGGGCTGCTACACCACTAGGAGCCTCATCAGACCACCCATTCCCACAGGGTGCAGTTTCAAGTCAAAACCAGGACCAGGAGCCTCCAAGCCACCCCATAGCTCCTGACCTCACCTCTGTATTGTCTCTGGACCAGCAGCTCTGCCCGGGAGATGTTCCTTCCTCAGCGCCAGGCCACAAGTGTTGCCTCTAGCCCTGCTGGCCTGGATCTTAAAATGACCACTCATCAAGACTACACTGCACCTGCCTGCTGCCTGGCCCAGTTCTTAAAGTGGTAGAGTACAATGAGTGCTCTGACACCCGCCTTCCTCCTTAAAATGGTTCCTGGGAAGGGATTTCCCTGCTGCTCAGCCAACAAGTTCCCACAGAGCTTGCAACATCCTTAAGTGGTGAGCACCCCACTGGCTTTGTCATATTATTTCAGTTGTCTTAAGGCAATGTCATCACCAGTATGAAGAGCCTGAAGGCCACCAGGTAGCATTGTAAATGGACATTAGTCAACGGTGTGGGACATGGCTTGAATTTGTCCACAAAGGTATTTGTTGCCATTGTGAAGGCCCCATTAGGATAGGTTTGAGGCACAGTGACCCTGTCCAATTGGAAAATGTTTGAGAAGTGCCCAATAATGGCATGGCCTGTTAAATCCTGGTTGACTGACTGTAGGGTCAGAGATGATGTAGTGAATTGATTTGTGTTTGTGCTGACCATTCTTTGTGCCAGCTAGTCAGTAAGGAAAAGTCAAAGGATTTTAAAAGGGTGGACCACATTGGGCATCTTGAGTGGAGCTGAGCTATAGATGTACTGGCAGCATACGATTATCATGGAGTCTGGCTACTAAGTTTACTTCAGCACCTGTGCAGCACAAATGAGGGGCAGCAATGTTACTGAGGACAGATAACCATGGGAGTGGAGTGGGTCACAATGTGCCTGACACAAGACCTCTAGTTGGTTGGCCGTGCTGGCGGGGAGGGAAAGGGGGATGTGACACTGAAGCTGAGGGTGTGCACTTCTGGTAGCCCACTGCCCATCCAGCCAATATAATTTTTAGATACTTATGTGCCTTACTCACTTCATTCCAGATTTTACCAGCCTCATTATATGCCAGGATTCAATGCTTGGGTATTAACTAGCGCTAGTCCTTATGGGTGAGGGAATAACCCATAGTTTTATGTTCTCTTGTCACATAATTTTCCTTAAGTGGACATACACAAAGCTGCTTGAGTGCTGATGATCAGTGTCCTATCTGCAAGTTTTGGAGTCCCCCACTCTTGTAACTGAAGCCTAATCATGTGAGTATAGCCATGCCAGGTTTCAATTGCTCATCTTGGGATCTATCCCGGAATACTTCACAGATTAAAGTAAGCCCCTACAGTGTAACCCAGTGTGTAACCCAGATTTAAATCCCTACTCTAATTTTGAGCAGCAGCTTGGATCAATAATATTTTAATAGCTGGACAGTGTTCTGGTCTATTCAGTGTTAGGTAATGTGGTGGGATTGCATGAAGCTGCTGGGTGGCAAAGAAATCCCCATTTCACCTAGCAGAAATAGAATAACTCTCCTGGCAGAGGGCAGCGCTTTACCATTATGGGGAATCTGTGCACATTCAAAGATTTGCTAGCAGATCTGGAATCCCGCTAACAAAACTTTGTAGTGAAGGATTACTTGTATCCAAGTCAACTACTTAGGGACATACACCTCTTCCTTACACCTACGTGTCTGTTGCTCCTCTGGGAGCTTCTGCGGATCTTTTCCTACTGTCCTATTTCTTGCCCTGGTTACTGGAGCCTAGAAATCTGATATGCAGATAACAACTATTAGAGCTCTTCAAATTATTACAATTGCCTGTTCTAGGAGGTACTTCTGGGAGGGGCAGAGCCTTTGCAGTGTGTGCACTAGCTGGGGCAGTTGGCAGTTCCTCTCTCTAGGAGAAGGTTGTCTTTTACTGTTACTGTCAATAAATTATGTTATAATTTCTGGACTCTGGGTTTGTTATTTGTTGATCAACCTATCAGTGCAGCGCTTAACTGGGGCTAGATCATTCCATTTGCCAGTCAGTGTCTCCAAGTCAAGCACACTGGCATTAAGTACCTTAGAGGATGCAGGCCTTAGGAGCATAAGTCCCATTAGCTTTCAATACTCTGTCCATCATGAATAACTGTGCTTCTTCCCAAGTACTTGCTGAGTCCAGGCTAAATTTTGTTATTGTTATAAAAACTGTTTTATCTAGGCTATAGTATCAGCAGTATGTCTATAACATGGACCATTTTCATTAGAAGTCCTTGCTGTCTTCCAAGTATCTCTGTGCGTGAAGAAAATTGGAACCTGACTGAAAAGAAGCCACATGCAACTTAAAATTTAGGGAGGATAGAAACAGGAGGGAAAGGGCAAGACTTATAATACATTTGCTGTAAAGAGTATTTATATTTAGAGTACATCTAGACAGTGTGTTCTCAAATTCTTTCTGTTTCTTGATCCACACAGCAACAATAGCAAGAACACTTGTTTGGATACTCGGGGATTTTCAGCCTTAAATATCAGCTTTGGACACAACCAGAATGTTTCTTTCTTCTAAACTGCTAGAATAATCAGGATTCATTTGCAGAAGCCATGGGGAAGCTATATCATCTTCCCCACACATTGATTTTCATTGTAAATAGATGATTATGCACTGATCACTAGCGATTACCAAATTTGCTTAAAGCAGGGGAAGAAAAAGTAGAATTGTCTCCGAAAGGACTATACACTGTGAGGATGCTCTTCTGATTGCATTTTTTACCAATTCTATTAAGTATGAAAGCCTCTTGACTGCATGGTACTACAGTCATGACTCATATAATTAATAGCATGGTGTTGCAGTGGATATTTACATGATGCTTCTTAACAGAAATCTAGTTATGGCCAAAGAAGTAAAGAGTGAATGGACACATCCAGACAAACATAAAACTTGTGTGTGTTTAGATCCAGCAGTTTGGTTTAGGTGCATCCCTAGATTCCCTGCAAAAACAAACAAAATACTTCACTAAAACAGGAACAACTTTTCACGATAGCTTATGCTTCTGATCCCTTATGACATTTGTGTGATCCTAAATATGAAGAGGGGCTATTGTTCAAATCTTTCTTTTATACTGGATTCTATCTGCTTGTTCTGCTCTGTTGAAAGTTTTATTTCCAATGCTGCCATGTTATGAACTTCATGCATTTGGATTAACAAAACTGGATGTTGTATGTGTCTCATAGCACATCATAAGGACAGCTGAGGTGAAACCAATAGTTTTGCTTCACTGAGTCCATCTAAATCTTCCTTTTATATACACTGATCACAGTTTTATATAGGTGAGCTTGGAGAATGAAGGCCAACAATACAAACTTTTCCCCAAATGTACTATAAATTGATACTCTCATAGGCTACGTGTGTCAGACCAACTAAATCAACCTATCATTGCGAATCAATTTTTGGACTATCTGAGAAAAAAAAAACAACTTCTTATCTGAAGAAAAAGCTTTCTTGATGGCATTATTTAAGGTATAAGAACTGAGTTCTTCAGTCCTATTTTAGAAGTATTTTTTTTTCTACCATTTGTAGAATCTTTAAAGAAAATCATTAATCCTTTCCATATTCTTGTCACAGGGTGCTTTATGAATATAAATCTAGGGAAGTTTCTGACTTGAAGATTGAGTCATAAAATGCTTGTGTCAAGTATAGAACAACGAAAATGTTTTTATATAGTGGAACTTACTAAATTAATGCAACCCTTAGCTGTTGCCATTTTTTTCAAGATGATATCAGGCATTTAACTGTGGACACCATTTTCTAAGAATCCAGGTAACTTTATCTCAATAGAAATGGCTACATGATGAGGTTAAATTAGAAGCTTGTTGATTTAGTGCCCTTCATAACATTGGCTGCAAGATTCTTATAATTCTTCAGATATATCCATTGTGCACTTTTATTTAAAATAGTGTTTGACATTATGGAGTGTAAGTATCCATTCTTGCAGGAAATTCACATGCATCTACCTCCCAGGATGAAACAATAAATAGGGCCTTGGGTTGCTTTTGAATTTCTGCAGTGTTTGTTCTTTTCACTTGAGATTTTTGGATTGATCAAAACAAAATAGTTTTCTTAAAAAAAAAAAAAAAAAAAAAGGTTTTTCTTATGCATGAAATGGGGAAAAAATTACCTTTTGTATTAATAAGGGCTTAGTGCTTCTGCTTTATATTTGTTTTACTTTTTATATGAGAAACAAGGAATTGATTTGTAAAACACTCTATTTCCAAAATACACTCTATTCACAGTTGAAATCCATGTTCACAGGTGGTGAGATAGAAATGAATGTTACTTCTCTAGCTTGCACTTTATGTTGCTACATTTTGTGTGGCATAATTCACTTCATAGGCAATTTCTAGCTCAAAGAGACAAGCAGAGCTGAGTAAGATGGGATCATCCACCTCACATTTCCTAAAGAATTTGTTTCTTCTGTGTGGGTGATCCTCCATGAATCATTGAAGCAGACAGCCACTGCAAGTTGCCATCTTCTTGGTTATTCAGCATTGATTTATTAATGCATGGCTGGGCTGGCTAATGAGGGTCTTTGTCTACCAGGTATACCGCAATACTGAATTGTGACCACGGAGTCAGTTATTACTCCTTTATTTATTTATTTATTTATTTATTTACTTTAAACTTTCATGGCCAATGCAGCAGCACACCTTGGGAAAAGCATATTATAATACAGATAAGAATGCAATAGAAGAAAAACTACCAAGAATCACCTATCCATCTTCATTTGACTGGCAAAAATATAATTTTGAATCTGGCTGTAAGTAATATCTCCATAGCTCCGTGGTATTCTCTCTCCATTGTGGAAAAAATGAAGTATATATTTATTTTTCTGTGTCAGTACATTTGGTAGGACACCGATTGTTTTGCTGTGTTAGTTCTCAGCCTAAGGCATTTTAGGTGAAAATAAATCCTTATAAAAGAAACATGGATGTTTAATTATTACCTCCCCAAAATTCCAGGCTGTGCCCTGGTATGCCTTTTCCCCCAATTTGCTTGACTACACCAGGTGTCTAACTTATGGGCTTATCTACATATGCATATTCATTTTCAGCAATAAACTCTGGTATAAACTGTGCTAGAATGTATTGCTCCCAAGTGCTGAACTTGCACGTGCCCAGGACCCCAGCTCATTGAGCCAGGTCAGAACAGCCCTAGCTTATAGGGGGCCCTGGGAGTCAGCTAACCAGCCCAGGGTGCTCCAACCTGACTCAGCATGCTATGAAGAGGCTGGCTGGGGCACAAGGATGTTTCAGTGTAGGGCCAGTCAGCAGGCAGCCCCCACACTGAAGTGCCCTTGTGCGCCAGACAGCCAGATCAGTATCTACATGTGCAGTGCTGCAGAGTAATAGACTCCACAACAGGTTAGTACTTTAAAATACAAGTGCTAACCTGCTGTGGAGTTCATTAGTTTCTTGCAGCCTAATATAGTAAGCATTTTGTTCTATGTTACTGACCTGTTCCCTGCACCCAGCAAGCTGAACTAACCACCCAAATGCTAAAGCAATCCTCTCTCTCACTATCAAACTCAGACTTACTCAAATTAATGCTCAGTTTTCCTCTATTTGGTATTCCCAGGTGACTTTAATTGGGGATTGATGCTTTCTATGTACAGATCAGAGGATTTTCTGTAAGCCAGGGGAACTTGTGGAAAAATACTTCTGGGCATGTTATAAATAAGCCTTCCTGAATGTCATAACCCCAGAACCTGTCCAGGTCTGGTGCAGAACGACATGGTTAGCAGTGTTAGTCTGAAGCCAAGTAGAAGGCAGGGTTGATTTGCACCCTATGACTAACCAAAGTATGTAGGTGAGTGTGTAGATAGATAGATAGATAGATAGAGCAGAAACCAACAGTGTAGAGACAAGACCAAGCACCTGTGACAAAGTGAAAGAGAGAAATTCTGGTTGATTCATGATCATGACTGTGAAGTCATTGCCAGCAGCAGCTGCTTTTGTGTGTGTGTGTGTGTGTGTGTGTGTGTGTGTGTGTGTGTGTGCGCGTGTGCGTGTGTGTGCGCGTGCGCGCGCGCATGCACGTGCTCCTCTTCTCCTTACCCCTGGTTGGCACCCAGAGTGGTTGTCCCTATCGCCCTCTCCTAGTTACTCTGCTGGCACAAGCTTTCATGGTCTGAAGCTGACTTCATCAGATGCTGTGAAAGGACTTGTACGATTTATAAGAAGGAAAGAGACATTTGAATGCAAAAGTAGAAGAGAGTAGAAGACTGAACCCATAGGAACAGAGGAAACATAAAATCTAATCCAGGTAAAGGGTCAAGAATTCATAGTCCCTGTTAAACCATACTTAACACATTTCAGTCTGTTGATGATTTATTGTTCTACAATTTCCCATTCATAGGCCACCTTCAAGTCAGTGATGGAATGTCCAGGGAAAGTGAAAGTGTTTTTCCACAGGCCTGCATGTCTTTCTGCAGCTGATGTCACATTGGTGTTTATTCATTCTGTCATGTAGGGATCACCCTTTCTCTCCAATGATATATAGAAATCCCCACTCCAGATCCTTAAGTTGTGCTTCTCCATTGGTGGGATCAGAGCAGATATTGTTGCAACATAGACCTTGGCTGTAGACTGTGGATCTAGTGCTGTGGTTAGAATGAAAGCTGGTGGGATAAAGGTAGCTGTGATAGTTAGTTGGTTTCCAGTGCAACATAGCGGTGATGTGGCCATTGCAAACCATGTTCTGCTGTGAACATCTGAGAATCATTCACTTGCAATTCTACCAATGTCATAGATATCCCCTCTGACCTCTCTTTTCTGCCTCCTTTCGGCTTTTATATTCAAATTTCTCTTTCCTTCTTATACACAGGTCTGTGCAGATCCTTTCACATCATTTGATGAAGTGAGCTTCCAGCCACAAAGGCTTATATATATACATATGTGGTTAGTCTATAAAGTGCAAATCTATGCTACTGTCTACAGGTCTGGTGCAGACAGGCATTAAATATGATTGCGATAAGGCCCAAATAGAAGTTTTGTGCCTAAAAATGCAAACTAAGTTGTGTTAGATGATGATGGGTATATCTACATGAGATGCTTAATATACAATAGCTTAAAAACACTGTGCAGTAGTGTGCTGGTCCAAAACTGTGCTAATATGCTACTGCACAGTGTTATTAGGCTACTGAACAGTAAGCATCACAAAAAAATTGTTTGCCAGCTCTACTGAGCAGTAGCATGACTTACTGCAAATTTAGTTAGTACTTCATTAAGCAAGTACTAAATTAAATGTGCAGTAACTACTGAACATTAATTAATGTGTAGACATGCCCAGTTACATGTATTCTAAGTAGGATATCTTAGAATCTCTTCAAACTAAGACAAAGTCAAATCACACTTATGTAACACAAGCTTTCAGGGTCTCGAAGGGTGGAATAGAATCACATTTAGTGATAGATATATATATATATAAAATTTAAAAATCACATAATAATGACTTAAATGTTTTAGAGATGGAATAGGAGATAGACTAGGAAGGAAAACTTTTCTCTCACCTTCCAAGATTTCATAGATTCCATAGACATTAGGGCTGGAAAGGGCCTCGTAAGATCACCAGGTCCAGCTCTCTGCCCAAGGGGCAGGAATTTAGCTAGGGACAAATGATCCCAGCAAGATAAATGTCCACATGTTTCTAAAAGTGTCTAGAGTAGGTGCTTGCACCATCTCTGGGGGGGAGTCTGTTCCAGGCCTTGGACACTTGGACAGTAAAGAAGTTTTTCTTTATATCCAACCTAAAACAGTCTTACAGGAGTTTGTGACTGTTGGATCTTGTCACCCCTGGGGTGCTCTGGTGAGCAGGTGTTTCCCCAGATCCTGATGCACACCCTTTATGTACTTATAGGCTGCCACCAAGTCACCTCTGAGCCTTCGCTTCTCCATGCTAAAGAGTCCCATAGCTTGCAGCCTCTCTTCATAAGGCCTGTTCTCTTGCCCTCTGATCATGCGTGTGGCTCTCCTCTGGACTCTTTCAAGCTTCTCCATTTCCTTCCTAAATTGTGGAGCCCAGAATCGGATGCACTCTAGCTGCAGCCTCACCAAGGCCAAGTAAAGTGGGTGGATGTCATCCTGGGTCTTGCTCGAGATGCATCTGTAGATGCAAGCCGGAGTTTTGTTCGCTTTGCCAGTTGCAATATTGCATTGGTGGCTCATATTCATTTTGTGGTCAGTCATGACCCCCAAGTCTCTTTTAGTCATGGTACTAGTGAGTGTAGAATTACAAGCCTATAAGTTTAATGTGGGACTTTTATTCCTGAGTTAAGCACTGTGCATTTCTCCATATTGAATGCCATCAGGTTTTCATCTGCCTACCTTGCAAGCCTATCGAGGTCAGCCTAGATCACCAGCCTATCTTCAAGTGTGGACACTCTCCCCCAAGTTTGGTGTTGTCAGCAGGGGTGACACGTAGGGGGTGCCCATGCACCCCTTAAGCGTGGCGGTGCACTCCCTGCAAAAAGGCACCATCAACACTGTTGGCGGTGCCTAGGGGCGGTTGCCACTTGCAACCCCACCACCAATACTACCGGCAGCATTTGCAGGCAGTCCACAATCCCCACTGGCCGCTGCAGGTGGTCGCTGACCCTTGTTTGGCACTCATCACCCCTACCACCAACACCGAATGCACCAGTGGCATCTGTGGGAGCTCCCCTGCTTACCGCCACCATGCTCCCGCTGCTCCTGCCACTGCTGCTGCACTCCTGCCACTGCCGTGCCCCCCCCTCCCCCCCCCCCCCCCCCCCCCCAGCTGCCGGGACATGCACCATTCGTGGTTGTCAGTGAACTTAGCCAGTCCACTTTTGACACTAGTGTCCAGATCATTTATGAAGACATTAAAGAGTGTAGGTCCAAGAATGGAGCCTTGGGGTATGCCACTAGTCACTGAGTGACACATTCATTCTGTCAACCACCACTCTCTAGGTCTGACCTCAGAGCCAGTTCCCCAGCCATCGGGTTGCAGAGTAGTCGAGGCCGCAGTTGCCCAATTTTTCCATGAGGACATAATGGGACACCAGTTCAAAGGCTTTTTTAAAGTTCAAATATATGACATCAACCTCTTCCCATTTGTCCAGCTCATACGACACCTGGTCATAGAAGATAATGAGATTGGTCAAGCAAGACCTACCTGCAACAAACCCATGCTGGCTATCCCTCTGAATGTTGCCTTCTGTTAGCCTGTCAAGAATGGTTTCTTTGATGATTTATTTTTTTTTCCCAAATCTTCCCAGGGATTGAGGTCAAACTGATGGGCCTATAGTTTCCTGGGTCTTCTTTCCTCCCTTTCTTGAAAATGGGCACACACTGGCCCTCTTCTAGGTACTTCAGGTACTTCGCCCGAGTGCCACAAGTTCTCAAATAGCCTCACCAGTGGCTGCACTATGATGTCTGCCAGTTCCTTTATCATTCTTGGGTGCAACCTATCTGTACCAGCTGATTTATGGGTCCTCTCAAGATGCTCCCTCATAAGATACATCCCAATGGTGGGCATATATTCATCTTCACCCTAGTCATCCTATATAGGTTGTTCCCTTGCAGCTTTAAGTTCACCCTTCATGACCTATGTGGGTTGTTCCCTTGCAGCTTTAAGTTCAGGGAATTCTGGCTCAAGGTTTTCAGAGCTTTTTATTTTCCAATCTTCTAGTGATCTGAGCTATTGACAGGTCATGTGTCATGTACTAATCAGAGTAAAAGGGTGAGAGTCTTGCTTTTCCAGATGTTAACCAGTCACTAGTCTTCAGTATTTGAGTGATATGAATATTACTCTGAGAATGATCATCAGTAATTAGAAAGTTTTGTTTGATTTGTGAATACCAAATGGATAAAGAGTGTTTTTTTTTGCTTCTTACAATCAGGTAATTAAGAGGGAAAAGGAACAGTTTAGGATATTAATTTTAGTAAAAATGTCTAACAGATGAAGCAAGCAAAAAATTAAAATCATAATTCAGGTCTTTGAGGGCTTATCTAAATTTCTATGTTTTCTAAGGTTTGCCCAATCTTAACTTTCATATCCAGGCAGTTCAAGGGATTTCATTAGTTGTTACATTATAATTATTATTATTTTTAGATGCTTTATGATTTTTTTTAACTTTTCAAAGATCTTTCTTCTGTATGTCAGTGGCTGTACTACTGATAAAATAATGTTAAAGATCAAGGTTTACAGCCCAAATTTTTGATAGCTGAGATCAAGGAAAAGAAGGAAGAAATTATAGTGAAATTAATGTTATATTTTAAAAAAATGACTTTTCATTACATATATAATTATTTTTTAGAAAAATATAAGAAGAAGAGACATTAATGTTTTTATATTTTTATCCCCTTTTTGTAAATGAGCAAGATTTGTGGACTTCCTATTTGTAATAATTTGAATATTTAAATTCATAAACTACTTCAGACATTAATATATGCAATCAAATATCCATTACAAAGTATGATGCTTCATCCCTTCATTAAAAGTGTTGTCCTGCTAATAGAAGAGAAGCTGACCAGAGACTTTTCATCAATATGGTATTTTGGCATCAACTAAACTATTAGCATATATATTTGAAAAAGAAATCTACAAAGCGTATTTGAAAATAAATAAATAAAAGGTATAAATAACTTGCTATAGAACATTGATAATTTGTTCCTTTTAATATCACTTTTCAATTAACCCTGAAGTTATTATCTGTCTGCTTCCATGTATTCAATCTATTCAAAATCCTTTTTATCACAATTATCTAAAGCAAAATGATAAACTGTTCATTTATCCCTCTTTTTACTGTTGTTGTGTTACTTTGATTGAGTAAGTCCTTCATTTCACTTATTAGCATTTTTTCATGTTGGAAAATAAGTATTTTATAATGATAACATGGGATTTCATTTTAAAATATGTTTGCATATAAGTAGCCCTACAAAGGTTTTAGTCATAAACAATGAAAACCTTGTCATTAAAGAGATACATGCATTTGACCCTTTTGACCTTTTGCTTGTATGTTTCCATCCTAATTTGTTCAAATTTTGAAAAAAAGAGTAGTACAACTATTCATATTTTGCATTTGGGAAGAAAACTGCTTAGGAAAAAGTATGCTGATAAGATAATGGTCTCCTACTGAAGGTCTGACACTTGCCTGAAGTCACTGCTGAGCCTAATATGGGTGTATGGCAGATTTGGGTAAAAGGCTTAAAAGTTAAGCAGTCAGTGATGTAGTCATGTGGAGACATGTGATATTGCAAATTCTCCTTGGGATTGAGTTAAGGTTGACTTAAGTTTAAGAATTACTACACCAGGCTGGGGAAGATACTCAAAGTACTGGATGCAAAAGTGATTATCAGTGGAGCTTTTCTGGTCCTAGAAAGGTAAGACAAAGGCATAGCAATATAATAGAGACAAGATAGTGAAGACAATAGAGTAAACTTTGGGAAATGAAATTGGCATGTGATAAAAAGAAGTTTCTAAATGAGAAATAAGGGGAGCTTGAATTTCCTCCATAGCAGGAGCAGTTGAATCAAGAGATGATGACATGGCAACATGTAAAGTAATATCAGTGCGGGGAATAGCTGTACAATATGAAGAACAATGAGCAAAGTAGTCAGGTAGGCAATGTGATTAATTCAAGGACTGCACCTTAGCCAGGTAGGAAATAGAATGAGTGTAGTCAGGAAGAAATAATGATCTGTTTGTACGCAAATGCCAGGAGACTGAGCAACTCAATGGAGGAAGTATAAGGTACTAGTGCATGCCATGAAAAAGTACATTACATACCAGAACAGTAATCAGACTGGAACACAGCTATTGAAGGATATGCACTCTTCAAGAAAGATGGAAAGAAAAACATAATTACTGTGATAGCACTGCATATTACTGATGTGATAAACTAAAGGAACACATTAGTAAAGTCTAATGGACTAAGAAGATCAGAGACTTTAATTAGGAAGAGGCCTAACTTCAAAACTAGCAGGAACCTGTATCCCAAGCAGGCACTTTTAGGGAGGAGTTCCAGAGCTAAATTGAAGACTAAGCACCACAAGGAGGATATTATTAATAAGCAGAGAGAAGAACCTCCAAAGAATAGATAAAATGGTTCATGAGCAGAAAAGGCTAATTGGGTATGGACATAGGTAACCATTGAACTGTTTTCAAATATTGATAGGGAACAGGTTCACAATGGGTCCTAGCATTGTAAGTAGAATGGTCACCTTTTAGGCCTTTAAGAGCTGTGGTTCAGATACCTCACAGTAATGGGGAAGGGTTTGCACCTTCACTTTGAGAGTCCCAGAGGTTGGATGACCCCTGGATGGAGGCATTTTAACTTTTTTTCTTTCCCTTCTCTTCTACACACATATTCTTAGGAAAGTTCAGTAGCCTGCACTTGACTGAAGTATACAATCTGCCTGCCTGATTCTGGGTGTCAGGGAAGTCAGGAGAAGCACATAGACCCACGTTCTTGAGTTCCTGATGGGTGGTGGGGCATGATGAGGGGCTGCAGTTGAGCAGGGAAGTAGAACACAGCTGGCTGTTAGAAAGTTAGCTTTTATTGAATGAACAGTGCAGAGGAGCTAACAGAATACCTTGTGTCCACACATAAGATACTAGTAGTGAACTGGTTGAAAAGAATCCCTGATTCTCCAGGAATATTTTTTAACTATTCGGGGGGGGGGGGGAGGGTCTTTTAATTAGCACAGCTCCAACAGCCATGCTAATTAAAAATGCCTGGAGTATCACATGTACCAGCATCCCCATGCTGAAAAACGATGGTGGAACACTTTGAACTAAAGCTGTTTGAATGAGCTTTAGTTTAAAGCACTCTACCACCATTTTTCAGTGCAGGGATGCTGATACATGTGACGCTGGACTCTGCTGGAACATGTTCATTACCAAGCTCCAGCAGCCTCGATTGATCGAGTCTGCTCTGACATGCTGTAATTACAGTGTGTTGGAGCAGCCTCCCTGCACGTATATAGGAGCCCTATGTGTCCATATCCTTTGAGACCAAGAATTGTAGGAGTAAAGTAAGTATTGTCAAAGGTCAAGCTGAGTCAGGCCTGACACAGGATATTAATCAAAAATAGCAAAGTGTCTTCAGCCTTTAAATTAGAAGAGAATAAGAAATGAGAAACAGGAGCTGTTATGCAGTGAGGTTGGGGTAGAGATTAAAAGCAATCATATGACCCAAGCACTAAACAGAAACTTAATTCTGGTTTCAATAAGGACTTTGCCAATGGGAGGAAGAAATGTATGTTATCACAATCATGATGGAAGCAAAACTCAAGAAACTCAATGCACTTATTTTAGGAGAAATTAAAATTCTTCATCCCAGATTTTGAAACAACAGATGCCCGATACTATGAAGTGACAGGTCCAGGTCTGCCATGGCAGGTCTAAAAAATCCGGCCCTATCACATGACTGAAGAGCACATAGGTAGTGCCTGTATTTAAGAAGCATGAACAAAATCAAGCATGGATATACCGTGCTTTAATAGCTGCCACTTCTATCTGGGCCAACAATCACTGGGAGTAGAATCTAATTTTAACAGTTTCACAGCTGCTGCTGGATTGTCAGTACCTTTTGGCTAAGCAGCCAAAAGCTGCTGCCAATTTGGCAGTGCCTATTAAAGGGTTAACATTATCTTGTGCCTGAAGCAGCCAGTGAGCTGCTGCACCATTCATCTCTCCAACAAAAAATATTTTTAATTACATTAAAAAAATAAGGTGTGCAATTTAATTTGAGGTATATGGTATTCAAGAAAATGTGGTAATTAAAGAAACACAAGTATAGGAAAAATCAGATACAATACAAACAGGGGGACCAAAGGTAGACAGTGCCAAAGTAATCCATACCTTTCTGCAATTATATAAATGACCATCTAGACAAAATAAATGTTATAGGCATTTCCTCTACCTAGACTTTAGCAAGATATTTGATATGGTCCCATGTGGGAAATTATTAGGGGACCTGGGAAAGATGTGAATTGGAATAAAACTATAAGGTGGCTAAGCAGCTTGTTCAAGGGATGTATCAGGTCAGAAGGAGGCTCAAGGAGAAATCTTAAAATTGATTTTATTTAATGTCTTAATAACCATGGCACTGATAACACAATGGTGAGTCATCTTGTCAATGCAAAGGACGATTGGGCTATCATACAGGAAAAACTTGATGACCCTGAGAAATAGAAATGTGATGGAATCCAATTCTATGAAAACAAAGATCATGTGTTTGCAGATGAGTAACACAATCTTTTGTAATCTAGGAATCCAACAGTTCAAAACAACTGAGGTAGATTAAGACCTAAGCATACCAGCTGATTACAGAAAAAACTATGAGCTACCAAAATGACAGAGCTGACAAAAAGGCAAATATGATTGTTTGATGAATCAAGAAAGCTATCTCCAGTAGAGATGGGAATGTCCTAGTACCATTGCACAAGTCACAGCTAGAATCTGGTTGTGAATGCTTTCTCCTATGTTCAAGAAAAATGAACTTAAACTGGAACAGGTGCATGGAAGGACTATGAGGATGATAGGGAAAAGGGGAGAATAAAAGAACTTGGCCTATTTTTCCAAGTATTTAGTTGATCTAATAAAAGACATGACATTTACCCAAAGAACCTTGTCTGCCTTAGTTAAGCTGAAGAATAGTAACTGGTCATATATATTTAGCTGGAAATTAGGTAGCTTTCTGACCATGAGAGGAGTGAAGTTCTGGCACAGTTTCCTAATAGAATTAGAAAAAAATGAAATTGGGAAAAAATATACTCTTTTACATAACTTTATTAGGCTTCATATGATGTGGGCCTATAGTAGCAAATGATTGGACTTTATGGCCTCAGAGTTCCCTTATAATCTTAGGCTCCAATGCAAGTGGGATGACCTAACCATCTAACAAAGGTAGATTTTATAGTAGAGGTGTAATACTGTTCTATGAAAAAATAGTATAAAAATAATATATTTATACATCTTAAAGTCTTGCTCATCCTAGTCCATAATTCACTCTTGATTCCACTGGTGCAGTTTGAGTTTTCTATGTACATGTCTGAGAGTGAAGTTTGAATAATAACTAGTTGGTACTGAGGTTTAACACAGATAAGATTAGAGGCAAAGTTTTTCGGTTCTGGGAAGCAACAGGAAGAAACAATAAAGGTTTATTCAGTCCCCTAATTGAACATATGCCGATCCCTTAACATGTAGGTGAGTGATGTGGGAGTCATCTTAGGTTCTTTGATGCTAAATTAGCAGCTTTGCCTAGCTTGCTTTTGTAAATACTTACTTCAGAAGGAAGATGGAAACATGTATTTCTAGACTTTGATATGTTTATTCATGCCTGCCCAAGATCCCTCAATGTACTCTAAATCGGAAAAACCCAGAAAATTAATTAATAATGTGGCTGAACATTGCTTAACTTTTTTGGAGTACTTTATTGTTCCAGCTGGTTTCCCATTAAGATTCAAAGTCAGTTTAAATTGTGGGTCCTTGAAAGCCCAATATATCATGGTCTTAGCAACTTGAGGGACTTCCATTCTCTTTATGCAGTAGTGATATGGTTGTGATGAATAATTCTGGGATTTTGAAGGTAGCTTCTAGCAAAATGTTTTCTGTGATATGTGCTTGGGATATGTTTCTTCCCACAGACAGAACTTCTTGAACTGCAGGCTAGATGCATCTTAATTATTTTCTGTCTTCTGTGGTGGGCCAGGAATGAGAGGATATTTGCAAGATGGTAAATTTATGATGGTGTTAGTTGGGGGTGAGATTGATTGGGGTGGTTTTATAAAGTAAGGGCAGAGTATCGTTGTTTGTTAATCTGTCAGTTTGTTCCATGAAGAGTTAAATGCAGCAAGATAAAGAGATTTTCATCTAAATGTGTATATTTTAAAACAGCAATATAAAGGCAGTGGAAAAATAGGTGCTTTCAAAAGAGATAGGTAACTACTTTTGTACATTTTAAAGTGTTTACAAGATTAGGAAGTTCTTTTGTTTGCCTGAAGTCCTTTTCAGGCAAAATTTCATTTTGTTGTTGGCCTCCAAGTCAGTTTAACTGTACAAATCTTTAGTACAAACCCATTGATTATTCCTGTGAATCAATTCTTTGAAATCTGACTCGGGTAGAGGGTCTTTTGCAGTTTTCAGGGGACTAATACTGCAGAAGTAACTCAATCAGCTGTTTTATGGAAGCAACATTTATTTCTGCCTTTCAAATGGTTAGTGCAGACCCATAGCTTCAGAGTCATTCTGAGCTTCTCCATCCACGGTGTGGCGGTGTTATATGGTAGCAGTTCTGTTCCACAGTTGTTTCCATTCCGTTATGGTTGTTCGTTACAAGAGAAATTTTATATAAACCCCAAACTCTTTATACACCAACAGTTAGTCATCTATGAACTCAACTTTGGCTCAAATTAAGATGAATGATTTATTTTCTTTTTAAGGGGTAGAAATAGCATCTCATTTTATTTCTTAAAACAACAAAGAGGAAACAGAAAATACGTGAGACGTGGCTTTGTGTCTACAGATCTGACAGTTATCTTTAGAATTAAGTTATCTTTGTTGTTCTCCTTTCCCACCCATAAAAGCCATTTGATTTTTAAACCAGCACTGAAATCAGCTGTCATTTTCTACACTGCTGCTAAAATCCGTTTCTGTAATATTTTATAAAATGTCTGTTCAAATGAATGAAATGTACCAGATGTATTTATTCACAATAGATAACTATGTTTGCTGGATGTAACTAAAGCTGTGCTCAAGTTGCAAAGAGATAGAACAGTAGTTCTGTTGATTATTGTTGCAGCTAGGAGTGGCTTCCTTACACAGTAGCCAAAGACATTCAGGGACTTGTTGCAGGCAACACTTAATACAAGTTAAATCTGTGCTGTATTAAAGTTAGAATTTGCTCCAAGCAGTCACAAGGTAATGTTTACTATGATCATGGTAATGTTTACTGACTGTCAGTCACAGCCTTGGCACCACACCAGGCTCAATTCAAAATTCTGTTGCAGTGTTGGGATGGGGATCAACCTCTGTGGAGTGGTCCAATGATAGGCAAATGTGTGTTACTTAATATGATCTAATAACATTTGTAACTTTGCTATAGTACAGTGATACTTAGCATATGTTTTACTACTTGAAGATGTAGGCACTTAACTCTTTTAAGGGCAATTAACACATTCTCAGTGCAAACTGAGACAGCCCATGTATCAGATTTACTAGACTGAATAATTCTGAGGAAGTTTGAGGTCATAGATTTCTTTTGTTCCAGGTCATATTGCTAGTTCCTGATTATTTTTCATTCTTCCTATTTTTTTTCCAGCAATTTAAAGAGATGACTTGCTTGAAAACTGGCAAATGGTAAAAATAAAATGAGCATCTTCCTCTGTTAGCTTACAATATGGAAAGGCCTCTCTTGACTAATGTGCTGGCAACAGATGTGTGTTTATAGACAAGTCTGCTGAGTTGAAGAAGAGTAGCTGCTTGTGTGCCAGGAATCTTGGGCACTTAGGAATTACAAGTTGTATGTAGATATTCATTTACATAGCTTCAGTGAAGAAGTTCAAATACTCTCCACTTTAAAGCATTTGCAAGATAACCGTTTATCCTAATTATTTTCACTTTTAATTATGAAAAAATAAAGAAGAATTAATATAGTACATGAAATGTACTACAAAGAACGACTATGTCACTGAACAACTAACTCACTGAACATGAGACTTTACTTTTACATGGGAAACTTTGTGTTTGGACAGGGATCAGGAGGAGGGCATTCTAGTTGTGATGCAAGACTAGAACTTCAGAGAATCCTCTTACTACCAAAGATTTTATCTGTGGTACTGGGCTAGTTCCCTAATTTATGTCTCAATCTATAT
>NW_005842260.1:1367755-1400906 GCF_000455745.1 Alligator sinensis | reverse complement strand
ACCTCATGTATGTAATGTAAATATTTGCTCATGGAGTTTATTTTTTTCATACTGAAATACATTCAAATGATTTTATTTGAAGCACTGGGGAAAATCCTGGCATCTTCCAGTTTTGGGGAGATTTTTTCTATTTTCTCTGTAAGAAAAATTGACTTTCTTGAAGCATGATAAATAGTAAACCTGAACATTTTCTCCTCTGGAAAAGAAGTAGACAGGAAGTAAAAAAGGAGGAGAAAAGCATATATTACAGAGGAATGGGTTTTAAATTTACTTTTAGAATATATTGTAAATTGCATGTTGAAAAAGGATCAAGAAGCATGGTGAGAAGAGAAGGGGCAGTTAAGCACTTCCTTTGGTGGTTTGATTCCATATGTCAGAGAATATTTACGTCATTTAAAATGCATTGCATAAATAAGTGTCTTTTTCACATTCCTCATTTTAATAATATACCCAATGTAAAACACATTACAAATCACGGCTGTGTTTATAGGAAAATGCATATGTTGTTCCTCTAATACAACAAACTTGTGATTGTATAAATAAATGAAATACTGTGACTGGTAAGAGTTAAGTGTGTGTGTGTGTGTGTGTGTGTGTGTGTGTGTGTAACCCTATTTGCAGTATTCTTTGATTTTTGAGTTATTACAATTAACATTTTCTTTTCTCTTTTTTTTAAATGAATAGACTACATACATTCTATAGATGTAGAAAGACGTTGATACAAGTTGCTCTGAAAGTGTACATTCCACCCAGAAATAAAAAAAAATATATATTTTGGAAGAGTAGCTAAACAAGAGTTATCAATTTGGATTATTAAATATTGTATTACAAATTATTTTAAACTGGCACTACAAACATTTAGGATCAGTGGAGCAGGAAGCTAACATGTTTCTTAGTCAACATGCTTCAGTTCCGATATTCATCACCAGTAATCAGGTGGGACAGCTAATGAGAGAATGCTCCAGGTTTACTGGTTCTGTGGTTTTGAGATAAATCACCTGATGGCCACTACTGAAAATGTTTTGGTCCTCACTTAACCTAAATCTTTCCATTGAGATGCTTTTCCTTTCTCTCCCAAGATATACCATTTTATAATGTTTTACTTAGGTTGCCATGAACAAGGAATACAAATCAATGCAAAAGTTGTTTTTTGTTTGTTTTTTTCCCCCCTATAATAATATAATGTGCTCGTATGTGACAGTTTATATGAAAATATATTAACTGGTAAAAAATTATAACCCACATTTTATATCTGACTATTTCAGTTCCTTTAGATAACAATGACCATTGGATGCCTTTAATACACACATACCGTTATAGAGCCATCCTCATCTGACAGTCTGATCCTACAGAAAAATTGAGATGAAATAGTGATCCAAATAAACTTAGCAAAAATGGAGTCCAGATATTTTAATTAAATGGGTGTTAAAGAAATTCACCTCTTAATGGATAACCGATATGCTGAAATAGTATTTCTAATTATCCAGTAAATAGTTCACATCTGTGACTAATTTGTTTCTAACACATCTCTGTCAATCAAATTGAATACTCCATGAAAACTGCTTACTTTCTTGTCAAGTGTACTTGTTGCTATACACCCACATACAGTTCTTTTTTCCGTTTTAGTTATTTTTTTATCTTTACTCCTACATAATGCTAGGGAATTTTGTATTGAAGGAATAAGGCAAATTGAACAAACTATTTGTTTTCAAATGTATCTGTTATGTAAATAACAGTTAGTTTTAGTGTATGGCTTAGACACAAGTCCCAGCTTTAGAAATTATTGCGAGGAAAGAGCTTCAGTGTAACAATGGACAGAAAAACCTTCTGGAAGATTTCACTATACTCCTGGTACAGACATTCTGCTATACCAGTCCAGCTACTCTTAAAAGGGGTTTGCAGTGTATGATTTTGCGAAGCCACAAGATCCATTGGGTATAGTAAATGCCTTCATCCCTAATCACTATTGACAATATAAGTGTTGCCAATAATGCTTGTATGGAGAAGTATCTTTACTCCCCAGCCACACTCTGATTGCTTCATAGGGCACCGATTTATGTGCATCGAGGTTGCTCTGATGCACTGTAATAAATCGAGTCTGCTGCAGTGTAGTAATTGTTGCACTTCAGCACACTCCAATGTCATGTGTATCAGCATCCCCACACTGAAAAATGACAGCAGGAGCACCTTAACTAAAGCTCATTTGACAAGCTTCAATTAAAGCACCCCCACTGCCATTTTTCAGCATGGGGACACTGATACACTTGACACTTCGGGCACTTTAATTAGAGTGGCTCTAATTAAACTGCACCCTCCACCGCCTCCCAGAGCACATGTATAAATTGCTCTAATTGTGATGTGGCTTTTCTGTATGTCTTGCAGAGGTGGGGAGGCTTCAAGTGTTTCTAAGTCTAATTGTAGTTAAGATCTTTATTAATGATCAAAGAAACAAAATAATATATTAATTATAACTAAAAGATGGTGATAAAGTGAAAAAGCAACAACAATAAAAATGCTGGAACAATGCACAAGGATTTAGAAAAAAAATTAAATATGTAAAAGAAATGTAATTCAGCTTTGAAAATGAAAAGTACTATATGCAAAGAAATACCCAGAAACATTCAACATGATGGATATTACTGGATACAAGTAACAATGCATGTGATATAGAGTACAAGGTAATAATGAAAGAAAATTATTCATGAATTTACTATGGAGGGACATCAGTCTATAACTTGGAAATGCAAGTTTATCTGCAGGAAGTAGATGCATGTTTTAGAGCTGTTGTGTTAGAGCATGATTTCATTTTGTTACACTAATGTGTATGATTTGTATATATTCATCATTGATTTGAAATTTCTGTATTAAAATATGATGCTAATAGTCTTGTTGGCTACAAAGGACCAACTCATGGGTTCATAATAAATTCTAGTTTATTGGACGGATGTGAAGTTACCAATAAAATCATAAATGCAATCTTTGAGTTATGGGTAGTACTGGTCACCTTAGCACATATGCACACACACTCATTCAAACCCATGTCATTCAAACCCATGTAGTATAGGGTATAGTAGCTGCTGTAGTGATTGTGAGAGCACTGATGTCACTATATCTACCTATCTGAGGCCCTGGAGTTTGCTGTCAATGGTCAGCTTCCTTCAAGGTGAAGTCTTCTCCAGAAGGGAGTCTTCTGCTTGTCCTTCTATCTCGGTAGGTCAGGTGCTGGATAAGAGGGCACCACTGAGGGCCACACTTCACTGTCTTTTATCCCTCTCTGGAAGACTTGTGTGATCCCCCAGCATCATCTTGGCTACCCAATTCAGAGGTCGCTGTCCCACATGGGTCTGAGTAGTACCAGACAGCTGTTAGTCACAGGGGTCTTGCCTGCTGGTAGTGCAGTTTCAGGAGTCAGTTTGTGATTTTGATTAATTAACAATTGTATTGTTTAGAGTTGTAGGAATAGTAAGTAGGGTAGGTGCTCGGTTCCAGGAATCAGTTCTTTAGCTTGATTAGCTTAAAATGGAGTTCCTTTGACTAGGCTATTTTCTACTGATGATCATCATTCACTCACATTCACTCAAGGGACCACCCAATATAACAATTTTTATCACTTTACAATTACAATTTCAATGCAGTTTTAACAATGGGCCAGGGTGTAACTTCATTCTACAGGGAGTACATTCCTTAAGAGTTTAAAAGTATAAAATATAAAATACAAAATGCCATGGTAAAGATGAGACAGATGAAATATAAAAATCTACTGTAAAAAATATATAAAAATGCAATGTGAGGTAGTGAGAATCAAAGGCTACTGGGGACAGTGAGTTAGAGCCAGGATATATTTACAGTCTTTGCAGTGGATATTTTAGTTCTTTTGTTTTCTTTAGTAACACTGAGATTAATTGATATGTAGATGTAGTTTGTAGGTTTCTTCTACAGAAAACCACTTCAGCTTTCCGGCTTGCTCTGAGCCCTGCCACACCCATGCAGAGCGTGCTAGGTCTCTGCCAATACTTAAAAGGAAAAGAAATGCACAAAATGGGGGGTGCAGGCAAGAAGGGGCTTCTGTTATATCCATGGCCAGAAGGGAAATGTACAAAGGGGGCTTTCAGCTACAGTCTAAAAGTCTTTGAGCATGGTAAATCAAGTTAAAAAAGGAAGAAAAGAATGCCTGGACCAAAGAGATATGAGTAACAATGTTTTTCATCTGAACACCAGAAGGAGATTTTGGGAAGTAAGAAGTATTATCCTGGGAAACTGTTTCTCTAAGGGTCAGTTAAACCTAAGGGGGTATGCATTATGCATTAATGCACTTTTCCTAATATGCATTAAATTTAGTAAATCCAATGTAATACCTCCAACTGGGACTTGGGGTTTCACTTTTGCTGTGTCCCTTGGAAGGAAGATTTGTATTGACAGATGCTGGCTAGTGGAGGATTCTGGATGGTGAAGTGCCGCATAACACGACTTTTGCTGTATTGCCATTTTTTTTGCATCTGCCATGCTGAAAGGGCAAAGGAACAGATTTTTCCTCTGATGTTATCAGGTCACTTTGTAATCTGATTATTTTTTAATTCCTTCAGCCAGTTTTGCAGTAAACATTAAAATCAATTTAAGTGGCCTATTATTGAACAGGAGATAATATGTTCATTTTTTTAAAGTGTGCAGTTGTTATGTCTCAGCTGTGTGTTCTTGGGCAACCCTGGCACAGGATGCAGTCTGTCTGACTCACAAAGGACTCACCCCCCCTCCCTCCCCCTCTACCTAAACGAAACTGATTAAGATGCAGTGAGAGACACACTTAAGACTCTCCAGATAAGGGTGACAAGAGTGAAACAACTGCCCTAGGTCTCATTTGCATCCGAGATGGAACCAGATGACCATTCATTTACGTGAGAGATGGAGAAGAGAAAGCCTGAAGCAGAAACTGCAGTGAATTCTGGGACCAGAGAAGCAGAGGAGCACTGCATGATGGGGAATCTGTGCTTCAAATGTTAATCAACCCATGTTCACACACACCCAGCTCAGCATTTATCAGACCAGTTCTAATCTGGATTTGCTAAGGACTTTTCCCCCCCCAGACACACACACACAGCTCTAAGTTTAATAGGCATCTCGGGCCGTACATTCCCCGGTCCCACTATGGGAGGCCTATTTAAACTTGATTGACTAAAACTCTGTTGTCGGGTTAGTGAATGCTGAGGCAAGAGACCGAGTCAGAGGGGGTATGGGCAACATTTGACCAATGGTTAAGGGTTCATCACAATGTCCAGCCTGTTGGAACCCTAATCCCAGGTGTTGCCATACCTTTCCCGAGACGACTGGTGGGAGTCCTCTCCACAAAAGGTTACGAGCACCCCAATTATTGCTTTAAGTCTGTTAAAAGACTATAGTAAGATCTGGAAAAGTCATGCTAAGCTGAGGCTTGTGCACAACAAGTAAAAATCCAAAATCCTGATGCTGCAAGCTATCTATTGTTCCTGAAGAAACCATGAGATATCCCATCAGTATATCTGCCACCCATAGGAATTTCAAGCTGGCTCCCAAGTATTTGGGTTACTCCCTAATCTTAAGTGTTTCCTGATTATCAATCAGTTTCCTGAGATGGTCCAAACCAGATAACCCCTTGTCAATAGAAAAGACAATGATTTACACTACTGAGGGTGCTTCGAAGCAGCTGAACTGAGGGTATAAAAATCTGTAAGTGTGTGTGCTGCTAGAGGGAGAAGAGGAAGAGGAAAAGGAAGGAAAAGAAGTAGAAGCAGGAGGAAAGAAGGAGAAGAAGAAAACCCCTGTGCTGACACCATCCCCTGTCGTTCTTGGGACGCTGGAAGAACAGATCATCTCTCTCTTCAAGGATTGTGCTACGGACTGTGCCTGTCAGCTTTGCAGCCTGAGTACCGTGGACTAGGTGAGATCCCAGCGTTCTCTGTCTTCTTTCTAGGCATAAACTTCTGAACCTGAACTGTATCAGTTAAGCTTGAGCTAAGTTTCCCCAAATACTTAGTGAAACCAGGGTAGTATTGTCATTGTTGGTGTTTGTTTTTCTTTTGCATGTCTATTACTACTAGTACTATTATATATTTCATATGCTTAGCAATAAATAACTTTTATAGTCAAAGTGGTAGTAATTGGGTATATTTTTCCTTCTCTGCTTCTCTTTCCTCCCGTGCTCTGCAGCAACGCTTCTTTTACCTAAGCTAACGATCCCTGTGAAGCCCAAAAATATTGTGGGGTCTGCTCATCAAGAGGCCAAAGATTGGGACGTGCTAAGTTTGAAACACATAAGGGGATCAGCTTGTACAGGCTGATTGACCCAGTTTGACTCAGACGTGCCCTTATGAACTGAATGCTGGCCCATGAGGGTGTCAGCTGGACACCCAGTCGGATTCAGAGGGATTCTGTTTACCTGTGTGCTTGTGTCTGACTGCAGTTTATTAACTGATTCTTGGCATATGAGGGTGTCAGCCTGTCCATGCTGATCAGCCCGGCCAGGTCAGGCGTGTCACGTTAATTTGTGTGTGTTTGTGTGTATGACTGATTTGGTGACTGGAGGAACCCAGTCCCATTGAGATTGAGTCCTGCAAGATAGCTCCATTGGGGGTGAGGGCTTGCAGAAGGGAGAAATACAGCTCCGTATAGTAACACAAGCAGCACATTGACAGAATCACCAAGACCCTAGAAACTATCCCTAATAAATGAGCACACCCCAAAGTAATGGGCAAATTTGGTAACACAGTACATTATTTTATTTAGTCATAATTCTGAACAGTCATTTTCTTGAAACCAATAAGAATGCAGTTAATGGGAAAGAAAAAGCAGCAGCTTTTTTTTTTTTTCTGTTTTAAACTGAGCAAAATATTAGGAGACTAGTGTTAATGAGCATCATTTCCCCTTGGGACTGTCAGTCTGAAGAGCAAGCCAGGTCATCTTGTTTGTCTTTTCAATTATTTTTGGACCAAGGCAGTATGTTAATGCATTATGACAATATTTAGAATATTTTGTAATTTGCAAAATTAAGATTGTATAAAGATTTGTATCTTTCATGAGCTAAAATGTGCAAGCACAAAGGAAAAGAACTTCCTTTCACTAATGGAGTACTTAAAAGGTAAAGTTATTGACTCATTATTCAGTTCATTTTCAATCATCCTTACCAAAGCAAACTTATTTTCTGAAGTTAGTCGGTTGATTAGAATTTGTGTTTTAGTCCAAGGATTTCTGCTTTCAGCCTCAACTGAAAACTCTTTCCTTTGACTTTCTTTCTTTACATTTGTTATACAGTTGATCTTGTGTTATATCCATCACAGATATACAGCAGATCATAATAACTTATTTTCCATAGGACTGATGTTTACTGTAATTCTATACCCACTGAAGAATATATCAATATTTCCAAGCTTCTAGAAAAAAATGTATCATGATAAAAAATTCTGATTTGGGGAAATGTGTGAATTTTTGGATATTTTGGGTGCCAGCTTGGGTTGTCTTGACTATCAGCAAAACTTTTTTTTCATATTATACCTTCTACTTGTTACATGTATAATTGAAAGTATGGATATCTGGAACCATTTCAAAAGGGAAGCATTTGAAAAAGGGTAGTTGCTGATTGGGAACATTTAGCAGCTGTTACTTTCTAACAGTTATGTATGGACAAGCTAGAAGTGATACAACTGTAGCAAAACTGCTCTGCCCTTAATCATGAATGAAACAGAGTTAAGGCTAGACTTGTTTTGCTGCATAGAAACAGTGTGAAATAGAAGAAGCAGATGCTGTGACTCAGGCTGCCAAGGTGGATACCACTTCTCCCTAGGGGTGCCAACAATAGGGGCAGAGACTAGTCTTAACCATCTTATAGATACTGGCAAGACAGTAGCTTTTGGCAGAGGGTCAGTGAGCTGCTGCATGCAATCTCTAGTATCTTGATGAGACTTGAGGTGTGGAAAAACTACTTTATTATTTACAGAATGGCTTATCATAAAGTATTCTTACTTACAAGAGTCTGGGGCCTAATCTTGTTGCTGTCCTACCACACTGGGAAGTTTACTCAAATCTGACAATTTTGAATTTAAGATGTCCCCTAGTAATTCAATTCTAGATATGGGTAATTAAATTTTTTAAAGAATTTTCCATGTCTAGAATTTAATTTTTGGTGGGTTGTCTTTAAATTTGTTCTCCCTCCCCCCCGCACTGCAGGAAGGAAGAAGTGGCAAACAGACAGATGGGGAGTGGGAAGCAGGCTGCCCCTTTCCACTTGCCCCCCTCCCCCATATCTGCCTACCCAGTGCCTACATGCCCCAGGCCTGTCCCACCCCTACAATGTTACTTTGTCACACAGTTAGCTGTAACTCCAGAAACAGCTTTTTTCTACATTCAGCCTTCCAAAAACAGGTTCATGTGTTGTTATAAGGCATGAGGTATGCAACAAAATACAGTATTAGGTGGGTGTTGCTTTTCTTTTGCTTTGTTGTTTGTTTGTTTGTTTTATTTGTATTAGCAATTAAGTTATTTGGGACATGATACATATGTGCCTTCAACAAAGGGTTATATCTCTTCAGTCTTCTGTGATCCTTGAGATCACTTTTGTAGATCTTTGTAGTAATATATTTAGGATTAGGTATAGTTATTGGAAATTGAAATTTATCTTGGCTCTAGTCTCCACAGTTCCATTTGCATCTGTAGCAACAATGAAGACTTATATCTAGGGAAAAATAACCCTAGATTGAGCTCTTTCAAGTATTTTGAGGTTTAGGGTTTGATAGAGCATTTTTTTAATCAACTATTGCAAACATTCTGGTTGTGATGTCATTTTTCATTAGTTCTTTTTTACTTTCATGCACACAAGCATAGCAGTTAAGTGGGGTCTCTTGAACTCCTAATTGCAAAATGCATCGAAATTATTCAATATTTAAAATATCTGAGGCTCCACATTTGAAATTTTTTCCACATTTCAGTATTACCCTTTTTTATATCATTTGCTGTGAAGAATTCAAAAAAATATTCTGGCTGTCTTTTTGTAACTTCTTTTGTAGTTCAATTTCTCAGATACAGTACAGAAGGCAAATCTCCCTCAAACCTTCATGAAATATGATGTTCTGTGTCTATTTTGTGTATACCTTAGTTTTCCAATCCACTTAATAATCTATTGCAGAAACATTATTCCTTTTGGATTCTAGCATGATCACAAAAGATGTGATTTTGTGTCAACTCTGGAATAGGCTTGTTTTGTTTGGAGATATATGCCTAAACCAGCAGTGAAGAAAGGGTAGATAGAAGTGGAAGAAATATGGAAGACCCTAATATTGTTCTACCTTTCATAACATGTTTTGAGTTTTCTTTTACGTTCATTCTTTATTTTTTTAAAGTTTTATAGCATTTAAGCCTTTTTATCTTTTTAAATTTAATGACAGATTTTCATGGTCAATATATTTACCAAATATAATTGTTATTAAACAGTGGTTATCTGTGTTCTTGCTAGAATTGATCACATGACTTTGGAGTCTTTTTTTCAGCCAAGTGTAACTTTACAGAAAGATTTACCTAAATCAGGACATATAAGCAAGACTTAAGAAATTTGAGTCTTATTTGAAAGTAGTTCCTGTTCAGCTTCTGTGGCAATTTAAAAAAATTGAAGGAAAAAAGAAAAGAAAGAGCTGCAGGCTAGGATCTGTGTATTTTTATTTAGCTTTGCATGTAAAGGAATGTGTCTTCAGTTAAAATCTTTAAATTTGTCATCATGAGCTACATAAATTTATTTCAAAGATTGAAAACTATGCTGAAATTTTCAATGAATAGTTATATGTGATTTATTGACACAATATTCTTCAGGAAATTTTTATTCAGCTCTTCCTGGTTAGTGAAGTCTATCAAGGAAGAACTGTCTCATTTGCTGCAGACAGTTCTTCCTTTGCAAATGACAAAGTGCTGGGTGCCCTAAAGGATTGCAACCTTTGCGCAATAAACTTTAACTAGAAGCCAACAATCTGGCATATACTTTACATCATTCCACACAAAGGTCTTCAAAATGTAGAATAATAAGAGAATGTATGAATTCAATTTGCTAAAACATACCATTGTTCACAACTCATTTCTCTAATGCCTCAAAAAGGGTTAATTAGAGAACATTATGATTTTTGAAAGTGTTAGAGATATTTTATTAAAATAACAAATAATAATAGTTTGCTGTAATTTAGTTGCAGTTGTAAGGCATTTATAAAAATAATCAGTGCAGTATTATTTTTTTTTCCATTGGAAATTTTTTATATAAGGAAAAGTACCTATATCATTTGTTTATTTGCTCAGGAGATGTGTTTCTTTTTTAATATTAGCTAATTAATAAATTCCCAGTATGGTAGGAATTGAGTGAAAATTAGTGAAGATAGTCTTTCCTCTAACCACTTCGTTATTGTCATAAGTATACCTGCCATATTTTATGACTAGCTTTTTGTCTGTGGTGACATTGTTTGTCTTAGTACTGCTGAACTACTCTATAAAATAGGTGAAGCAGTTACATAGGTAACTATTCTCACATCTAGCTGCATATGTGTTTGTTGTATCTTTTTAATGAGGCTTCACGAAAAACTTTATAAAATAGATTTCTTATTTTCTGCTAGGGGCAACAGCACCTAATGAACTAGTTTCTTGCCTTTCAGATTGTGATAATTCCTCATGTTTTGATGAAATACTTTGTTTTACTCAAAGTTTAACCACAAAACTAAGAATGGAAAATTTTCCCCCAGTTCAATAATTGTCTGGATAAAGGCCCTGCTCTGTAGGGTGTCAAGGGTAATCAGTGACATCCCTAGGGTGCAGGGGTTAATGAGATTAATGATAAATTACGCCAGCCTCAACTTGTCTCTAGTAGACAAATGATCACTGGATTACCCAAGAGCTCAAGTGGACATGACACAGGTTGACAGATAGCTCTCCAAATATGGGTTTAGGAGTATAAGACATTCATTTAAAAAAACAAAAACAAAAACACATCTTGGCTGAAGTACTTAAATACCACAAATGTCTGCCCCTAATCAACTATAATCCAACCAAAGAGCCCAGCCAAAAGGAGAGCAAGGCATGAACTGTACATTTCAATTTTGTAGAAATGATTTTACATGGATACCTCATCATTGAAAGAGTACTTTGACAGAAAATTCTTGACCAAGTTCAATAAACATAAGTGTTCTTCCATAGTTATGAAATTTACAGTTGACATCTGTGTAATGTAAATAGATGTTAACCACAAAATGCAATGCCATCAGTACATTTAATACTTTGTCTGAACAGCATGAAGTGCTGTCTTCACTCTTGGCTCCAGTAACTTTGATACTCCCTCAGTAATGTTTAGCCTTGCCCAGTAATGCCAGAAAAAATATTTCTGTATTTTCTTTTGCTGTGTATTTTGATTTCACCTCAGCGCTCCTTCTTTTCATAGCATGCCAGCATTTCTTCAAATCCATCATATCCTTATGCTTGCTTTCAGCTTTTATTTTTTTCATGCCAAATCTTCTGCCAAATTTTCTGTATCTTGGATGGATGCGTTTGCACTGTGCCCTCTCCAAATGGCTGTGCTTCCTATTTTAACAGCTCATCAATAAGGATATCAGCTTCTCTTGCAGGAAATTTTGCTTTCCCCTTTGAAGACGTGTTTCTAGCTTGAAGCGGGCAGATTTTAACTTTTCTAGTGATGAGGTTTTTTAGGGTCTCTGTTGCTTTTACTTTTTTGTGTACACATAAGGAACTGAAAGACTTTGCAATGTTCATTTTTTCAAATGCAGATCATGTTCAAATTGTCACAATGATGTGGACTTTTTTGGCACTATTTTGGGGACATACCTTTAGGGCAGACATACATCATTAAAGCATAATCAATTTACTCTCTAAGCAAACTTAAAATATGTGATGTCAGGTATTTTAACTCCCAGATAAATACATAGCTCGGGTTACTTTGAAATACTTCTCTCACATGATTGAAAATATAACCATAAGTACTACTTCCTCTGAGCAATCACAATAACAACAACTATGAAACCAACACAGAAATTGCTCACTTCTTTAAAAGAAAGCCAAAAAAACCAGATCAAATTGACCTCATTTAAACTGAAACAGCCAGAGGATGTTGGTGAGGCTGCACCCATGTCACTGAAATCCTGAAAACATTTGGGGACATGTCTTATGGAAGTAGAAGTTGCAGGAGTTTTGTGGAGGCTCCTCTGGAATAATAGGGAGTGAAACCCAAGGTCACTTGTTCAAGAATGAGGAAAGATATATTAATCTTTGCTGAAGATATTTTCTCTTTTGTGGTTTAAGGGGCTGAGTATAAAATATTACTAATTTAGTACAGATCATTTTGCTTTTCTATGATGAAAGTAATATTTGCAAATATCTGGAAAACGAGAAAATCAAATTCACTTTATGGCAGACACATAAGCAGATAGACCTGGGGTAGCATTCAGGGTCTCCAACCCCAGGGCAGATGCTGAAGAAATTCAGGCAGGGATTCATCCAAAGTTGATCAAACCTAAGGTGTTTCAAATTCAACTTTTCAGGTGCCAGCATACTAGCATTTTTCAAAAACTTGTTTTGACAAGAAAGTTCCAACCAGCTCCTACAACTTCCAGAAGTCCCACAGCCACTTCCAGAGCTTTTGTTGGAGGCCCTGCTTCCTACCCAGCACTCACGGGAGGTGGGGCACCAGTGCTCTCACCTACCCCCCTGCCTGTTGCCTAAATGGGGAGCATGGCTGGTCAGGAGGTGCACCAATGCTCTCAGGGGGTGCACGTGCACCCCCTACATGTCACCACTGCCTGTGGGTGGAAGAAATGCAAAATACAGTGGGAAGGCAGGCGCTGGCTCTGCATCTGCTGCCTGTACAGAAGTTCTCTCTCCTGAAAGATATTCTCTGGGGAGCCACTTCACTGCAGTTATTCCCAAGTTATTTTTCTTCCAGAGTGTCCCCTTTTAGTCTGGGAGAAAAAGTATAAACTTTAAGTGGCTTTTCCTGGGAGAGCAGGGACACTCCCTGGAGAAATGGAACATCTGTCTCGGCTCTGAAAGTGCTCCAAAAAAATGGGATCTAGTGTTGGCAGGACTACTTCCAGATCTGCTCTGGGTCATTAGCATCTACAAGGAAACCAGTGTTGTCAGGTCTTGATGAAATTATTATATTGAAAGCTCAAAATTGCTGAAAAGCTATCATACTCTGAAAAATATGCAAATAAATATGCAAAAAAGTCATCATCTTATTTACTTTATATTACTCGCTGTAACTTGTCAGTGAGTGAGTGAGAACTGGGTCATCAAAGTTGAAACTTTTTTTTATCTTGAAACAAGCTTGAAACAAGCCGCCATAAGAAAGCACTGACAGAGAGCCTAAAAGTCAGTTAAGATTCCCTGAAAATGATTTGGGCTTTATGTATGCTGTATCAATTAGCTGCCTCAAAAATTATCATACATTTTGAATACTTTTACTATTATTGATCATATATTGTTCAAGGGCTGAAATTATCATATAAACACTGAAGGAAACCAAAAGTGTGTGCTTGGTGTATGCTGCATTTCTTAATGAGGCCTTCTCTCTTAGGGCCTTGTTGCGTGGTAATTATGGGTGGCTCCTGGAGTTCTTAACCTCTGGATTTATCTGTACATTAACACCTGAAACTGGTATTAAGCACTCATTAAGTGGCTCAAAATTGTGGCACTCCAGGGCAAGCTTATCTCTGATCTGTATTATCTAGATCCTGTTATACTAAGGTAGGGCAACTTGAGGTCACACCTTAGTGCAAATACACCACCCACCCTCTCTCCTCCATTAGCCCAGATCAGGTCCACTGATCCCCTCCCTGCCTCTGCTGCTCTTCCAGCCTAGAGAGCAGCAACCCAGCAGCAGTGGTGGCTGGGCAGGCAGGTTAACCCTTCCCTGACAGCTCCCCTGAGACAGACTGTGCAGGCAGCCACAAATAAGTAATGCTGTAGGGGTGGGAGGGAGGCAGAAGGCAGTGGGGAAGCCCCAGGGGCAGTGGGGTGGGAACCAGGGTATCTCTAGAGGGAGGGGGAAAGCCTGGAATGGGCAGGGTGGATTTCTTACCTTTCAATTCTCCAGGCCACTCCCAATCTGAATTTGTGACTGCTCCAGACTTGAGCTAGCACAAACACCACTCAACATCTGTGGGGCTCACAGTGTAAGGCTCAACAAGGACTTCATACATACCCCTTCTGTCTCATCTCCTCCATCAGTGTACTCAGGATACTTTTCACACTGGCTCTACACCAGATTAAATAGCCTTAGGGGATGCTGCAGTGCTCTGCCTGGGTGCCTCCATTTCATATGTACCACATACATAAAATAGTCATGTAACTCCTTTTTGAGTGACCTCCAGTACTTTAATTATGACAGTAACTTTATGTTGGTGATCCCTAGTTCAGATGTAATGTAGTCATGTCCTGTGATCTGTCCTTAATATTACCCCTCTACTGTACACCTATGTGTCTCACTACCTTTCTTCTGATCCCTTATTCTACATGTTAAAAGGAATGGTATAAGTTGTCTCTCTCAGGCCCTTTGGACCACATCCTTGAACTAAACTGATTAAGTGTTTAGGAATGAAATTATTCTAAGATTTATCCTCCCTTTTCATCTCATGTCTCTAACAGGCCTCTCTTTGGCTGTACTCCCCAAATATCCCCTGGACATTAATGACATTTTCCTGTAGAGGCAAGATATATTTGCTATAGGGCCTCAAGTTACTGCATACAGTGCACCCAGAGCTCTAGCTTGTTTTCTTGGCTGAATATACCATTCAGCATAATCATGTAAATTTAAAATTAAAAAGTAAGAGTTTTATTTTTGTAGCAGGAAATTAGAGGAGCCGAGACAGTTCATTTGGCAGTGGCAGCATTCCATTGAACTGAAAGGTAATTTCCAGGGACTGCATCTTTGGTAAGTATTCCTGCAGCAGTGGGGTAGTGATTTTAATGTGCAATGCTGCATTTTAATAGCCAATTGAGATGGCTATTAAGATATAGCATTGTACATTAACATCACTGCTGCACAGAGGGCTGCTGGTGACTGTTCCTCAGATGACGGCTGTCTCTGCATTCTGCTTCACAGCAATGGTTTTCTCAGTGGCTCCTCTGATCCCCTGCAAGGGAAATAAAAATCACCACCTAGTTAATATTTCACATTATGTTGGGCACCCAGATCCCAAGGAGAGAGACAAAAAGAGAGAGAAATAAAATCCCTTGTGAGAGAAACATTTCTTGGTTTCATATAGTGGGGTCAGTGTAGCTCAGTAAAAACATGGGTGGTGGGGGGAGGAACCTTAACTTTTGATGCAAAACCTTAGGATACAGCTCAAAGAGAACTTTGCAGAAGAAGCTGTATGTAGTTAAAGGGGAAGGGATAGCGCACACCGTTATAGTAACTGGGAGGTGATAAAAAGAGAGGAAAAAATACGGAGCAGGAAGCTGAGATATGTATGCTCAACATGTATAGCATCTTTTGTGTGAAGATCACAAAATGCCTTACAAATTTTAAGTTTCAATGCTCTTTGGAAATCTGGATCCTCTGGGCCTAATCAGTCTTCCCTTCTTGTATATAAGAAGATACCTTCACAGAATTTTCTGCTTGATTATTTGTGAGGCAGGGGAGCTGCTTCCCACCCTTCCGGAAGTTCCTGCAGCTACTTCACAAAATGGAGCCTCATTGGCTCTATGGCATCTGATCTGATGGCTGATGGCTGACTCTGGACCTTCTTCACCAGACAATTATGGCAAGGGATTCTGGCTGTATTACACTTCTGTTGAAATTATCTTCAGACCAGAAGTGTACAATTTATTTATTTGCAATCCAGTACTCCCTTTTCTGTTTTTTCTTTCCCTTTCATGTATTCCCAAGCCAGCTAAGAACTTGTTATAGTGAAGGAGTCTATTGCAGAAGATTTGCTCTTTACTCATGTGGGAAGGAGAGATCTATGTATGCAAGTTGACTGCCTAATTCTTGGGGACACAAATGGCCTCATTTTATTTCTTCCAATCTTACAGGCAGCTGAGACCAATGTATATATATGTTACTTATCAAATATCACACAGCTAACTGATGGTAGAGAAGAGAATGGAAAAGATTCTGACTGAACAGCAGAACATACTATGCCGATATAGTTATTCCTTCAAACCTTAATTGTTATCCTGTTACTATCAGCTGAGTTAGAAGGATAAGAGTTATGTTGATTTAACTGTTACATTGAGTTTGTGGGAATGTGTTAATTTCTTAAAACCCAATGGACAGTTATTGTTAAAACCATATGAAGACCTGCAAATCTGAAAGATACCTATGTAGCAGACTTACCTCTTGAGCTCCAGATGAGTCCTGGGCTCAAGATTCTGCAATTCTGATTGGTGGAGCCCACCCACCAAAGCAAGCCAGGGAAAGCAAGGCCACGCCCTTTCCCCAAATGGCGGGGGCAAGGAGCAGTCTGGACCTGGCTCAAGACTGTGCCCTGCCAGGTCTGGAGAACTTCCGGGGTGCAGCCCCTGATGTGTATAAAAGGAGAGCATGCTTGGCATGTTGTGGGGAGAGAAATGCAGCGAGAGATGGCAAGGAGAGAGGAGCTATGGAGATGGCCGTCTTCGGAACCCTGCCTGAGCCTCAAAGGTGCGTGGATCGGTGCACAGAAAGCCGGCTTTGGGGGGTGCTCAAGGTTGCTTGGGTCCCACCCAGAGTGCAGATTGGTGCACAGGTCAGCACACAGACAGCTTGCCCTGGGAGCAGCTCTAGGCTGCTCAAGTTAGCCCTGGCTCTAGGCTGGGGAACTGGAGCCAGTAAGGGCTCCTCTCCCATGGGAGTGCCCTGGGTGCCCAGTGCAGTGTACCAGGCCATTGAGAGGAGTCGAAGGCACTGCCAGAGAGGGGTCCTCACAGGACTGGCTACAAGTTGACGAGGCTTGGCTGCTTCAGAGCGGGAGTGCGAGTTGCTGGGGAAGCGGGTCCCACAGGGGAGTTGGGCCTGGGAGAGGAGGGTCTGCCCCCTTCACCCTGCTCCATTGTGGGAGGGGACATGTCCCCATCCCAGGGCCCTAAAAGGGAGGGGCTCCAGGGAACACCCTGTGAGGTGCTGAGCGCACCCCCTTATTTTGTGATTGTTGTTGTATCGTTTTGTAGAGGTTAATATAGTTATGGGTACTCCTTAAGGGAGTTTATATGGGTTTATCTGTCTTTATTGCCCGTATGTGTTTATTACCTATTATCAGAACATACCTGTATTGTTGCCTGTGTGCATCTATAGTATTGCTACCTCAGCTTACCAGGATTATCTAAGTTAATGCTCATATGTGTTTATTGTGTTGATGCCTTGACTTATCTGTTTCAAAGTGTTAATGCTTATTCTGTTCAAGGGGGGTTAATTATTGTATGTGCTATGAATCCCCTGGTTTATGTTTTTGCAGTCCCTCAAAGTGGTGCATTATGTTGATTACAGGTTATTGTATGTGGTGTCACATATTAATTTTCCTGTTAATATGTAATGTTCCTTATTTATATTTATGTATTGTAGGAATACATTTGTATATAGTTAAGTGCTTCCTCTCAGCTTGGCTCTGTACAGAGGAGGGGTAAGTGCTTCCAGGTGGCAGGCCCCTCTCTCAGTAACAATCCTGACCATCATGCCTTCCACTGGCAGGCAGACCACACCCCTGGGTGTACCCAGGCTACACCTGCAAGATTGCTTCCATGAACAATCTTGGTGAAGTTGAAAAAGAAACCAGAATAAACCCTGCTTACAGTATTCATTGCAAGCATGCAGAAAAAATGAAAAATTTACATCAAATCTCAGACGGGAACTTTTGTTGTTTTGTTGTTTAGGGTTTTTTTTGCTACTACTCATTTAAAATCATTCCCTTTTATGTTTTATGGAAATATAAATAATAATTTTTTCAAGCAGATCTGCAAAATTGTATTCTGATTAAATTTTAAAATAGATGTAAGAGGGTATTAGGGAATAATTATAAAGTTTATCTCTCTGTATTTTCAGCCTGTAAGTTGTATTAACATTATGGTCATGTTCAGATGACAATGCTGTCCTCCACTTTTTTATGTTGAATGCTGATAAGGAAGATAAAAGGCAAAGGTATGTGACATCTTATAGACTAACTCATTCAGAGTGTTAGCATCTGACAAAGGCTGTAGACTTACAAAATCTCATGCCTCTCTGAATGCATTGGTCTGCAAGGTGGCACACTTTCCTGCCTTCTCCATAACTTCAAATTAATACAGCTAACTACTTCTTTCTAAACAAAAATACAGTAAATGTGTTCCAATTAGCTCCAGTAACCACGAGTTCTATGAACTTTTCCATTTTCATATATCTTCATTGTTAAGAATAAATTTTGAAAGAACCATAGTGTTTTACAATGATAAAGGTAAAATAGCAGGTCTCCAACTTTGTTTTAAAACAGAGAGTTAACTGTCCAAAGAATGTCTCCCTGATAAGTCCAGATTTATGGGAAGATAATGAATTAAATATATCCATGTGATTCTGCAGTACTCCTGATATGATATCAGGAAGAAGCTAGAATAGTTTAATAGTGAAAGAAAATGACTGAAGCCCAATCACTGTGATCATGGAAGAGAGATAGAAAAGGGTAAATGTCAGAAAGGGAACATGTCTGAGAGACGGTGGTATAAGGCACTTCTGGTATAATATGTTTCTAGTTTGTGTTACCAATCAAAATATGATTAATATTAACAAGATCAGATTGCATGAAATCCATAATTCTTCTACATAGAGAATTCATTTTAAAAGTTAAGTATCAGTTCTTTTATCTGGCACATTACTCTGAATATTCAATAAAATCAGTATTGTTTTTCTATGCAGACATGCACCACTAGAGGCCATCATATACCTCCTTAAATAGGTATATATGCTAATAGTTTTAGAGTTAAAGTAAATATGCAAGTCCACATGCAGGAACAGAGAGAACACTTCCAATCTTTAGACAAAGTCCATTTTTTGTGACTTGTGTCTCTACCACTGAGGACAATACTTCATCACTGTTCAAGTTAAAACATTTATATAAGTATTATTTTTCAGATGAATACTTTACAGTATAATCTTAGCTGAACTTTCAGATCAGTTAGTATCATTGGGAAGGCATGAGATGCTCTTACTTTTTGCCTTGTGCACAGATTCATGGATAGATCTAGGAATTTGAAATGGGGGTGGATGATGCCACTGGCACTTCTGAATTCCTCCTCCCCTATCCAGCAGGCAGACTGCACATGATAGCAATTACCAGGAACTTTTCTGAGTTCCTAAAACAAGTTATATTTCCTCCCCAAGCTCTTGGCATCCCCTCCCTCCAGCTAGGCACTTCTTTCTTTCCCAGTCCTATACAAGTCCATTGTTTAACCTATTAGCAAACTATACTGTCACCCAGATACAACCATAAGGCATAACCTGCCACAGGTGAGGCAGGTGGACCACAATGATCAGTGTTCTGCTGCTTTAAACATTGTTCAAATATGCTGGAGAGATCCAGGGGAGAAGGCCATGTCCCCATCTCCAGTAGAGGTAGGCAAAAGTCCCCACAGTCCACATTAATCTGCCCATGGGGTAAAATTCCTTTTGGACCCCAGTTATGGCAATTGATTCCTTCCTTCCTCTAGCAAGGAATCTCCAGGCTTAAGTCCCAGCAGAAACACTGGTATCCCAGTTCCAGCCTTTCCTACAGCCAATACGTAATGCTTCTGAGGAAGGTGAAGGAAAAAAAAAACAAAACAAAACCCTGACACATGTAGCAGCAGGAAAAAGACTTTCCCAGCCCCATGTGGCAACTGGCGAAGTCCAAATGCATTGGAAATGTCCATAGTAGAATATAGGCATAGCTACTCCTAGATCATCCCTGATCAGTGCTTATTCAACCTATTCTTGAACACCTCCAATGATGGAGACTCTACAACTTCCTTAGTCTGTCTATTCCACTGCCTCATTTTTCTAACGGTGAAGAAGTCCTTCTGGATATTCAATCTAAACCTACTTTCTGCAACTTTAAGCCACTACTCCATGCCATTCTCTGCAGCAAGAGAGAAAAGGAGTTTTCCCTCTTCTTTATGGAAGTCCTTATATTTGAAGGCTGTTACCATGTCCCCTCTTAAGCATCTCTTATCCAATGTGAACATACTTATTTCCTTTAGCCCCTCCTTGTTCTGACTTGCTTTTCATTTTTGTCACCCATCTCTCAACCTTCTTTAAGTTCTCCATATCCTTTTTCAAATATGGACCTCAAAACTGAACATAGTACTCTACATGAGGCCTAACCAGTTCCAAGCAGAGGCACTATTACCTCCTGTGTCTTGTATATAATGCTTCTACTGATACATCCCAATGTTACATTTGCCTTTTGTGCAGCAGCATCACACTTCAGAGTCCTACTAAATGTGTGACATACCAAGACTCCTATATCTTCCTCTGTAGTGCTGCCTTCTATCCAGGTATCACCTGTTCTGTATTTGTACTTTTGTTTATTCTTCTGACATGTAGCACCTTGAAGTTGCCAGCAGTGAACTTCATCCTATTAGCTTCAGCCCTGTTTTCCAGTCTTTCACAATCCTTATGAGTTGTGCTTCCAATCCTTTTGAGTCATTTGCAAATTTGCTAAAGAATCTCCAGATTCTAGCATCCAAACCATTAATAAAATTTTTGAACAGCACTGGGCCAGAAGAGATGCCTCAAAACATCCTGCCATTCTAACATGGATCCACTTATAGTTACCCTTATCTTGCAGCTATCGAGCCAGTTGTCTATGCACCTTATAATAATTTTGTCTAGCTCACATTTCTACTATTTATTTATGATAAGGTCATGTAGGAGCTTATCAAAATCCTTGCTGAAGTCCAGATACACTGTTTCTGCAGCATTGCCTTCATTTTCCCAAGGAGTTACCTTGTCAAAGAAGGAGATCAAGTTTGACACAAATTGTTCTCAGTGGGAGCATCTACAGGAGACACTATATTGCCATAGCAACATGCTATGGCAACATAGCCTGGGTGGGTACAAACCCTGATGCTGCAGCTATGTCACTGACAACACGCTCCCTCGCTATAGCGCATTGCTATGGCAGCGTAGTGGTTAAAAATAACTGCACCACCATCACGGCACAGTGCGGGCTGTTGCTGAGCCATCATTTCGAACTTCCAAAAGGAAGTACTAAATGATGGCACAGTAACAACGGCACCATAGGGGCATGTGTAGATGCACCCAGTAAATCTATGTTGGCTGCTTGTGATCAGCCTTTCCTCCTCCAAATGCTTTCAAACAGAAACAGACTTCCTTATGATATGCTCCCATAACTTCCCAAGTATTGAGGTAAGGATAACCAGTCTATCATTCCCTGGGTCCTCCTTTTTGCTTTTTTAAAGAGGGGCACTACATAGGCTCTTTTCCAGTCTTCTGGTACCATACCCATCTCTCACAGCTTCATCGTTATGATTGCCAAGTGCTCTGAGATCACTTCAACCAGTTTCTTCAGTACCCCGGGATGTAGTGCATCAGGCCTTGCTGACTTAAATCCCTTCAGACCTATCAAAAGCTCTTTGACTGTTTCTTTTGGTATTTCATCGCTCAGTTTGTCCCCTTCCTTAGCCAAAGAATCCTTATAAGGATTCTGGTTGCAGCTTGCTTTTTTTTAATTATTTATTTATTGTGAATACTGAGGATACACTTTAGCTATTTAACAGTGAACCCACAATTTCCTTGGTCTTTCTTTTTCTGGCCAACATATTTATAAAACCTCTCCTTGCTGTCTTTAACCTTCCTCCCCAAGTACAGCTCATTTTGTACCTTTGCCTTTCTGATTTTGTTTTTGCAGGTTCTTGCTACTGCATTTTATTATATGGTTCTTTGGTGACTTGCTAATCTTTCCATTCCCTGTATGCTTTCCATTTGTATTTTAGGCATCCTAGAAGCTCCTTTTGTAAACACACTGGTCTCTTACCATTCTTCTTGTATTTGCAACATGTTGGAATGGTTTCTTGTTGGGCTTCTAATGTGGAACCCAAAATTGCACGTCATACTCTTGATAAGGCCTAAGTAGTGTTGTGTAAATGGGCACTATCACCTCATGTGCCTTGAACCTAATATTTATGTTAATACAGTCCAAAACTGCATTTGCCTTTTGTGCAGCTACATCACACTGCAGACCCATATTGAATCTGTGATCTACCAGATCCTTCTCCATAGTACTTTAAAAGCTCCGAGGCCTCCTGCGTGCCTTCACCCTCCCTGTTTCCAGCAGGGTTTGCCATCTGGTGCAGAAAGGGGAGACCTACCTGATGCTATTGTTGTCTCTGACTAATAATGAAGAGGGCAGTCCCAAGGTTGCTTCTGTCCTGCTCCAGCTTTTGTGAGTGACAGCATGCAGTGCTGGTTTTGGCTGGCAAGGCAACAGTTGCAGGTGGATCCCCCCTTCCAAGTTCTCCTGATCCCTGCCCAGTTCCTTTGGGTGTGTCCTGCTGGACAAAAGCCAGCACTAAAAAGGGGGAAGCACCCAGAACTGCCACCATCCCCATCCAAGCCTAGCACCCTGTGTAGCTACTCCCCATAGCTGGAGCCCTTGGGCAGAGGGGAGGGGGGGAGCAGGGACCCACCTGTTGCTTCTGCCACTGAGCTTGGCACCAATGTCTGCTCCTGGCCATTGTGGGACACCAAGTGACCAAGTGGGGGGAGAGGCAGGGGCTGAAAGGTGGGACCCACTCCCAAGTGGGGGGAGAGGCAGGGGCTGAAAGGGGGGACCCAGACACTGTCTCTTTCTCAGTCCAGCACCCCATGAAGCTGCTCATCACTATCTTCAGTCAAAGAGGGGCAGGAGCAGTCCTACAGCTTATTCACTCCTGTGTCATCTGGGGACAGCAGCCATGGTCAGAGGGTCCCCTCTTCCTCACCAGATTCCTGGTTGTTCTCCCTGGGTGTTTCATGCTGACCCAGGACTCCAGCCATGTCTTGGATTCTGAGGGGACCCAGGTTCATGGGGCTGCAGGAACTGAAACCACCAGCATATGATCTAAATTATGGAAAAAGGGTGTGCCCATGCAATGGCACACTCCCTCAGTTCCTCCACCTTCCCAGGTCAACCTCTGTAGAGATTTGTGAATGTTGCTTTTTTGATATTTTGTAGTGACTACTAGAGAAAGAATTTACCTTTCTGGCCTTGGAGAAGTCAATCACAACACAATATAAAACCTAATAAATCAACAGACTCTGTACATTTACTTTAGCATGCTTTGAATTAGGCATTTACCCTTCCTCCCTCGGTTTTCCCATCTGAAATATGGGATAATGTTACTTACCTATCTTGCATAGAATTAACTGATGATCTACTATCTAAGGGCCTTGTTACTCATTACAGAGAGCTGCTCAGGTGTTATTTGGTGTTAGGGATAGCTCAAGTTTGGAGTAGTCACATTTTAAAGCTAAAAACCTTCTCTTTCCCCCATGTGTACAGCTATCACTTGCCATTAGAGGCCTGGTGAGCAGTGCCTAGATTAGGAACTGTGAGTTGTCAACACAGGGCAGGTGAGGTGGGACAGGCTTCTATCTCTGATCTGGGTAGGGGCATGAGAGAGATGGGTTGGGAGGGGATAGGAACATGGGAGGCAGAGAGTTAACTGGATTGGGCTGCATAATAAAATGGGACGTGGAAAGGAAATGGGGTGAGGGGAAGGGTGATCAAATGAAAGAAGTTATCCACCAAAGGATAAAATAAAAAGAAGTAAAAAATAATAATTTTAGAAAGAAATAAAGAGGGAGTAAATTAAAGAAAGACTCATGTTTTAATACATGAGGGGGGTGTGTGTGTGTGTGTGTGGGAAGAGTGCTGGCCATGCTTCCCAGGGTGGCTGGGAGGTGGGAATGGTGAGGGATGGCATTTTGGGGGTGCTACTGCCCCTGCCCTAGGAATGAAACCATGACGACCCATCCAGTCCCCTATCTTGTTCACTGTCCCTCCCTGCCCACTCCTGGACATGCCCATGCCCTGTGGCCTGGTTAGATGAAACATGCTGTGCAGGCTGATTGAACAGGTTTGCACCTCAAGGAGTGGGAAGGTCACAGCCCTGAGGGAGAGAGAGGAAGTTGGTTTGGGGCCAGAACCAACCCTGGGCAGTAGAGTTCAGGGGATAGAAAGTTTCTCCACACAGAACATGATGGTGGAGAAAGGAACCATGTCATCCTGGGATGATGGAGGCCTGCATGTTGGGTGGCTTACCTGTGGGGAGTGGCCACACAATAATGGAAGATAAGCTAGGTAACAGATAAGAGAGAAACTTGCCATGGAGTGTCATGACTTTAAGCCACTTAAAGTGTGCTTAAAACTATTTTCAGGTGTTAAAGTGTGATTAATTCCAGGGTTAAATGTTCCAGGAACTGCCTAAAATTAATGTGTAACGAGGCCCAAATGCTAGCTTTAGTTTGGAGCAATCACATGTACAGGCCATCTGGAACCTAGAGGTCTGAAAGGTAGGAATACCATCTACCTGCAATTCTAGGATTGTCCCGTGCTCCCCAGAGCTCCTTTCTGCCCCCTCCCTGTCCCCTGCTCCCCCAGGGACTCCTCCCACACACTTACTTGTGGCCACCTGCATTGTCTGCCGCAGGGCAGCTGGCAAGAAAGGATTAACCTGCCAGCCCAGCTGCTACCACCATCACTGCCAGGTTGCTGCTCTTCTCTCAGCTAATACCAGTCCAGAGAGCAGCAGCAGTGGTAGCAGCAGCCAGGCAGACAGGTTAACTCTTCCTTGCCTGTCCCCCTAGGACAGACAGTATAGGTAGCCACAGGTAAGTAGGGGGAGGGAGGAGGGTGCAGTGAGCGAGGATGTTGGAAGCTGGGGAAGGCGGGGCAGTGGGCCCAATCTGGGCCAGTGGGGGAGGCATGATGGGTGGGGTTGTCTATACCCTACTGTAACACAAGATGGGTAACACAGATTAGTGGCATAATTTTGCATCACAGTGAGAGATTAAAACTAGTTTCAGGTTTTAATGCATCAACAATTGAGGTGTTAAGAGCTCCATAAGCTGCCCAAAATTACTATATAACAAGAACCTAAATAAGGTTTGGCCATATGCTATAAACATTTTGAATAGTATTTTATACAATGGGACTAATACATGCTTGAAGAAATTACTGTGTGTGGTCTTGTGTACACATGCACTTGAATGCTCAGTAACCTGTTTTACTGTGCATTAAAGCAGCACGATTTTGGGTGTGATTAACACAGCCTAATGCACATTTGTTTAGTACCTCACACTGGAGGTACTAAATATAATGCACATTAAAAAAAGTTCATTGCACATGTAGATGTGCCCAGTGTAGATGATGGAGTAAAAGTAAAGATAGCTTAAATTATTTCCGAAAAAAAAAAATCCAGAATTGATTTTTATATATTTTTTTTCTAGTAGAATTGGTGGAGGCAAAAAACATAGGTACATTTAAAAGGAACTTAATGAATTAATAAAAGGTATTATATAATTGTATAGCCTTTAGTGGTAGGAAGATGAATATGTTTAGTTGTCTTTTTATCAGGCTTGTATGCACCCATGCAAATGCAATGCATACTTCAATTTGTGAAAGATTGTCTTTGGGCTTCACAGAATAAGTAATTAAAGTAAAAAAAAGGGACTATTGTAACTATTATATTGTGTAATTTTCATACCAAACTGTATGTGTATAGGGATAAGATCAAGATAAATGACCAATATCACAAGAATCATTATGATATCTCCAAAATTGATCATCTGGTAATACAAATAAGTAACTTAGCCAGGGCACAATGCACTGAGTAGCCAATGTTGTCAATCTACAATTTGAAATAAGAAAAGTGTCATATATCATGCATAGACAGTAATAATAATAATAATAATAAAATGGTCACATATAATAGTGTTATAATATACAGACTTGCCATAATAATCTATCCTTGTTTCCATTCTGGTGAGCATTATATTTTTTGATGGTTTTCATGAAAACATTTATTACTGTTCTCCAAAATGACACCAGAGCATCAAAATCTATTCACACAGATGGCTTAAAAAGTTGTATGTTCAATATCCCAAAGTCATCATTAGAAATATGTCATACTTAAGATATATTGTTACATCATTTTATGTCATTATATCTGAGAAAATGTAATTAATAATATATTCAGGATTACCAGTATATTCTTTGTTTTGAGGACATAACTTGTTAATCAGATGCAAATAGTAAATGATAATTTCCTTACAATGAGAAAAACTAAATTGCAGCCCAGGATCATCCCTACAATGATAAATAATTATTAAAAATCAGGATAAGAATCTGGTGTCTCAGACATTATATATAAAAGTGTGTGTGTGTATGTGTGTGTGTATCGGATGTCCCAGAGTGCATGTGTGTACACACACACACACACACACACACACACACACACAAAATCTGGGACACCAGGTTCATATCCTGGACCTATCGAATATGCAGTTTTAGCAGAAACTGCAAATTCAGTTGATCCCTTCAAAAAAGTGTGAGGACCACAAAAAGGTGCAAAATCAGCAGTAAGGGGGGGGGGGTGGAAAAACAGCTGCAAAAACAGAAAAGGGCAGGAAGCTTTGGTGTCTTGAAACATGCGGGGAGGAAGCGAGGGGGGGATTTTTGTGGCAGGGTGTGGCAGGCACCCCCATATCTCTGATTGGCTGAGGAGCTCTGGGAGTCCCACTCCAGAGATTAACAGGTAGCCATCTGTCAATCTCTAGGAAGGGGCAGGACTTCTGGGGCCCCTCAGCCAATAAGGGGCCTGGGGGGGGGGGCATTGCACTCCACTGTGAAAATGGTGCTGGGTGCCACACTCAGGCTGCAGAATCAGTAGTCTACTAAATTTGAGGTGGCTGCCCTCTGATTTTGCAGTCTGTGTGGGGCACACAGCACATTTTCACAGTGAAGTTCAATGGGCCTCCAATGCCTCTGGGGTGGGTGGGTGTATGTGTGTACATATGTACACATAAGTCAATAAAATACCAAATCATTTGGGCCCTACAATATTATGAAAGATAATATTTTTCTCTGTGGGATCTAAGAAGCAGAAGGCATGCCAAATACAAGTGGCCTTGTGGATGATGTGGTATTGACACAGATTTCAAAGGAAAGGTTGATCTTTAAGGGTGGATCTACACATGCCTTTATGCATGCCTAAACTTAATGCTCATTTGTCTAATGCGTATTAAGGCAATTTAGACATATATCTGCACTTGCACACACGAAGGTGCATTAACGCAGTGTGTGGACCAACTTGGGACTAAAGTTAGTCCTAAGTCAGTCAACATGCACAGCGTTAACGCACTTTAGAGTGTCTATATGTGTATTAAGGCACTTGAGCTATTCACGCCTAAATTAGATACCTCCTTTTGCAGGTATCAAATTTAGGTGTGATAGCTTAAAATTGCCCTTTTAAAGATGTATTAAAGGTGCACACGTGTAGACCTGCACCCAGGGCTGTCCCTGGGGGGCCAAATTGGGGCAACTGCCCCAGGCCCTGTGCTTTTGGGAACCCCACGGAGCTGGGTGGAGTGGCCGTGACTACTCCATGCCGCCACCACTGGCTTCACATCCAGCCCTTCGCTACCCCCTCCCCCCTGCCGCCGCCACTGCTGATGGCAGTGGCTGCTTTTTCAGGTCTAGAGCATGTGGGATCGAATTGGGGGTAGGGCCCCAAATGGGCTGATTTGCTCCCAGCCCCGCACCTGGCTTGGGTCTGCTCTGCCCGCACCCTTAATGCACCTTAAAAATGACTAGTGTGCTGTAAATTGGTGTAGGTGTGCTCTAAAATCCCTATTTCATCAGCTTCTTCAACAAAGCAGAAGTGGTGTTGATCCAGTCATTATACTAAGTAAGGTAAAATATTTTTAGTAACTCCTCAGTGTACCTTACCAGTATGAACCTTAATTATAGGTAAAAAATCAGCTTATGAGACTACAGCAGGGTTTTTTCATGTGTTTTTTTAATAAAATGATTTTTGTGAAATATCAGTGCCCCCCTCCTTTATAATTAAAGGATAAACAAACATCTCTTAGAGTCAATGGGGCTTGCACTCAGCAGTAGAGAAACATGAGTTGATGTCAGAAAGGCAGAAGCTGAGTCACATTTTGTTAGAGATCATCAGCTACTGATAGAGCTGTATTCTATTTGCATTAATGGGAAAAGGTCTTTGATAGGTTGTTTTTTACAAAAGAATAACAAGACTAATGTGTGTTATTTCTATAGTTAGTAGAAATGACTGGTGGAATAGAACTGTGCTTGTTAATAACTCTATTCTGCTTTGACAAATAAAACACCTAAACCATATTCCTCTTTAAAAAAATATGCTAGATTTGAATTTATTCTTGAAGTATGTGAAGTAGCAAGCATAGTGGAAATGAAAACAGGTTCCAATGTAGCATATGATAGTATCTATAAAGAAAAAGCAAATTATACATACATACGCACACTCTGGATTTAAATACTAATAATCTTGAAAATGCATTTGTGGAAGGTAATGGGGCTATTGCAGTAGAAGTGTGATCTTATATAACCTAGCACAGTCTGGAAAATTTGGTCTATGTAGAAGGAATTTCTGCTACAGTTATGGTATTGCAACCCCAAATTCCTGAGAATGGCCCAATATTTCCTCTCAGTGCTCTGACAATTGTCCTCAAACATGAAAGTTAAGAAAAATCCAAACAAGCAAAATATGCTATGAATTCAGATTTTCCCACACAGGAATTTCTGTTCTGCCATAAACTAACATCTATGAGTGTTCATACTGAAACCTTTTGCAAAAGTATATGGGGCTCACAAGATGCATGATATGTCTTCAATGTGAATTGAACAGTCCAAATGCAATTACCTCTAATTTCTGATGAACTGATATAAACCAAATTCTCCTTCAGAAATATGTTATGGAACATTCATTTTAATTCCTTTTTTGTTTGTTCTGAAAATTATAAATGGAAAGGGAATACTTCCATGTCACCAATTGTAAAAATGACATTGGTGTTGCTCATATTCTCATTTAATTTTTTTAATGCAAAGCTTAATTTTTATTTACACCATACACAGATAAACACATGCAAAGCAAAGTTTACATATTTAAAATAAGTAAATTATGGAAATAAACAGTTACTCGATTAGAAAAATCCTTTTTTATAGATAATCACATTTGAATAACTTTTATTGATACTGATAACTCTTTTTTCAAGTCATCTCACATGTCAGAAGACAAGTTTCATAGGAAAGGACATTTTCTCTAGTAACCCCATTACTTTTAGTGGGATAATTCCCATGGTATAAGGTACAATTCAGTGTGAGCCTGACTATCAAAATACAGACCAACACAGATGTTCAGTCATATACTATGAGGAAATCTGTGAGAGTACAGCAAAGGTTTTTCCTTCATTATCATTATATTAGGGTGTGGACACATGAAAGCTTGGATCCCTTTCAAAAGAGAAACGTTGCAAAAAGGCAGCAGCTGGTAAGTTCTAACTCTTCTCTGTGAACAAGCTGAAAATGATTCAAATGAAGCAAAACTGCTTTAGCTTTAACCCTGGAGGAAGGAATATTAAAGTTGGAACAGGTTTACTGCATTTGAATTGTTCACAGCTCAATCACACATAACAATTAAAATGTACCAGCTGCGGCTGATTTGAAACATTCCCCTTTCAAAGGGGCTCCAAGTGTTCATGTGTCCATACCTTTAGAGTTCAGTTTGATACATATTCAGGAAAGGAAAGGAAATCTTACTTCTGTGTTCCATAAATAACAAGAATTTCCATTTCTTAGTTATCACTCTACAAAGGATATTTCCTAAGTCATGCAACATCTCTACTTTCTTTGAAAAATAATATAACTCAAAAATAAAGGAGTATAGTATTTGAGTACAAGGAAAGCGGGTACATCTTATCTGAGATATTGCTTTTTATTTGTTGCCGATTTTTACAACATAAAAGTTAAAGAGCAATCAACCCAACTTTTAACTGTTAAAACAGTATTGAACATTTAAATATTCTCTGTTTCTCTGTTATGAGTAGGATGCCACAAACCCACAATATGATGAGGTATTCATAATGTCATTAATGATTTCTTGATTTAATTTTAATAATATGGTGTATGTGGTCTCTACATACAGGTTGTATTAAGCTGTGTTTATACTTATCTTTATGTTTATATACATTGAGGTATTTGATATAAATGTATTTTTATATATTAAAGTAGGGCCAGGATTGCACAAAATGCTAATGATTTTCAGGTGTAATATTCTAAACAATGAGTCTCTGAGAGCTGCTCTAATTCAAGTGCTGCTGTGTTACGTGTATCTGCATCTCCGTGCTTAACAAGGGTGGTGGGGGCACTTGAACTAAAGCTGATACACCAGATGCAAAAGATTGAAGGAGTGCAGCAATTGCCATGCTCCACCAGACTTGATTAATTACATTTTCAGCATTTTCATCAAATTCAGCGCATCTGGAGCAGCCTTGCAGCTTGTGTGTAGGCACCCTCAAAGCCTAAATGTTTGAGAGAGTAATCCTTGAAAATTAACATTCAACAAGAATAAGGCTAGTGGCCAACCATGAGCTAGGGTCTTTCAGACAATGATGATTTTACATTTTAAAAGGAGAGACTTACAGTGAGAACAACAGCTGGCTATTTAAGGGAGAGGTGGTTATCCCCATTAGTTTGAAGTCAGTCAAATCACAAGATAGATATATTCACATTTATAGACTAATTAAATAAGATGTATAGAGAGAGATCACAAACTTTCAGGAACCCAAATTCACTTCCTCAGATGCTGTGAAAGAATGAAAATAGAGTAGAATAAGAGGAGGACAGTGAAATTAGAAAATACAAGACAAAGGAGCAGTAAACCTATAGGAGCAAAGGAGGTCACAAAAACTAAAACCGATAATGGGGTAAGAATACATAATCCCTGTTTAAAACATATTTACACTGTCCAGTTTATGGATGATTTCTTGTTCTGCAGTTTCCTGTTCAATTTCCTATATGCTACACTGGTTTCTGGTTGTTTTTTTGTGTGTGCCTGAGAACAGCAATCCTGAGGTCAGCGATGGAGTGTCCAGGGAGACTTAAGTGTTCTGCCAGACTTTTGTGTCTTTCTGCAGCTGATGTTAGATTGCTATTCATTCATTCTTACATGTTGAGGTCACCTTGTCTGCTTGATGTAGAGGGGCAGAGGAGCATTGTAAGCAGGTGATGTTGTATGACATCATTAGAATTTCAAGTGAATGAACTTTAGATATTGTACTCCTTGTTATTAAGTCCAGGGATGATGTGGTCTGTATTGATGTGGGGACACAGCAGGCACTTGGGTACATTTCAAGGTCTGATACCTCAGTGACAAAGGGAATTCATTAGTCTGTTTGAGAGAGACCATTTGAGGTAGGGGGGCTGTCTGTAACCCAGGACAGGTTTGTCCCCAAAGGTTACATTGTGAGGTCATCCTTTTCCAGGAGGGGTTGGAGGTTGTTCAAGCTGGTAGGTGTCCATGCTTGGGGCTTCAGGTAGCAACCAGAGGGATTCTGTTGTTCTTGTCCTAGGGTTAGTGTTGTAGTAGGTTGGGCCAAGGTCTGAGTCTAGATTTGTTGATATGAATGGCTACAATTTTGGAATTGTATTGTAATTTGAAGAATCTCTGTTCTAGATCCTTACGGTGTTCTTCCTGGTCAGTGGGGTCACAGCAGATATAATTATAGTAAAGCTAGTGGTGTGTTTAGGATGAAAGCTGGTCACATGAAAGTAGCTGTAACCCTTGGCAGATTTTCAATGCAATGGGGTGGTAATGTGGCCACTGCAAACCTTCACCGTGGTGTCTAGGAAATGAATCTTCTGTCTGGAGTATTCCAGAGTTAGTTTGATGGAGGGATTGACACTGTTAAAGTATTGGTGACATATCTCTAGAGATTCCTCCTCATGTGTCCATGCTATGAAGATATTATCAATGTGCCTAAGGTTACAAGATGTCAGAAATGTAGCAGGGGGATGAGAGGGGATCTGTGAAGCAAACTAATTTCCAGGTCTGTTAAAAATATGTTGGCATACTGGTGGGCCACATGTGTGCCCATGGCAATGCCATTTGTTGATATGGGGAGTCTCCACCATGATATAGTTGTGATTAAGGACAAAGGGGGAGAACTTAATGGAAACAGAAGCAACTCCAATCCTCACACAATCACCAGGCCTTGCAATGCACCCAAATGTCTGCTCTGTCCCCACGTCAGTACAGACTACATCATCACTGGACTTAATAACAAAGAATACAACATCCAAGGTTGACTCACCTATAACTCTACCAACATCATACACACCACCACCTGCTTACAATACCCCTTTGTTGTCTACATCCGACAAAGTTACCTCTGCATTAAAAAATGAATGAACACCAATCTAACATAGGCTGCAGAAAGACACAGAAATTGGTGGCAGAACACTTGAGTCTCCCTGGACAGTCTATCACTGACCTCAGCATTGCTGTTCTCAGGCAAAAAAACCTTAAAATTAAATAATTCAAAATCAGTTTGAATAGGAAACTGCAGAAGTGGAAATCATTCACAAGTTGGACTGTGTAAGTATAGTTTATAAAGGGACTATTTCCTACGGGTTTACTGCTTATTTATGTGCGGGCTGGGAGCGACCCGAGCCCTTTTCGCGCTGCACACGGGCTGTGGCCAGTAGCCCGGGCACGCCGGAGCGGAGAGGGAAGGCCTTCGAGCTGGAATTAGGCACGGACGCATAGCGGTAGTTTAAAAGATTATTTACTTACACTGAGATGGCAGTGGTATAGGCTGGAAAGCTTGCTTAAGTTGCGGTTACAGACAAAAAACACAGACGGTCTCGTGGAGGTTTCTAGGCTCCACGGTGCAGAGCTCCAGATACTCTGGGTGAACAAGCCACCAAAATAGGAATCATAAATACGTCTTATAAAAGTTGCGTTCGAAGACGGGAAGAGGTGGGCGGTGGATCAGGCCGCACGCTTCTCTGGATCTCACACAGGGTTTCTATTACCCTGCCGTGTACCCAGAGTCCCCACGAGATGGATGTGGAGTCCTCTTCGGCTTGGGCGGAAACTGCTCAAGCCTCTTATACGGCTAACA
>NW_005842260.1:1367486-1367725 GCF_000455745.1 Alligator sinensis | reverse complement strand
ACAGGAAACACTCCCGTGCAATGCTCTGCAACTTGACGGGGATAATTCTGGTGCCGAAGCGCACACACACAATCATGCCTTTTGGGTCATGACAATTTACTTTTCTCCTAGAGGTGCCACCTAGAGGTGACTCTCTCTCCAACTTCCCTTGTCTTTTTTATTCTTGTGCGGCCCGGGCATGAGCCGGGCCCTTTTTCGTGCTGCACGCGGGCTGTGGCCAGCAGCCCGGGCATGCGGGG
>NW_005842260.1:1365838-1367135 GCF_000455745.1 Alligator sinensis | reverse complement strand
CGAGGGGGCGTCCTCTTCGGCTTGGGAAGAAACCGTTAAAGCCTCTTATATGGCTAGCAGGCCAATCGTTAGCCGCCACGCGGGAACAATCCAGGACTAGCCAATAGCGGGACACAAATTTGCATGCGGGTGGCAGGAACTCTTTTGCACCGTGCATTTCTCTTGCAACTTGAGCAATGCACCCTGCAAAAGAAGCTGCAAATAGGCGGGAAACTCGTCCCTGCACCGGAGCTTTCCTCCGTAGCAGAAAACTCCACCGTGCAACGAAGCTGCAACCTGGCCGGGATAATTCTGGTGCCGAAGCACACACAAAATCATACCTTTGGGTTATGACAATTCTAATTTATTTCTCCTTCTTATACTCTGCTTTCTGCAAGTCCTTTCACAGCATTTGATTAAGTGAAATTGGGTTCACAAAAGCTAATGCTCTCCCTATATATATATCTTATTTAGTTAGTCTATAAAGGTGCATATCTACCCTACCTGATATTCAGGGTAGATTCAGTGGAGATATTAAGTGAAAGGCGGTAGCCTTAGGATATATCGGAAAAGATGTAAATACTCTCTGGGTCATAATTGGAGCAGAAAAGACATCTGGTCTCATAAACGGGTACATATTGGGGGCAGGAAATTAAAAACATAGTGCGGGCTTCCAAAAAAATCCAATGGATATTGTATGTAAATGGTCAGATAATTTCTATGGGAGTAAGTGCTTATCTTCACTTTTCCTGGACATTGGGAATCAGTTTAGGCCCTCAGCCAGTGGGCAGAGTATTTTGTCTGACAAGACAAGCTGCCATGAGGCCTGAGAGAAAAGTCAGAGACAGCAGCTACTTTCTAACCTGTTGAGTAAAAAAGTGGAAGCTTAGGGCTAAGATGCAGGGATAAGATAAAATCATTGTTGTGGTATTTTTTTTTGTTTATTCTTATATCTGTGCCTGTATCTCAGCATATTGTTACTGATTTATTTTATGATTGCTCCTGCTTTTTATAATAAATCTTTTTGTTATCTTTTACATATAACATACTTATTATCAGTGAAAGGTGTGATTTTGGAGCATTTGGCCATACAGGAAGGCCAGTTCCAAGGAAGAAGGGATCTATCATTTCTGAGCACATGACTTCTTCTACCTGGCAAATTCCCCTCTAATAACAGCTGGCATTACCTAGGTGATGAGCATAAAGCTGAGGCACCATAAGTCAGGGACGTGATTTGGAGCATCTCAGTTTATTCTTAATGGTCAAGCAGCAGAAGGCAGAAAGGGTTTTGGGGCTTAAGGGCTCTTTTAAGGTGTGA
>NW_005842260.1:1363594-1365828 GCF_000455745.1 Alligator sinensis | reverse complement strand
CACCCTGGGGGGGGGGGTGTCTCAAGGTGCATCTGGCAAAATCTGGGATCAGGGTGCATCACAGATCACTATTTGTAATTTTATTAGAATCAAAGGATTGTAATGGTAGCTATTGCAAGAGGTAATGCACTGATTCATGAGTGGCCCTGGGCTTGGGGTCATGAGGTAGAGCTCAGAGATATACCTGTGAAAGGGAATTTCCTTTCTAATCCTACTGGGAAGAAATGGGTAAGAATTCAGTTTGACGTATATTAATAATAAATTATATATACATTTATTATTAATTTTATTGTATTCATAGAATCGTAGAAGATTAGGGTTGTAAGGAGGCCACAACAGAAGAGCTCATGACATGGCCTGTCAGATTCCAACTAATCTTCACATTCTGCTAAATACCTTGTCACAAGAACATGAAGAAGGAAGGACTGTAAGGGACAGCAGGAAGTCATCTAGTCCAAACCCTTGCTGCAAGCAGGACCATCCCTAACTATACCATCCCAGGAAATTTCCTAAACAGGGACTTGAACACTGGATTCTCAGATTAAGAGGCTAATGCTCTACCATCTGAGATTCATATACTCATAGATTGTGAGGGGTTGGAAGGGACCTTGCAAGATCATCGGTTCCAGCTCCCTTGCACTAGGCAAGAAAGAGAACTTGGGTCAGGTGACCCCAGCAAGCTTACTATCCAGTCTCCTCTTGAAGATGTCCAGGGTTGGTGATTGCACCACTTCTGGAGGGAGTTTATTCCACAGTCTGGACACCCTAACTGTGAAGACATTTTTCCTAGTTATAAGTCTGAAATGATCTTCTAGGAATTTGTGGCCATTACTCCTGGTTTTCCCCAAGGGTGCCCTGGTGAACAGTTGTTTGCCAAGCCCTTGATGTATTCCCTTGATGTAGTGGTAAGCTCCTACCAAGTCCCCTCTCAGCCTTTTCTTTTTTAGGCTGAAGAGGCCCAACCCCTTAGCCTTTCCTCATATGGCTTGCCTTGCAAGTCTCTGAACATACAGGTGGCTCTTCTCTGGACTCTCTCAAGCTTTTCTACATCTGTGTTGAAGTGCGGCACCCAGAACTGGATGCAATATTCCAGCTGTGGTCTCACCAATGCTGAGCAAAGTGGAAGAATCACTTCTTTGGTTTTGCTTGAGAAGCATCAGTTGATGCATGCCAGAGTATTTTTTGCCCTGCTGGCTACAGCGTTGCATTGACAGTTCATGTTCATTCTATGGTCTATTATTACTACACAAGATCTTTTGATTAACTCTCTAGGTTTCAGCAATGACACCATAAAGCATCTACCTCACATACAGCTGTAGTAGGTATCACATCCTCCAGGGGAATGCAATCAAATATATTTTGATTTTGCTGCTGATAAGGACAGTCATCATGATGTTGTACAGACATGGAGGACATGTTTATATGCAATGCTACATTGCCATAGCAATATGCAACAGTGATGTAGCATCCGCAGGCACAAACCGTGACACTGTAGCTATGTTGCTAAAGCAATGTGCTCTCTCACTATAGCCTATTGCTACAGCAACGTAGTGGCTAAAAATAACCATGCACCACTTGCATGGTGCAGTACAGGATGTGACTGTAACAACAGTGCTGTAGAGGAACTTGTAGATGTACCCGGAAAGTATTAAACTCAGAGCTGCTGATCATTATACATTATAAATAATAATTAACAACCCATTGAAGAATTCAATTCTTAAAAGACAACTATTATCATGAACGTCTATATATCAAAAAATGATCCTCTTCTAAATCTCTAAGCACTTCATAGCATAATCACTTTTAATGTCTTGGCCAAATGTGAATTAGCAAAAATCATTTGAAAAATGTACTTATTTGCATCCTTTTTTCTAGTGCAACCCCTCTTTTTTTATAGATTATAAATTACTTCATTATCTTCAAATCCTATACAGGTAGCACCACTGGGAAAGGTGGTGTGAAGCTGCAATATAAAAATAACAACAACAATAAGAGAATAGAGCTGATTTCTTTGTGTGTTCAAAGCAACCATGATGGATTAACAATTCATGTATGTATTTTATTATATTCCATCCAATTAACTCAAATTGCCATATTTAATTTTACCAAATTTTAATTGATAGGGAAGCAAAAGTTACTTCCCAACTCTAAAAAATAAATGTCACTAAAGTTACTGAAGTTGGCCAGGATGGCAGTATGTAGAAGGCTACATCATGTTAGGAATGACACACAGC
>NW_005842260.1:1361344-1363563 GCF_000455745.1 Alligator sinensis | reverse complement strand
TTTCCCTATAGTACTTGACTGGAAGAACGATTGTGCTTAATGGCACAGTCTTAAGTGTTTCTCTCAAAAGCAGGCCAATGGCTAAATGCCATACTCTGAATCAAGGTTTCTTATTACTGTGGAGTGCCTGTGCTATAAAATTGAGAGCCCTTTATTGTTTAATGATCAATTTCCCTAGATGCTCCAACATCAACATGCTTATACATATTGTTCTAAAATGTGGTGTATCAAATTAGATGGTCTGGAATGAGACATCAAAAGATGAAGTCAGTTGGTATGCACTTTACTTTAAATTTTTATTTAATTCTAACATTTTTTTAATGAAAATATCCTCAGACCTTGAACTATTGACCTGGTAAATCTCTACTTCACTCCCCATTCCTCACCCCCTTCAGGCTGGTACAAATTCTTACAGGCTGGTACAAATGGTGTTCTTCACTCACATATCCAAGTTCTCTACCCCAACTCCTGAACATCATTTTTCCCTCCTGTTACTGACTCTCCTTTAATATCTGCTTCTACTCTATGGAATATATTTTACCTTTCTTCCACTAATTTTAGAGGCTGCTGCTTCATGCCCGTGTCTGGGTAACTAACAATATGAAGCTGGAGCACTGGATAAGCACTACAGGTATCAACAAATCTGAATAGCCATATGATTGGTTTCAAGGAAACCCAATGTTACTACTTAAGATGTGATTAACTGGTTATTCACATCTAAAGTGTAAGGCCAGAAGCCTTATGGATGAAACTGTAAAGATAAATATGTAGCAAAAGTGAAGAATGGACAACACTATCCTTTCTGTAGATGATTTGATCCATTCTGTTGACTTCAGCATCATGGACTTTTTTTCCTATTGAATTCATAAAAGCATGAAAATTGCCCAGAAGTAATAGTAGGCAACAGACACTTAGCTGTCTCTACAAGACAATAGAATAGTGCTGAGTGAAGTATCAGCTCAATGAGCATCTGCGAGTGTGGCCATAGAACCCTTCTTGAGTGATGATCCCTTCTATACTTATCACATTTGTAGTTCATATCAAACAATCATGAATGTAGTGTGGGGTTTTTCCTGAGGTTTTGTCTTTCCTCTACATGTTGAGCTTTTCTTTCCAAGCACTTTGATCCTTAACAATCTTTTCAGTCACTTAGCTCATTGCCTTCATATCTCTCTTGCAAGTATCTTTGAACCAGAATTTAAGATTGACCATATGGTCTTCTTAGTGTAAAGAGTTCGCCGTACTCAATGATAGATATAAGGCTATCATTCATTCTCTGCATATGACCAAACCATTGAAGTCAACGTTGGCTAAAAAGAGAAGAGATGCTCAGAATGTTGACATATTCCAGGACCTCAACATGGTCAACTTGGTCCCATGAGGAAATTTCCAGAATGAGGTAAAGGGAACATAACTGGAAGCTATTGAGTCACTTCTCTTGAGTCAAGTATGTGGTCCCAGGACTTGCTGCCATACAAAAGAGTGTTGATGACACAAGCATGATATACTTTGACCTTGATCTTAACAGTCAGTTTGTTGTTGTTCCACATTTGTTTGCTCAGTATGGTCATGATATCTGATGTTTTACCAAAATGGGTATTCAGTTCAGCCTGAAGTGATGGGTTGTTGGTAACAATAGAGCAAAGGTATATAAATTTACTTACAACATCCAATGTTTTTACCTATTGTGATTACCAGTGATGAATCAGTGTTCTGGGCTATACCATTGGTCTTCTTGATTCTCATTGTAGGACCAAACTCTTGGTAGGCATGGGCAAAAGTGACTGATGAGGCTTTGAAGGTCACTCTCTGTGTGAGCTATCAGGGCTGCATCATATGCAACTGGCAGCTCACAAATCAAAACTTTTTACACACAATTTCACAAAAAAAGTATATATTTTTACTACTATTTACAGCAGGCAAGAACTTCAAAAGAACCTAAGCCTATGTTTTCAAAAGTGCTCCCACTTGGATATTTTATGGTTACATCATCAAAGAAACTCAGAACTGAAACGATGGACTTCAATGGCAACATGTTCAGGCCTCTGGTAAAGCCACTTAATACTGTGGGTTAGCCTCATGAATCACTATATAAGAGGCTATAGAAGTTATACAATAATGTAAAAGTGAATGAGAGGAACTAGTGTAAAACAAGAAAGAATATATTTATTTAAAAAGTGAGGATACATGGTTTTGGAGCTGAACTGGGGAGACTATGT
>NW_005842260.1:1347166-1361334 GCF_000455745.1 Alligator sinensis | reverse complement strand
CAGGAAATCCCCAAAGTATTATATCTAAAGTAGGCACAATGCCTCCAGGAACACAAAGATAGCACACATGCTGGGACACACTTTGAAATGGAGTGCTTATGTCTGCTTTTACAGCTGGGTCCAGTGAGCAGTTAAGCCAGAGCTCACCCTGCCTATCTTGGGAAACGAACACTAGTGGTATAGAAAGACTATGAATCTTTGCGTTTTCAATGAGTGTCTAATGTAGAATTATGTGCTGCTAGTTTGCTGAAATCTGAGGCATCAGGGTAGTGAGTGATAGGGGGTACAATTAAAAAATAGGGTAAAGGATGCCATTATTTCAGAAGGTAATGGAATGATTACGTACTGCTATCAAAACAGAGATTACTTTGGACAACTTCAAGTCTTGAAGTTACTGGAAATACTGGGAGAAGTTAAGAGGGACTACCCAATGTTGCAATTCCAAGGGCTGTTGTAGCTATTAAAGGTACACAGTGACTGCAATTATTACCATATTTTCCCATGCACCACATGCCCCAAAATTAGACACACAACTTGCTTTTGGGAAGGCAGGAAGAGCAAATTAAAAATTTCAGAGTAATGACCACATTGAGCAGGGAGCAACCCTATTTGTTCAGCTTATTCACCCTTCCTTTCCTGCTCTAGCAAAAGGTATGTTTTTAACACCTTCAAAGATTAATTTTCAGCAGATCTTGCTTGCTCAGCTAAGAGCAGGAACTGTAGCAGATTAGGCTCCATGGACAGATCTAGGCAGACAAGGATCTTTGGGTAAATGTGCAATCTTTTATTAGACCAACAAAATAGTTGAAAAAAATGTTCCTTACAAGCTGTGGGCTATAAACACCCTTCTTCAGGCATAGGGAGAATCTACTTATGTTTGTATGCTCTTCTGGGTGGAATAGAAGCCAATACGAAAACTGCAGGTTTGTGAAAATGCAAATGTATGGAAGGGAAGATCAGAGCAGATGTGAGTAAATAGGTGTGATACAGGTAGGCTGGCAGGGGGGGGGGGGGGGGGGGGTGGACAGAAGGGAGCGTTGACCTGGTGATAGAATGTAGCTGATAAGATGTAGAGAGGTTTGCTAGTTCTATGTAGAAATGTATGTTGGACCATGGGTTTCTTGTATATGGTGGTTTGTATTTCACCGTTCTGGATATTGATCATAGTGTCTAAATCATTGGATTTATGGCACATTATAACCTGCCTGCCATCTGATCACCCAGGTAACCTATCTACATTTTATTAGCTACATTCTCTCATCAGGTCAAAATTCCCTCCTTTCCCCTCCTCCCACCTACCTGTCTTGCACCTATAACTCTGATCTTCCATGCCACACATTTATATTTCCACAGATGTGCATTTTGCATATTTAGTTTCTACTTCATCCAGGAAAGCATTCAAGCACCAGCAGATTCTCCCTATGCCTGAAGAAGGGTGTCTGTGCCGAAAAGTTTGTTCCAATTGTTTAGTTGGTCTAATAAAAGATTTCACATTTGCCCAAAGACTCTTGTCTGCCTATGTCCTTAGACTAACACAGCTAATACCATGGACAGATCTAGGCTTTAGAAAAGAGCTAAAAACAGACAGCCAAATTGTTGATCAAAGAATAGCTTGATTAATAAAACACCAAGACTATTAAAAAAAAGAGAGGGTCATTAACAACTGTAAAATACAGAGTAATTAGCAGGAATCAAGCAGATTATAATGAGCTATGAAGTTCATTGACTCTATCAGTACTGCCTGAATAGAAATGCCACTGCTGCTGCAGGACAGTTCATTTTAAAGTTTGGATGGAGTGGGAATCAAAGTGAGGTGTGAGTGTACCCACCCCTGGAGCTGCTTTTGTTGAACACTGCCCCTCCCTCCATGCAACTGCTGCAGGGAAGAGAAGGAAGAGAAACAGAAGCCACTTTATAGCAGTTCCATGCTTATATTCTGAGCAGTAAAATCAGTTTCCTTAATTAAGACATGCCCCTCAATTTTGTAAGGCTAATTTTTTGCGGGGGGAAGGTGTGTGTGTGTGTGTGTGGGGAGGGGGGTGTAACACACATAAACTTTGTCCTACCCTTCAACAGATTGCAATGTATGTTTTCCTTTGTGCCAATCTCAGTTTAAGAGAATGGGATTATATCTTCCTTATGTCAAATGAGGTATTTACCACTGTACTAAATGACCAACATTTGTGGTATTTTTTTTTCCCACTGGGACTTAACATACACACACACACACACACACACACACACACACACAATTGCAGTTATTTTCAAGTCTCTAAATAGAAGCTTCCACCCATGCACAGGAAAGAAGTCACTACCCAAAAGGCACATGTGAATGGAACGGTTTAACTGTCTATCATTTTGTAATAGTTTGTATGTCTATGAAAGAGAGACAGAGAAGGAAAAGGAGAAGATAGCGAGCAAATACAAATCTACAAGACATCTATTAATGCAGCCCAGGAAAGAGTTTAGGAAGATGGATTTGGGGCTGAATATTTACTGGAAAGGGGCTGAGTGTCAGTCATAGCAGGGAAGGTCCACACATTGATATACAGGGCAGTGCAAACTCTTTCTGTGCTGATTATGGTAGTGCAATCAGCTGCCATTGCAGTGGCAGCTGCTTTTGTAACCCCACAAAGGCAGTGTCCCCTCAGTTATGCTACTTCTGGGATGTTTGAGTAAAGAAATTATGCTCTGTTTGATTCCTTCTAGATGAAGAGAGATCAGGCAGAGCTCAGGAAATCTCAGTACTGAGTGCTACTAAGGAGAAGGAAAATAGAAAAATACTGAGTTTAAATACAAGACAATGCACGAATCTACGCCTAGGAATAGACGATTCACTGAAGGCAGGCAGCAGATAGCATTGTTGCCATGAATCTAGGATGGATTCAAGAATACATGCTGCACAGGGATTTTGCTGCTGCTATCACTGCATGCCAGTGGGTAGCTTGCTTAACTGGATACAGAATGATGAGACTTTCTGGCCTTGTCCACACTTAGATTTTACCCCTAAAATCTCCTCCTCTTGCTTCCATCAGTAGAGCTGAAGTGGTGCTAATACTGGGGCCATTTGCAGGTTAAAACATTAAGTCTAGACCCAAAGCCAACAATTAAAAGCAACAGAACACATTACAAAAAGTTAAAAGATGGTGGAAACCTACTCTGGAACCCAAGTGAAAACGGAGTATATTCACTTAGCCCTCTTTCTTTGCATTAAATTGAGCTTTAACTTAATGCAAGGTAAGAATATTTAAACAAGCAGTTACTACAGGCCAGTAGCTCCATAGTAAGAAAGACTTTACTATTTCACTTCCTCTAACTTGTTCATTTTTCCATATCATGAGCAAAAAACCCCCCAAAAAACCCCAAAACCAAACAGTAATATTGGCAATGCTTTGGCAATGTAACATTGGAAGTATTTTTCGGATGTGCATGCGTGGCAAACACCTGGTCTCACTGTGGATTGGCCCAAAGCCCTGGATCCTCTTCCCCCTACCTTGCTGTGTATTCTTGAGGCTTCAACCTAATCTTGGTTCTGGAAAGACCCCTCTCCGCTAGCCAGCCTCAGTCTAACTAGCACCTGGACCAAACCTTACAGCTAAATAGAGAAACTTCTCCTGAATGCTTAAGGTTTCTTAGGAAACACATTGCATACAAAAATGTGACATATGCATATATGAATAATCCAAACAAATAGAAGTTTTTATTATCTATTGATAGAGACCAAACATGGGATTATAGGAGACTAGAACTTGAAATGACCTCATGGGTTACTTAGTCCAGCCCCTTGTTCAAGGCAGGATCATCACTCACTAAAACATTTTAGCCAAATGTCTGTCTAACCTGCTTTTGAAAGTTTACAGGGATGGATGTTCCACAACTTTTTTAGGTAGCCTCTTTCAATGCTGGAACATGATGGTAATCATTTTTCTTTACCTTCTAGGGATCTAGCTTCAGATCTGAGTATCCAATGACAGGTTAGGTTATAGAGAGTTTAGGTGCTCTGGATATGAGATTCATCCAAAAGTTTTGTTTGCCCTGAACTCCCTCCCCCCAGATCCCCAAACACTACCACATCATACAATGACAGTCTCCCTTCCCTATGTAGCTTCTCTTCTGCCACATAAAGCAAAGAAGTGAGTTAACCTGAAAGGTTTTTAAATCTCAAGGCACCATTTGACAAAGCCTGACAGTTTTGGATTCATTATTATATAGCTCTAACAGCTATCTTTTCCCAAAGGACTTTAGGTGATATTTTACCTCTCCTCTATCCCATTTTGTGAAAATGACTAATAAAGGATATTCATAGAGAAGATCTAACATGTTCACTGATGACTGAAGAATAAACAGGCGGTGAGACTCCTGAGAGAAGAAATTCCCAAGTCTCCTACTGAAATGAATGGAAAATTCTCAAGTTCTTGGTGAACTGTGTGAATATTCTGACTTAAGCAGTCAGTTGAAATCAGTATGAATATGGAGCAATTGGCTTGGAAGAAATGACAGAAGATACTTCATTTTCATATGAAATATTGCTTTTGATGGAGGCCAAAGACAGGATTGAGTATGGAAGAAAGATAAGCTAGAAAGTAAAATAAAATGAAACTATAACCTTATTTAGTTTTATTTTACATACTTCAACTCTGTAATTATAGGTTAGGGAAAGGATTGTGTAGTTTCATGACCACTGTATGCTGCAACTGGAATAGCATAAATTTATTCAGAAATATAATGTTAATATACTAACGGTGGAGTACAGATGTGTCCATACTTACTGTGCTAGATAAGCTGTTGTAGTAACAATGTTCATTTAACATTGTCATTACATTTGCTAATAATGCCATGCAGCATAAAAATGTGTTAGAATTCTGTTTTAAATTTTATCTTCAACTGTGTATATGTGGTGTGTGAGAGCAAGGAAGTAAAAGTTAGATCCAGTGAAAATTAGTTTTTTTTTCATTTAGTCACGATGAAACATTTTATTCTTGTAACAAAACAAGGATCAAGTTAGAGCTCTTTTTTCTGTTCTCTGCTCAAATGAGAGGAGTTATTTAAATGGTACCTTTGAATGATTAAACTGTTAAGATTTCCTTTGAAGCTGGATGGTGGAAGAAAAAGAGTTGAATTCTTCCTCTCACTCTCTGACTCACTTAAAAATGTTGTAAGGATATCTTTTCCTTATATAAAGATTTTGCAGTTTCTCTAAAAGCAGAAATGTCATTAGGATGATAATCTTGAGATACTCCAAATGTATGGTAAATACAGAGATGCTGCTTTAAAAATGTAGTATGTCTTTCATGATGCAGCAGTAGTTTAGTGGGTCAGTATTATATGCATGCTTCATGAAAGTTGTGCAACACACACATGGATATTTATGTTTGAAGGCCTAAGATGCTGTAACAGTATGTTTTGTGAACACTTAGGCTTCTTGCAGATGTTAAAACAAAAATCCTTTATGGGAAAAAGCAGCACATTACTTCAACCCCGCTCCACAGCATCTGAATAGATTGAGCACTTCAGCAGAGCTCTTTGAAGCTTTTATCCAATAGCTGATTCTGTAGCCCAAGACCTTGGTTGATGTTGGGGTGGAGGTTGATAGCTACCTATTCAGGCTGGAAAGGGGTCCTTGTCCAGTAGGTGTTGTCCAGAGGGGGGTCGCCGGCAGGGCCTCTGGGTGGATAGGTGGTGTGGCATGGTGCTGGTCCAGATGGAGAGGGTGTCCCACTGGGTCTGTCTTCACTGCCCTTTTTTATAGGGGCAGACCTTGTGTGACCCTAGTGACAGGAGGCATGCCCAGGCAAAGGTCAGCCCCTGGCGTAGTGAGCATGTGTGCTCCATGCAGGGATGCGCAGTTTCGGGTGTCTGTAATGGTGGGGTACAATGGTAGAGTTGCTGGTTCTGCAGGGTCTTTTTTCTTTCAAATGCTGGGTTCTTGTCTCTGTTCCTGGGTGAGGTCCGAGGTTCCTGGATGAATCAATGCGAGGTGATGGCCCAGTCATTACAGGCCATTCAGTAGAGGCCTGCTACCATTGTATTTCTATCATTCCCAATCACTCTCATTCATCCGGGAGCCAATTTACATGGCAGGGGTACGTGAGTCATACAGTTGCAACACAGGGGATGCCCAAGCGGAGGAGACAAGATGGAGACTTGACATACAAAATGGAAACTTGACATTACTTTGGTTCACTTACAAGCACAGGCCTAAACCATACAATATCCATATGAAACAATAAAAAATCAATACGAAAATGATAATAATACATTATACAACAGTAAGAATCAATACAAACCTAATAAAAATACAATATAAATGTGTGTGTATATATATATATGCATTAAAAAACAAAAACTGGGGGTTTTGCTACAATTCAATCAGCTACTAGATAAAAGTGCCAGAAAAGTCCCAGTAAAGTGCCTGATCTATACAGATGTCAGGTGAGCCAGGTCCAGCTAACACACTGCCTCTTTGGAGCATGTGCTGGGCTTGGCACAAGGGCATGTGGGGTTTAAAGTAAAGTGCCTCAGTGGGGGGTTTATTTTTTAATGTCTGCAAGCATCCTTAATTCTTCTTTCAGCCTATATTACTAAATTCAATAATCACTAAATATTAAAAACTGATGGTGTTATTGGATGCTCAAATACTATATCTGCTTCTCCACATTTGAAACTACTTAGTTCTTTGTGCAAAAAGTAAAACTCAAGAAATCTTTAAGTGTAGAGTCAAATAATTCAGTATATAACCATTACTTTCTGAAGAGAAATAAAGAAAATCTCATTTAAGTAAATGAGACTTTTCAGTTGACTAAGGACTGAAAGAATTTGGCCCTAAATTTAGACTGAAGTGTTTCCATTATTAAAAGAAATTCAACTTCTTGGACAAAATCATTAAATGTGCTGATTTTGCTAAGAAATTGTTTTCTCAGTGAAAATAACTTTTCACTGCAAAATGAGATTTTCCGCCCAGAGGCAATTGCTAGTTTGTTGTTTCCTAAACCTGATGAGAACCGGTGGCCTGTTTATTTTGCCAAATTGTAAAACCATAAGAAGAGAAACTCAGCTGGTTAAATTGTCATTGCTCCACTGACTTTTATGGAGTAATGACAGTCTGAGGATTTGTTTCATGATGTGCACCAATGGACAAACTCTCTGTTGCAAAGATCAGTTTGTAAATATAAAATACTCTTCATTTGGATCAGGCTTCTCAAGATATTCTGAAACAATTTGTATAGAGGTTGTAACATGAGCATGTATTTGACCTTTGAAGTTAATGAAGCTCAGTAAGTCACAGCTGGAATTGTTTGTTACCACTGTTACCCATAAATATAATGTCGTAAACAAGGACACTTATTTTTCAAAGAAGAAATAAAAATTCTAAAGGCCCTATTACTTAGGGGTTCATCTTAAAAAAGAGAGAATCCTTCAATTGTCCAAGGTTGAAAAAATTGAAAACAATAATTATGCTTCAAAGATGTTCAATTTTACATATGAATAAATAACAGAAAAAGCTGTAGTGTGTTTAAATAATATGATGGACCTGCATAAACTGATGACAATGGTGATGCTAAAGAAAGGAACAGGGGCTAAAATTTTATGGGATGTACACACAGATATCTTTAGCTGTGGAAGTGCATGAGATCATCCCTCCCTGAAACACCTTAGAGCTAAAGATATGTTTCAGTAGATATCTGAATTTCCTTGCTTTTTAAGAAATTAAAAGGTCATCAGTAGGGGTGTGCAAAATGGGCCATATTCAATTCAAATTTGGATTCAACCTGAATCATGGACAGTGATTCAGTTTGTTGATTTGAATCACTGTCCCAATTTTGATTCAGCTGAATCCGTCAATGCTGATTCATAGAATCAGCGATTTGGCCATAGACACAGCTTTAAATGTTTTTTCTACATACCTTGAGGTACCAGGCATGACTCATTCACACTGCAATGCTGGGGCAGATGGAGCATCCCACAGGATCGTGCCCCCCTGGTGCTCAGTGGCGGACCTGGAAGTGGATCCCAGGTGCCCCCCCCCAGACCCAGGAGACACCAGTTGCAGAGCCAGGGAGCAGGAGGGGTGGGAGTGGTCCCCTGTGCGATCCATGGTGGACCCAGAAGTCAACTGGATGTGCTTCTGATCCACTTCCAGGTCCACCACTGAGTGCACTGGGAACTTCCCCCCCTCCCACCCCCTGCTCCCGTGGGATGCTCCATCCGCCCCAGAATCTCAGTGTTCATGAGCTACCTGGTAACATGGGGTATGTAGAAAAAACATTTAAAGGTGTGTCTATGTCCAAATCATCAAATCTCTCTGAATCAATTCAGAGAGTTTCTATTCAATGAGTAGAGATTAAAGGATCTCCTGATTTGATTCTGATTTGGAGATTCAGCTATCGAATTGGGCCAAATCTCTGTCAAATTGAATCAGCAACTGAATCTTCACATAGCCCCAGTCATCAGTATTATTTGGATGGATTTTTTTTAATATAATTTTATTTTGTCATGTTCCTTTTAATTTTAACTCATTAAGAAAAAAAATATATTATTCCAAAAAACCCTCCTTCTGAAAGTAATAGCAGATATCCAAATAATCATCAATAATTACAAAAATATGAAATTAATTAAAATATTGAGAGACTATTAAAACCATGATACACCAAGATATCTTTGCAATCTACCATAATATATATATATATGCATCTCCCTTTTATCTTTTGTGACAATCTCACTCATTTTTCCTGGATTATTCATTTTTTATTTTTTTACAGACTTTTTGGGGAAAATTCTCTTTTGCCTTAATAGACAATCTTTTTGTGATTGTCCATAGGCTGCCAGCAATGTTGCCAGTGGAACACAAGGCAACTTTGAACCATATCAAGTAGCTGCCTTCTTAGAGGCTTTGTTGTTCTCAGGAACAATATATTAACTGTTCCTGCAAAATGTTTAGCTATATTTACTACATTATCCCTACACTCAGACCTACACTGAGACCAACATTGTTTCTCCTCGTACACACTGCATGGAACAGGCTTTTAGCAGTTTATAACCCATGCTATTCACTATGCCAGGAGCTACTGAGATGTCCCAAAGCAAGCTGGTCTGAAGCAAAAAATAGGCTTTAGTATATTTTGAGGATTCTTAGGAGGGAGGTTTTTTTAATTTAAAAAAATATTTTTTTCTTTTACTTGTACTATAACTCTGAACTCAATGTTTTATTTATTGGTAGGCTCACCTGGGGCATTACTGAGATGTGCATTTGCTGAAAGACTGACCTTGATCAAGAGAAGAAAAGAGTAAGTGAGGGGGAATATGCTTTCAGAATTTTCCAGGTCTTTAGAGTAAACTGACCAGAAAATAACCACAGGCTTGAGTCAAGGCATAAAGACCTGGAGTGCGAGGGCCACATACTGGTGGAAAGGCAAAAGAAAATTGAGTTGTATTATGAACCACAGCAAGACATACTGAAACTCTTCAAGCAACAAATACAAATGCTACAGAATATGATTGTGCAAAAGACCCAAAAATGTGCACTGCAGTAACACTGTGGAAGGGCAAGAAGTGAAGTGACTGATGATTCCTATATTAGTGTGTGGGTAAGTGGATGTGTGCTACACTAACTTGTGATTAGTGCAAGGCATTTAGCAAGTCACTGACTCTTTAGAAGCTTCAAAATATATTATTGGGTATTAGTTTATTACTTGACTATCTTTATAAAGCAGTAAAAATTGGGAAAACTTGCCTTGTTTAGGTGCAAGTTAGTCAGGAGGACAGGGCACCTCCTTAGAGAGTAACTTCGGGATTCATTTCTAGACATCTTAACTATGGAATATGTATAATCATGGAAAAGTAGCTCATTCTCTTTATATACCCAGAAGCAATGTAATGTGGTTAGAATTAGTATACACATCTAATTGATCATCCCAACAAAGTTTAGGAAGCCCATCACTTCAAAGTTCTCTGTTGTTTCTTGCATATCACCCCACACACAATCTTTCACAGCAAGACACACTTGCCTCCCCTTTCCCCCCTCCCGAAGGTTTAAAAAAAAACAAATTTGTCTTGGCCAATGTCATTTTGGGTTTGCAAAATTCCTGGGTTCAATGTTCACCCACTGTTAAAACAGTTCTCTCTCTTACTTATGCGTGGTGAAGGATTAGTTTAAGCTAAGTTTAGAGATGCAAATTAACTTTCTGACTAGGGTGGTCAAGCATTGGAAAAGCTATTTAGAGAGGTTGTGGAATCTTGATCCTTGAAAACTTTTAAGAGCAGGTTAAACAGATACTTGGCTGGGATGGTTTAGTAGGGAATTATGCTGCCTTGAGCAGGGGCCTGGACTAGATGACCATATGAAGTCTCTTACAGCCTGACTTTCCTATGTTCCTAAATTTGGCACACAATTCTGGGAATATGGGCTTCCATTTCCAAAACATTTGCACTCATTTCTGATGCATCTGTATTATATTCCCACTCTTCAGTATTCATTTTATAAACCCAGATACAAACAGAATGAAAAATAGCGTCACAAATTTGAAAAAGAGTATGAAAACCATTTCCTCCCATAATAATTCCACAATTCCCTGAATATGGGAGCTGTAATTCAGAATGCATTTCAAAAATATTACAAATCCATGCACTAGAAAATAGTATTAGTTTGACAATATCAAAAACAGTCTGCCTGAAAAAAAAGTTTTGCTGGAAAAACTTCTAGTATGGCCAGGACCTGTAGTCAAATAAAATTATTTTCTGCACCTGCTAATCCAGCTTTGATCTTTTATTCATCCATTTACGGCGTATTTAACACCATATAGGTTCTACCCCAGAGACATCAAAACTCACTTGACATCATATCTTCTGAGAATGGCTTGGGATTTTTCCAAGTGACTAGAGGTTTTCTGGTCACTGAAGTAGGAGGAGAGAACTCACAATAGGGAGCAATATGCAACTGTGCTGGAAGTCATTGCCTGTATCAGTGAGAAATTGAAACTGTGCAAACAAGAGTGAGCTGCTCAACAGGAGTGTCTGCCCTCAATCAGGTTTAGCAAAAGGTTTGTTTGAGCCTAAAACAATGGAACACAGAACACAATAGATAAGTTGCTTTTTTGTGGTCATGAAGATTCCCCTTCCCCTCCCTCCCTGCCTTTTTTGTCTTTTTCTTTCTCTTTTTTAATATTAGAGACTAACTGGGAGAGTAAAACAAGATACATGAATTGTGCCCACACAATATGCTTAACATTTTTTTTAAAGCATAGTAATAAGGAGAGTCAACCCGACACTGCCACTGCCTGTGCTATTAATTCTGTGGTAAATAAAAGACTTCAGTATGCAGGGTTGTCAGCCTTGTTCTATTCACAAGCCTGACATTCACTTAAAATTTAAATTATTAAAAAAAGCCACCTACTCAAATTCCACATTTAAAATACAGTACATAATATTGAAAGGAAATTTCTCAGTTCTTCGGTAGCATATATGTAAGTGTTCATTTGCAGTATTCCAAGCTTTGGCCCTGTCTAATACAATATAACATTAAATTGGAGAATCTGTCTTTTCTGAATACTGGCATGGAAGAAACCAACCATGTTGAAAAAATGTAAATGTTTTGATAGGTAACCTTAAAAAAGAAAAGAGAGAAAACACGTACGATTTTCTACTATGTGGAAGATGAACATAGAGAGTAATATAATAGAAAATAGGTATTGTTACAAGCACCTGTTGCAGTTACGGGGTGCACCAAAGTTGCAATTTACCAGATCCAATATATATTATAAAAATACGTTAATATTAATAGGAGTGATTTTCATTCAAACACTTTCCACAAGAACTTTTTTTAATGCATAATTTAACTCAGCTCATTCAATTGTTGAAGAATCATTGGAAACAAGACAAAAGTTGGGAGAAAGGAATAAAAATACTATAGACACCGCCAAGAACAAAACAAAAGGCTAACCCCCGCAGAAAATCTGGTAAGTAAAAGTCTGAAAATGTTAATCCTCAGAGAGATTAACTCTATAGTCAGGAAAAAATCAAAAGTTTTATAGCCAAATTCCCCTGAAGATGTCACTGAAGTTTGCATAAATGTTCTTGGGGCATTAGTGTTGATGAATAAGTGATAAGTTGCAAATTGCTACATGAGAGCATGCTTCACTAAGTGAACACTTGCTTTTTAAAATATCCATATTTTTTATCCATTCTGGCTTTGCCTAGAAAACATAAGTACTTGAGAAGTCTTATTAAAATATTTTTTGTCTTTTGTTTTAAGGGGCATTAAAATAGATTTTTCTAAAGAATGAAATGAGCTAACCTTCATCTTTATGACTTTTTTGTGTATTTCTATTTATTTTTAGCCTTTATAGAACCAGTATTCCCTCTTAGAATATGACTCATTGACCAGTTGTTCAAATTTTGTACCCAGACTGGTTCAATGAAACTCCATATTCTAATAGCAATTCTGCATTAAAGATCCCCTTCTTTTAAGAAATACACTTTCTACTACTCTTTCATCTGCCTGCATTGTATTGTTTATCTCTAGTAATGGATGGCATTTCAGCCAAAATGTGGATGATTCAGGTATGCATTCACAAGGTCAGATTCTTATTAGTATTGGTATATTTCTGGTCTAGAAATCAAGCTGTACATTTCTTAAGAAATGATTGTTTCACAAAAGCCTTTATTTGTTTGCAATTGTAGACATACCATAAGATTACAATTTCTCACTGTATTCCAGTATGCATACTTCCAGTTCCAAGAAAATAACAGGAAATATAGGGATCTTTTAAAAAAAATTCAGTTCAGAAATGTAGAATGACACTAAAATGCACAGTTCAGCTACAGATGTGTAGAGTCATTAAAGCATTATATATCTGAACACAAGATATGAGTATAGACCAAACCTATTGGTGCCTGTGTGTGTGTATGTGTGTTTGGTTGATATTTTTTAAGTTATTAAACTTTTCAGAATCTTTGAATAGCTTCAGTATGAGGGTGAAATGATCTTTTCAAATTGGTTATTTATTGAAAAGTAATCAACCTGTAAAATTTATCTCTGTATTTTTCATCTCTGTATCTCTTATGTCTGAAGGTGACCGGAACCAAGAGTTTTATATTCTAAACCTTTTATACTAGGTGATATCTTCATTGATCCTTCTAGTCCAAGGGTAAAGGTCTAGCTTGGAGGAGATGCATCCTGGAGATTAGCACTTGGCTGTGTTAATGGGGTCACCAGCAGAGTTTTGATTTATTTGACCATGGAGTGGTATTCCAAGAAGATGGACTGCTGGGAGGAGGTGGGGTTCATGTGATAATGAAAGGGAAGTGTGTCTTACAAATGTGCCAACCTAGTGAGGAGGGCTTGAAACTAGGTCCACTAGGGAAGAGTGGAGAAAAAAATACAGAAGAGACAGGGGACCTGGATAAAATCTCATTATGGGGAAGCAGTGGTGGAAGCCTTAGCAATGTTCTCAGAGAGAAGACAGGACAATCAGTTAGATATCAGAAGTGTTTATATATTATTACGAAAAGCATGGGGATTCTTGGAGAGTGTTTGGGATAACTTTTGATACAGAGGGTAGATAGAACAACTAGGAGGGAATCTTCTCTCAACTTGCCGCTCAACAAAAGTAAGGAATTGGTTGAGAAAGTGAATGTGGGCAGTAACTTGGATTCTAAAGGGAGAAAGGAAGGAAAGCAACAATAAAAAGACACTGGACTTCAGAAAAGCAAACTTGAACAATGTAGGAAAGTGGTGGGAAGGATCCCCTGGGAATCAATTCTGCAGGGAAAAGTTGTCCAGAGGAGCTCACTGCACTTTAAGGAGGGGGATTTGGTGCATTGGATGAAATATATAACATTTATGGAGGTGCAGCTGTAAGATCCAGAATTGCTGATGCTTCTGTTGTGGGGTGTAGTAATGGGGGAGGGGTGAGGGGGTATGTGCTGGCAAGTTTTCATTTCTTGTCATGGCATGGTCAGGATCCATTTGGTGTGTTCTGGGCCTGAGGAAGTTTGCTTCTGATGATGAGGTTAGCAAGGTTTGGTGCTTGTTTGAAGGCCAGAATGGGTGGTTCTGGGAAGATCTCTTTAAGAATTGGGTCTTCTTCTAGTATGGGTTGCAATTGTTTGAGGATTTTCTGTATGGGTTTGAGGGAGGGGTGACATGTCATAACCAGTGGGGTGCAATTTGG
>NW_005842260.1:1304019-1347135 GCF_000455745.1 Alligator sinensis | reverse complement strand
GGGGTTGTATTTGGGCGGGGGGGGGGGGGATTCTGTTGTACTGCAGCAATTCTTCATGTGGTGTCTGGGTGGCTCTTTCAAATGTTCAATTTATCTCCCTGGAGGAGTGTCCTTGTTGGGTGAATGCCTTTTTAAGATTAATGAGGTGGCAATCCTGAGTGTTCTCCTCAGTGCAAATTCAGTGGTATCTGAGGGTGTGGCTGTATATCACAGCTTTCTTGGTGAGTTTAGGGTGATTCCTGTTCTGTGTAGATACGTATGTTGATCTGTGGGTTTATTGTATAACATGTTCTGTATTTTACCATTTTGGATACTGATTATCATGTCTAAAAAGGAGATCCTGGTGCTGAAGTATTCAAGAGATATTCAGATGGAAAGATGATGATTGTTGAATTTCTAATGGAACTCAATCAGAGATTGCAGGTTTTCAGTCCAAATGATGATGATGTCATTCATGTATCTTAAGTATAGCAAGGGTTTAAGGATGCAGTCCTTGAGGAATTTTTCTTCCAGGTAGATCATACAAAGGTTGGCATACTGTAGGGCCATTTTGGTGCCCATAGCTGTGCCCATCGTCTGGAGGAAGTATTGGTTATTAAAAGTAAAATTGTTTTGTGTGAGGATGAAGAGTATAAGGCCAGTAATATCTTTGGGTCTGTATTCTGAGTTGTTATCTTGCTCTTGTAGGTATGTAAGGCAGGTTTGGATGTCATCCTGGTGTAGGATGTTGGTATATAGGCTGGTAACATCCATGGTGGCTAGGAGGGTGTTGCTGGGAAGGTGGCCTATGTTTTTAAGTGAAAACATAGTGGTGAAGAAACTTCCAGAAGCTTCCAGGTTTTGGTCAAAGTCTGTCCATTGACCGAAGAAAAGGAGTCAAGGTCTTAGACATGCACTCATAGCAAAAAGACATTTAAATAAGTTAAATGCACAGGCAATTCCATGCCAGTGAAGCAAACAGTAAACAGAGGCAGATCTTGAGTTGGGAGGAAAAAGGGATGGAATATAGGAGGGGTGAAGGTGGAATAAATGTTAATATGTATAAACCAAAGTGTATAAATATGAGAAAAAAACTATTGTTCGTTGCTGCTCCCCTGGTTTCACAGGTGTGTCTGTGAGGGAGTTCGCCCAAAGCTGTCTCTAAATAAAGCTGTTGCGAGTAATGTGTGCAAGTAGCGTTTGCTCTCTGTCTGCTCTGACTGATGAGTAGCAGGACTCATGAGTGATTGGATTGTCATCTCCCTAGTTGTTGGGCACTGCATGGAGTCAGGGTCTAACACTTTCCTTAGGTCCCTTCCATCCATGCTGTACTATTATTATATAATTAATGTAGTTATTCAAGCAATATTCCACTCTTCAGTGGGGAGTGTGCAGACCAAATTGGCCCAAAATGGACAATAAACGAAATCCCAAAATCAGCAGCAGGGAGAAGTGATGCATATGATATTTTCTATCCACTTTCTGAAAGCCTAAAAAACCCCATAAACTGTAAATTATTGGGACATTGCAGTTTAGAAAAGAAGTGGGGCAAGAAACATAAATCCTATCTACATGGTATGGCTCCCATTTAAGACTGGTCAATGTTCAGACCAAAATCTTTAATATGGCTACAACAGCATCTATGCTGCTAGTGTGAGGGGTTTAGCTTATGATAATAAAGGTAAAAGCTATGAGAGAGATTTTTTTATAGAAGAGTAATTCATTTTCTCCATCATTTTCATCCCTTTTTCTGATATGTATGCCATGATCAAAAATAAAATTAGACAGCAAAATCAATATAGCGCCTAACTTTTTTCAATAGTTAGCTGTTCATCAGTTAACCTTCCAGAAGGTTCAACAGTTTAATTTCCAGAAGGTGTAGGAATCATACAGATGCCCTTTTGATATATTTGGTTAATTATCTCATGGCTCAAGAGCAGAGGTTAGCACAAAATAATTCTGTTTTCCTCAAGATATATGAGAATAAAATTAATCTTTTTAGTATTAAGAATGAAGGAGAAAATGTTTCCAAGATCTTGACAAATCAGTTATGAGAATATTAGTCATTATTTTTGCAAGGTAAAACCTAAGCTGTACATCAAACACAAATGATATTTGACTGAATGTAGAGATCTTCGCTATCCTGAAAGTTAGCAAATGAGGTCCCAAATAGTCAAAATAAATAATTCCCTTTAAAACATTCAATAGACATAAATGGAGCAAAAAAGATAATTATAAAAATATCTTGGAATGGTAGAGTAGGTCATACAGGTTGGGAGTGGCACTTTACATCAAAGACCATATCAAATCAAATAGACTAGATTTTTCAAAAGATAAGTACCATAGAAACTTTGTGGTTGGAAATATTGGATTTAATTAGAAATAAATACATGTAGGGGTATAGTATTGACCCCTAGACCAAGATGGCAGCAGCAAGCTAGGAATGCTAAGGGAGTTGAGAGAAGCTGCAACAGCAGAAAACATAAGATGGGACTTTAATTATCTATAAATAGACTGGGTCAATCTAATACGAGGCCAGAATGCAGAGACCAAATTTCTTGATGTTATAAAAGACTGCTTCCTGGAGCAGTTAGTCCTGCAGCCTACCAGAGGAAAGGTCATATTGACCTAGTCCTAAGTAGTGCACAGGATTTGGTGCAAAGGATAAGTGCTACCGAACCACTTGGCAATAGTGACCATAATGCAATTGGGTTTGACATCTATGTAGGAAGAGAGCCAAGAAAATCTATCACAGTAGTCTTTAACTTTAAAAAGGGAGACTACACCAAGATGAGAAAGCTAGTTAAATGAAAATTAAAAGAGGCCCCTAAAGAGCTGAGGAGCTTGCAGGCACCATGGGAACTGCTTAAGAAAGCCATGTTGAAGGCACAAAGCAAATGCATCTTGCAAACTCCACCCCCCCCCCCCCAAAAAAAAAAAAAAAAAAAAAAAGGCTGCATGGTTTAATGGCAAACCTGTGAGGTAATTAGCAGAAAAAGAGCCTTTTTTCAGAAAGTGGAAGTTAAATAAAAAAAATCCAAAAGAGCATAAATCCTAATAAAGAAAATCCAAAAGAGCATAAATACTGGCAAAGCAAATAAAAAACTGAAATAAGACAAGCTAAGAGAAAATTTGAGGAGAAACTTGCTAGAGACACAAAAGGTAACTATAAAATTTTCTTAAAGTACATTAGAAGCCAAAAACCTGCCAAGGGAGTCAGCTGGACCTTTGGGGCACTTACAGATGAAACTAAATGTATTTTTTACACCTGTCTTTGCTGTAGACAATGTTAGGGAAATTTTTCCACCAGATTCACTGCTCGCTAGGAGTTTTTGCTAGCAATTTTCTGGGAGCAAGGGGAGGAAGGGAGCCAGACAGCAAGGCCAGATCTATCTCTGGAAAACTGAGTTAGCCACATGAGCTGCTGTGTGTGTTTCCGACTGTGTGCCTGTGTTTGTATGGCAGTGGGGTAAGGCTTGTGCTCTGGGAAGCCTCATTGTTGGCACTGTTAGAGGATGGCTTCTGATTGGATTTATGGAAGAACTTCTTTACAGTATGGGTGACAAGTATCTGGAATAGACTTCCCAAGGAGGTGGTATAGTCACCAGCCTTGGAAATCTTCAAGGGGAGACTGGGCAGACACCTTGCTGGGATCATTTGATCTCAGCAGTATTCCTGCCCAGAGCAGGGGAGTTGGACTTGATGATCTCTTAAGGTCCCTTCCAGCCCTTAATTTCTATGATTCTATGGACAAGTCAATGCAGCTGAGCCAAATTAAGGTTTCAGTGGATGACAAAAGGGACCATTCACATCCCCTAAATACCCCGGGATCCCTGCTGACCCAGAATGGGCTGAGCAGAGAGGCCCGGGGAAAAAGGAAAACTTACCTTTAGAGAAGGGAGAGTTGTGGTGATGCATGACACTGCCGCTATAATTTAAAGGCTCCCTGTCAATCAATCTAGGCAGCACCCAACTGATGACATCAGCTGCAGGCACTGCCATGGAAAATTTAAAAGGCACTCAGAGTGCCGGCAGGAAGGCAGAGGAAGGAACTGCCTCCTGGTCAGCCGAGGCCGGGGCAGGAGGCACCTAAGGGCACTGGGCCAGGTAGGTGCTTGGGCCGCAAGAACCCTGGTAGCCCGAGGCAGGAAAGCCCTAACAGGCCAAAGGGAGATAGCAGCTCCAGCCCTGTTCAGCAACCATCCCTTGAAGAAGGGAGTAAGAAGCATATATTCATGCCTAGTACTGATAGTCCCTCCAGAGTAGAGGCTTTCTCTTTTTTTTTTTCTTCAGTATTATTTCTTTTGATTGTGTTTGGGAGGGCCATGAGGCCAGGGTACCTAGGATTCCTGAGTCAGGGCCAGCCCTGAGCCTGACTCTCAAAGAGTATAAAGCTGGCAAATGGCCAAGTAGAGCTGAAGAGACACCATAGATTTGTGCAGCAACCTACTGAGAAGCAGATGCCAACACATTGACCAGAGGCTACCAGGACAAGGCTGGAGTTGCCACAAGTGTCTTTTACATCTCAACACCAACAGTTGGCATGTGGCCAGGGTGTAGGGTAGGCAGAGCCCTGATGTTGATCACATCCAAACCATAAGTACCCCTAGTGGGGACCTCCGTATTGACACCACTGAACCCCTCCTTAGAATGCTATTAACACCAAGCCGTGGCAGATGAGTTGGGGCCAGAAGAGCCCACTTTGGGTATTCTCAAGATTAGTCACCAAATAAGCAGTGGCATGACATTAGGTCATAGAGGAAATTGATAAACTAAACAGAAACAAACCATCAGGACCTGATGGCATTCACCCTAGGACCCTGAAGGAGTTCAGTTCACCCTAGGACCCTGAAGGAGTTCAGATCAGAAGTTGCTGGGCCTCCTAACTGCAACTTAGCAGTAAAAACAGCTTTGGTACCAGAGCACTGAAGAGTTGCCAATGTGACTCCCATATTTTCAAAAAGGCTCTAGAAGGCATGCAGGAAAGTACAGGCTGGTAAGCCTAACTTTTTTTCCTGGAAACCTGTTAGGAACAATAATTTAAAAAAAAATTGCACAAGACTTGCAGGTGAGGAATCAATGCAGCTTTGTCAAAGGGAAATCATGCCTCAACAACCTACTAGAGTTCTTGGGGGTGTCAATGAGCAGATGGATTGGGGAGTTCCAGTTCATATAGCATATTTGTACTTCCAAAAAGCCTTTGACAAGGCTTTGACAAGTCCTCCATGAGAGACTCTTAACTAAGGTAGTCACGGGATTACAGGGAATGTCCACTCATGGATTTTAGAAACTAACTCAAAATCAATTAGAAATTGGCTCAAAGATAAAAAGCAAAGAGTGAGTACAAATGGCCACTTTTCAGGATGGAAAGAAGTAAACAGTGGGTTTCCCCAGGGATCTGTGTTCAGATCAGTGCTGTTAATGTATTCATCAATGATCTGGAAAAGGGGGTGAGTAATGAGGTGGCCATATTTGCCACCAAGATGGACTGTGAGGAACTATAGAAGGATCTGATATGATTGAGTAAATAGGCAACTAAATGGCAACTAAATAGGCAACTAAATGCACTTCAGTGTAGATAAGGGTAAAGTGATGCACCTGGGCAAAAATAAATAATACCTAAATGATGATGGGCTCTACATTAGTTGTTATCATACAGGAAAGAGATCTGGGAGTCATTATGGACAGTTCACTAAAACCTTTGGCTTAGTGTTCAGCAGCCATCAAAAAGGCAAATGTTAGGGATTATTAAGAAGGGATTTGTAAACAAAGCAGAAGTATCATTATTCCCCTTTTTAAATCCATTATTAATTCACACCTTGAGTACTGTACCCAGTTCTTATCCCTTCACCTTAAAAGGATTTAGAAGAACTAGAAAATGTACAGAGAAAAGCAACAAGGATGAATAGCAGTAGGGAGGGGTTGCCATATGAGGAGAGACTGATAAAAGTTTAAACAATAGAAATGACCCCTATTGTATTTGTATTACTCTTTCACATAATACAAATACACTGGGAGTCACAAAATGAAACTAGTAGCAGTAAGTTTAAAACTAACAACAGGAAGTTGATTTTTTTTTCACACAGCATGTAATTAAAATGTAGAACTAATTGCCACCAGATATTGTAGAAGGTGACAATTTAGCTATATTCAAAAGAGATTAGACAAATTCTTGGAGCAAGGGGGCATCAATAGCTATTGAGCATGGAGGTTAGGGATACAACCTCTGAATTAGAACTTCATAGACTTTAAATGCAAGTGAGAGAGGAATTGGATGGGGGGGGGGGGAAGAACCTTGGTCATACCCAGCTCATTCAGCCTTTCAGCATCCACTCTGCCACTGTGTGACACAAGACTTTTGATATGCCATTCAGGCCAAAGTTCACCAAGTAGAGCTATAAGCTCTCCTTGGTAATGGGGGCCACTGAGGGCATATTGCTGCTTAGTTGGGACAAATAATAACAAAAACTGATGGGAGTGAGGGTCATAGGTTCATAATGAGTGCACTGGGGGAACAGAGCACACTGAACAGTGCTTGCTGGCCCCTAAATGTGTCCAAGGAGTCAGTGGATGCTGTCCAGTGAAGGTCCACCCAGAGATGTGAATGGATGAGGAACAGGAAAGTGGCCCTGCACTCTGGATCTCCTCCCAGCTGGAACCTCCTTTCTCATCAGATAGATTGCAAGCTTGGCTACAGCCAGGATACACCTTGACCTGCAGCTGATGCTAGTTCTCCAGTGGGGAGGGGTGTCTGTGGGACAGGTGAACCCCCAGGTAGAGCAACAAGCCCATGCCCCAGCAGATGCTCTTGAACACAGGCTTGCAGAGGAGGAAGACTATTCCTCAGGTCATTGGGGTCCCCCTTTTTGGGCAGGAGGGACAGCATGGCCCTCCTGCTCAACAGGGGGAGCTCCCTATCTCCTTCAAACTTGATCAGACTGTAGTGCGGTCCGGGCTGAGGACTTCCTAGAAGGCATGGTATAACTCTGTGGTCACTCCATTGATGCCCAGTACTTTGTTGATGGGCATCAGGTCAAGAGCATCCAAGAGTTTGGCCAGGGTGAGAGGAGCTTCCAGCCAATCTTGTTCCTCTGTGCTGACCTGTGGCAGCCCCTCCCACAGAACCTGACAGGCAGGGGTGACTGTTGCCTCCTGAGTCTGGGTGTGCACAATTCGTGGGCAGGCCCAGGGGTGGGCCAAGAGTCCCATATCCAGTGCTATACTTCTGGGCCACAGCTTAGTGCCCCCCCTCTCCCAAACAACCACCAGCATGTGTGGCCAAAAAACTGCCCCATCCTGAGTGGTGCTGAGTCAGGGAACAATATCAGGGGGGCACGTGCCCCTCCATCCCTCCCTACCACTTGTCTATGCTGGCAGGTGCCAGAAGGTTTCAGTCTCAGAAAGCCTGAGAGAATTAGTTATTCAGTGTGGAGAGGAGAAGACTGCATGGGCTGGTGGAGTCATGGAATAGAGGAGAGAATGTGATAATCTTCAAAGGGCAATTACAGAGAGGGTACAGATGAACTTTTCTCTGTCACAAAAGGGGACAGAGTAGGACTAGAGAAGTTGTGGCATCTCCGTCCCTGGAAATTTTCGAGAACTGGTTGGACAGATACATGGATGGGATGGTTTAGTCATGGATGCTTCTTCCTAGAGCAGAGGCCTGGACTACATGACCTTATGAGGTCCCTTTTAGGGTACTATGATAAGCTCCATTTTTTTCAATATAGGTAGCCAATTTGGGGTTCCAACAGATTTCAAGCGCTCTTCTTGTTGATTTAATCCATGCCCCACTCATGGGAACCCATCCTCATCACTAGTTGTTGTGTTTGTCCAAGGGCATTCAGAAATAAATTATTTCAGCCATAAGTGTGGCTAAGAGTGCTGCAAAACTGGCAAATACAGAATATAGTGTGAACATAAAGTAAAGCTATGTATTAATTGCCATCGGAAGATTCAACAAAAAATTATATCTACAGAGGCCCACCTACTGTCTGAAGGAAGCCACCTCACCGTTACAGACCTGAGAGTTGCAGTGCCAGGTTAAGGATGTTATGCACAGGGTCAAAGACACACTAAAAGCTTAGCAACTTCAACTTTTGATTAAAAAGAGGCAAGTTTCTTCCCCTGCAGCCCTGGTATGCGTCCCTGAGAGGAGTTGGGAGGGAAAGGGGGATATTGCCCAGGCCGCCTTGCTTGTGGGCAGAGGAGTCTGGGGCTGGAGACCCAGTGCCCAGTGTCGGGGTGGGGGCACTCAACAGGTCCATCAGCATCATTCGTGGGGAATAGAAGCATCTGGGATACATGCAGACACACACACACACACACACACACACAGAACCTAAGCATGGGGGTCACACCACGCACATGCACACATCAAACCCAGCAATCCAGGACACACACACACACACACACACACACACAACCCATCTATCTGGTGCATGCATTCATGTAAACACACACACACACACACACACAGAACCTGGGCATCTGGGACATGCACATACACAGACACACACAGACACACACACAGCACCAAGGTGTTTGACACACACACACACACACATGCTTCATGGGCACATTGGATGGGCACGTGCAGGATGGCTGACTGAGGATTCATGGCCATGAAGGTGTATGCCATGCTGAGCTGCTGGCACATCAGGTCCAGGTGGGTGACTGGGATGTCCTTGCCAGCCAATCAAGGGTGGCTTACCTATTCAGCTCCACTCAGGAGTCTTCAACAGCCTGGAGAGCCCATGGGGTATGCTTGAGAACTTAGAGTAAAGTTCAAAAGTTAGAGCACTTCCACCTCAGTCTTGAATGCTTCTACTTAGCCATGATTACTGGGGACTTAATAAATGACAGCCTGTGGTTGTGAGTGTATGAATTGTTCCTTTGTCCTGTGCAATGCAAGCAGCACCTAATACTGTTTGGTGCCACCACATTTACCAGCTATGAGATACAGGAGTGACTGCTGAACAGAGTACAGAAGCAACAGTTGAAGCAAAACAGTTGAACCCCCATTTTTTTACAACATATAACAGCAAGCAGTAATGCTACACTAGAAAGTAGCAATGCTGACCTACCAGGAACTAACTATGCTGAGCAGCCTACATTTGATGAAGAGATGTCTGAATTTGACATAGATGAAGGAAGGCCACATCCTCAGGGTGGTGTTCAAAAGAATACCGAGGAAGGTGTTCCACTACCCAGGAAGGAAATGTAAACATGAACTAGTTATAGTAGTTGGTGGAGTAAATGCTTGGGGAAGTTGTCCAGAGAGGTGGTAGACATTACACAGAAAGGAAGCATAGGCCACCTGTATGAGAGGTACATGTAGAGGCATGTATTATGACATTATGGTTTCAAAACAGTAAATGAGATGTGAGATATGTAAATGTATTGAAAGTGTACATGAAAATCTAAATTTACTTTTTGTTGAATCTGCTGAGAGCAATTAATACTTAGCTTTACCTACTGTTCACATATAATCTTCTTGGAAATCTCTCACCAGTCATACACACACTTATCATTTTATTTGTGAATGCCCTTGGGCAAGAACAACAGCATTGACTTGCTGATCCAAATTGCTTAGCTTGCAAGAAAATGCCATCTTTACAACAGAATAGTTAAACCATCAAAATCAACACATCAACATTTGTAATAAAGATTCTGCATGCCAAATTACACCTTGAGGTTGATGAGTTTAGAGTCTTCAGATATAAAATCTGTGCATATCTGTTTGCTTCAGTAAGTCTTTACAGGTGAGAATGAAGCCTCAGGTAGAAATGATGGGGTTGTACACCTGTAACTATGAATACATTTTGATAATATAACATCTATTATTTAAGAGAATAGTTGGTGAACTAATCTTTTTGAATAGGATATTTATTGAAAAGGGATCAATCTGTAAAATTCATCTCTGTATTTTGAACTTGCCAAAGTCTGAAGGTGACTGGAACCAAGAGTTTGATTTGGCCCATAGTTTCACATTTTTGCATAGTGGTATTATTTAAGGCTAAAAGGGTCATTGTAAATAACACAGCCCAAAATAAACACATAACATAATTTTGGTATTTAATATGTGTCTTCTGTTTAAGCTTTAGCATATCTTGTAGATTCATTATTAATTTAAACACTGCAAATAATAAATAACCCCATACAGCTCTAGATTTGTTGTTCCTGGGCTTTTCTACCCTCAGCTACATTTTGCATATTATTTCTACTCCAAACTAATCTAGGTTTGACAAGAGTGACTGACAAAAATTGTTTTATCTTCTTCTACAAAATTAAAAAGAAAATATAAAATTTCTGATGGATGTCTGGATTTGAATTCTTCTCCTCTTCTTCTCATATAGTTTGAGACATAAGAATTGAGTGTATTGGTTTTAGCCCATCACGATTTTCTGAGCAGATGGCGCTGTTTTCAAACGGATGCCAATGCTAGAGGAGATTTACCCTTAAGGGGTGCATCCAGATAAGACCAGACATTTGGTGTCCCAGAGACAATTAGTGGTCATGCACCTTGCACCACCACTACTTGTCCCTGAGGAACGTCTGTGCCATGCACCCTTTGGCATGTCGCAAATTACCTTGGGGGCAGTAGGGGAGGCTGGGACCAGCACTGTGCTGGCCCCAGTAGCCTTACCTGAGGTTCTGGGGGTCTTCCAGGGCTGGAGCTCCAGGCAGCCTGGCTCTGCTTTTCAGCAGTGTGTGCATCCTGACTGCGCACTGCTCCAGTTTTTTTTTATGTCAATTTTTCAATTTTTTGACCCCTGGATATCCACATGTTGCATGACCAGGCTTGTCTGGACATGCTCCAGATAGGCAAACTAACTTGGATGCCAAAGAGAGGAAGGTTCATAGTTTGAACTTTTAAAAATAGTTTGGTTTCTTGTGTCTGTGAGGGTTGTACAAAATATATTTTCAAAGACATTAATTAAAGCAATAAAGGAGAGTAAAACAAAAATATAGTAAAAGTGCAAATTGTTTGAGCCTTTGATCAAAACAGCCACCTATGTAGACTTAAATTTGATTCGGGTTGTATGGTTTGATGCCTGCCTATTTAAATGGAGCTGCTATGTGCAGAGATAAGTGTGAGGCTTGGAAACAAACCTTAAATTGCTTGTTCTTCCAGCTCTTTTGTCATGCTGATTTCTCTATTTTTTAATTGGAGAAATAAAGTAACATTTTTAAAATATTTTTTTTCCGAGCAAAGCAGGAACGATAAGGAGGTTTACTCTGGAGCCCGTACACAGGTAAGACACACTTTATATGGGGATTTAGACTATATGTGGCCTGTAAAATATGGTCCAACAATCCACTGCTCAAAAACTAGGGATAATGAATTGGACAGTTTGACCACATGCACTCTACAATGAATTTTTCTGACATTTGTTTCTGGAGATAAAAGCAAGGGAATCAGCCTGTGGCACAGCACTCATTCACAGGCAAGCCAAAATTATCTTAGACAGGATACCTAATAGTCAGTGCTAGAAATGAACTTCATTCAGTTGGAAAATGCCTATCAGCACTGTGTTTTGTGGCATACAGTAATTACAAAGTTAATTTTGCAAATCTCATAAGCTGAGCACTTTGAAGATTTATTTGAATTCTTTAAATGGTGGGCCTAATAATGTTGCAAGTATTTTGAACAACTTTATTAAACTCAAGTAAATTATTCTAAAGGCTAAAAAATGACTTTGAGCTTCTTTCAAATTAATCTCTCTCTTTGTCACCAGGCATTTCAAAAGGAATAAAGCTAAGGAAAAATCACAAGAGAATTGCTAAGGAAATCGCATCTGTTTAAAACTAAAGATATACCACTCAACCTAGCAGGAAGAGGTGCCTCCTTTTATTTTTTTTTAATTAATACAAAGATGCTTTATAAATACATTTATATTTTACATTCCAAATCATTGATAACATTAATGTACCTAGAAGGGCCTTGAAAGTGAAGACAAGTAACTTATTTTGAAATAATAAGGAAGCATTCAGAACGGAAATGAACAGGCTGAGGTTTTATCAGCAAGGGCAGGGGAAGGACATTGGGCTACAAATGGACATTTCCTCTCATCCAGGAGGAAGTGTTTTATCCAGCATCTAAGTGCACACTTTTAGATGTAGGAGCCTGGTATCCCAGGACAACTCCCACCACAGGATACAAGTTAAAATGCACCGTCACTTTCTCCTAGGACATGGCAGAATGTTTCTATGTGGTTAACCTGAGCTAGCATCCTGGGACAAGTTGGCTGCATGGTCCTCCATGCATCAAACAATGCACAAGTCCCGGCTCAACCCCAGCCATTCTTGGATGTGTGGTGGCTGCTATAGTGGGGAGGGAATGAAGGAGGGAAGAACTGTACTGTCCCAAGTTCACTTGCCTTGTCAATCCTTTTAATATCCTGCACAGTGACTTCTAGCTACTGCATACTGATCTGGAGGTTCACATCAAACCTGGACTTGAAAGCCACCCATCACAAGTGGATATCCTGATCTCACTGCAAGCCAACAACCATTGCCAAAATCCCCTGCATGTGGGCAACAACTGGAGCCACAACCCAGTAGAGGACCTGATCAGTATCTGGAGGGAGGTTAAAGAACCAACAGGTACTCCATTTCTGCCACTGCAACAACGTGGTATTCAAAAGGATCATGGTCAAAATGGCAGTCTGTGAAAACAACTGTGATTGGCAAAAGTGCTACATGAAGTACAAGTTCCTTGAACAGCAATTCATGAAGGCCTGTGATACCAACCATGTGTTGGTTGTACACAGAATGGTGTGCTTGTATTACAAGGAGCTGTCCTGCATCCTTACAGTAAAAGACATGGTCAAGTAGACCTGGCTCTAATCTCCCATGACTCATACAGTGATTTAGATGAGACTACTGTTGCGGGCCCTACACAGCTGCCTAAACACATGACAATACAAGAGATGATCATGGAGCTGAGCCATGTTGAGGATTCCCTGTCTATCCACCCTGTCTCCCCATGGCAGTGGTACTGGAAGTGAGCTGAATATCACTGGCTTGCCCAGTTGCAAACTGTCAGGGGCCCTAAAAAGCAGCCCAGCTCAGTCCAGCCCAGACTAATTGTCCAGTTGGCCAAACCCGCCAGAGGCCTTAACTAGCATTCCCACCATGGCTGATGAACCTTCTGGCTACTATTAGGACCTCCTGATTAGCTGCTGAGAAGAGAAGCCACCACATTTAAGTCCATCTCTGGCAGCAGACTACAGGACAGCCAACCATTTTGCCTGAAGATCTGTTGTAGTAAGCTTGCACTTTTTGGTTTTCTAGCTTCTGAACCTGTTTAGCTTGCTTCTGGACTCTGGCTTTTGGGATTTCCTCTCCACTTTTGTAGCTTTGTTCTTAATTCCAGAACCCTGACTTTATAACCTTGCACTGTGACTTGTATTATGCCTCTGGGATTCTGCCTCAGATTTGGTTACTTGGACTCTAGCACCCATTTCCCCATGAACAACGCATGCACCCTGTGGCTGGTGGGGCATGGTGGTGCTGGCTGTGGTGAAAGCATGGCAGCAGGAGCACCATGGTGGTTAGTGGGGAGGTCCCACAGATGCTGGTGGTGCTGGCAGCAGTGGGCAGGGTGGTGGTGGCGAGCCCCGACCAGGGGTCAGCAACCACTTGCAGACACTGCTGGCAGTGTTGGCAGCAGGGTGACCATCCACACACTGTCAGTGGTGCCTTTTCATAGGAGGTGCACCACCACGCTTAGGGGGTCCATGTGCAGCTGCATGCACCCCCTACGCATTGCCACTGCATTTCTCTATATCCTGTGGGCTCTAGAGCTCCATCTCTAGTCCTCCCTAGTGGCCTACCCAGTTGGCCAGACTGTCTATGACCCAGTCTTTACACAAACTGCCCATGCACATCTACACAAGATCCCTACTGATGCCTGTGTTGCTCCTGGAAAAGCTGCCATCCTCCCAGTCCCAGGGTCCCAGCCAGTCCGAGGGTACCACAAAACCCACCCCTGCCTGCACATAGTAAATTTGCTCATGCCATGGTTTGATGCCTTAGTTTATTGCCACCACATGTGGTGAGTGAGGTACAGAGCAGTTGGCAAAGGCCCAAAAAGGTAGTGAGGTTCATTTCTGGGAAGAGGAAGGAAACCCAAGCCTAGGTTGGTGGCCAGCAACCATGCCTCCACTCAGATGCAGCTCTAGCATTGCTGTGGACATATGTCAGGCATATTGAATTGAGAACAACTCATTTCAGTCAGGTAGTTAACTATTATGATTGTTTCATGGAGGCACGCCTATAGCAGAAATGACTTCATCCTTGCTCGTTGTGGGCAGCCTCCTTTCAACCTCAAATAAGAAATAGTTATGGTACTATCCCAATTGACACCTCAAGCATTGCCAGTGTCTTAAGCTGAGTGCTGACATTTCAGTGGCGGTTTAGGATGGTTCTGATCTTCCAAAAAGTGCATTTTTCCAACATCTAAGACATTTTGAAACTGTTAATGATACAGTTTTGAGTGGTCACTGTCTTGGAAACAGAAAAGACATATTATGTGATAACGTCTGTGACACCAGATTTTGACGAATGCCAAAATACTTTATGTGCTTTGTTCTGCATGCTATATAAATAAAAGAGATGTTTACAAGAAGAGACTACTACTGCAGCTAGGCTTGAAATCATATTTACACAAAGCATCTTCTTTGTGCCTCCTTCACGTTCTCTTTCTCTATCCCGTGAAGGTTGCTACAGTATTTGTGAAACTTGCAAGTGCTTCTGGTTTGACACTCATTCTCAGCCACAGCAGCAACAACAGCAACAGTCACAATATCACAGATATTCTACTTTCAGGTGGAGGTAACGATTTTCCAGTTGAATAATTTTTAAACACTTTTAACACAAACACCTCCCTTGAAAAATCTACTGTCTCAGGATCTAAGAGTCGACAAGACATGTTACCAAAAGGGGAATAATGGGGGGAATGAATTCCATTCTTATTTCTACAATAACCTAAAACTAGCCTGAAAGCAGAGCAGCAACAATTGGGAGCAGGGGGAAGTTAAAACTTAGTTTTGTAATAGAGAAAGTCAGATTCTTCCCTACCATTACTCCTTCAATGTGAGTACTTTTATATGAGGCATGAATTTCACATTTTTTTCCCAAAAAACCCAGGAGAAACACAGAAGCATAATCCATATCCTTTACATGCAGAGGGACTTAAAGATAGAAAAAGGAAAAAGTAATAATAAAGTATACTACTGATTCTAGGAAAAGATCAAAGGAAAATGTTTGTTAAAAATAAAACTAAAATTAAAAATGTTATTATAGAACAGCAATTTTCAACCTTTTTAGACTTGAGGCACCCCCTGGGAAATGCCAGCTCTTAGTTTTCATTTGATTTTTGACTACAGAAAAATAATACAACAATTCTTTTGTTGCACAGAACTCACAAAAACTACAACAGGTCAGAATGTTTTTAACACTATTTGAAAATCCCTGGGTTTGTCTTATGAATCATGTTTGCAAACCTTAAAATGCTAAAATTGCATGTCTTCCCACATCACCTTTGAAAGGATTTTAATGCACCCCGGGTGCTGTGATGTGACACACTGGTTGAGAATTACTGTTATAAAACACCTAGGCTGGTGAAATAATTCTGGATCTTTTCCACCATATTGGCTATGCTGTAATACAGATAAAACCTTGTAAGCATCATTTCCAATCATACTTTAATTTCAGGTCCCACAACATATTATAAGCTAAAAAAAAGAAGATGACAATATAAAGAAGTATGTATGTGTTTAAATGTAATGTGTATTTCACTCTTCTTGAAAATAATTCCTGTTTTCTTTATTTGACCTTCTTTTGCCTTTGTTCTGCTCCTGTTTCTTCCCTTGTTCCTTTATATGTGCTCTCTGGCTGCAGAGCTCCCATTCCTCCTTATCATTCTTTTCCTGACAGTGCAGCAGGTTCTCCTCTCTCTCATACTCTTTAGCAATCTTATGCTTTTAGCTTCTTATGCTAACACTGTTTGACTGACTCCTTTTCCATAGGTGGCTTGTGGTTGTGACTGGTGCCTTCACTCACTCTGGTCTTTTTAATTGATTTACCATTATGGCTAGGGAAAGAGTTACACATAAACTATTTTAAGTGATCAGAAACTGGTTTAAACCTATAAAAGAACAGAAGCTCAGTGAACAAAATGGCTGAAACTAGTTAAAGTTAAACCTTGTTGAATGTAGTATCAGACTTAACTGATTTGCGTCAAACCAGTTTATGAAACTTCTGTCCCAGACACCATCCTGGTTCAAGTTAAATCACAGTCTCTCAGCATCCCAGCATGCTTTGCAGCCCTGTGCTGTGCTGTGCTGTCTGCTCCATAGAGCAGGGATGGCCCCACCCCTCTGCTTCCCAGCTGCAGCAGAGAGGACTGGCTGATGGAGGGGGGGAGGAGCAAGTCCAGTTGGGGATTTTTGGGGGGGGGGGGGCTACCCCCCCCCAAGCAAACCCTGTGTGGGGTCTGGGACCAGGGAGGCAGGGCTAAACACCTCTTCCCCAGCTCAAACTTACTGCTGGCTGTGACTATTTCATAGATTTCATAGGCATTAGGACTGGAAGGGACCTCAGAAAATCATCGAGTCCAGCCCCCACCCTGAGGGGCAGGAAGTCAGCTGGGGTCATAGGATCTCAGCAAGATAAGCATCCAAATTTCTCTTGAAGGCACTCAACTTAGGTGCTTGAACCACCTCCAGTGGCAGGCTATTCCAGACCTTGGGGGCTCAGACAGTGAAGAAATCCTTCCTTATGTCCAGCCTGAAACGGTCTTGCAGGAGTTTATAACCATTCAACCTTGTCATCCCTTGGGGCACTCTGGTGAACAATCATTCCCCCAGATCCTAGTAAACACCTCTGATAAACATATAGGTGGCCATCAGATTGCCCCAGAACCTGCGCTTTTGCAGGGTAAAGGGCTCCATAGCTCTCAGCTTGTTATTGTAAGGTCTGTTTTCCTGACCTCTGATCATGCACGTGGCTCTTCTCTGGACTCTCTCAAGCTTCTTCACACCCTTTTTGAATTGTGAAGCCCAAAACTGGATGCAGTACTCCAACTGCAACCTCACCAAGGCCAAGTACAATAGGAGAATGATGTTCCGGGATTTACTTGAAGCATCTATGGATGCAAGCCAGCGTTTTGTTCACTTTACTAGCTGCGCCATCACATTGAAGGCTCATGTTCATCTTGTGGTCAATCATGACCCCCAAGTCCTTTTCATCCATAGTGCTAGTCAACATAGCACTGCTGAGCCTATAAGGATGCTGCAGGTTTTTCCTCCCAAGGTGGAGAATCTTGTATTTTCAGTGTTAAACACCATCAGGTAATCATCCGCCCATTTCCTGAGCCTGTCAAGGTCAGTCTGGATCACCCTCCTGTCCTCAGGTGTGGACACTTTACCCCAGAGTTTGGTATCATTGGCAAACTTGGCCAGTCCACTTCTGACTCCAGTGTCCACATCATTAATGAAGATGTTGAACAATACAGGTCCAAGGACAGAGCCTTGGGGGACCCCACTGGTCACAGGGCACCATGACAATTGACTTCCATCAACCACAACCCTCTGGGTCTGACCATGGAGCCAATTCCACATATCTAAAAAATGACTTTTTATTGTCCTTGATACTTATAGCTAGTTGTAGTTCTGTCATAGCCTTGGCTTTCCTGGTTCACTCCCTGGAGGACCGGACCAGTGTGGAATATTCCTTCTTGGAGGTGGATCCCATCCTCCATCCTTTGTAGGCCTTTCTTTTTAGCCGCAGGAGGTCCACTAGTTCCCTGGAGAGCCAAGGGGGCTGCTGTGCCCTTTTGCTGCCTTTCATCTGAGATGGAATAGCCTTAGCTTGTGCATCGAGGATTGCTCCCTTATGGAGCAACCACTCTTCCTGAACTCCCCTCCCTTCAGGGTCATGGTCCCTTAGGGCCTCACCGACAAGCCTCCTGAGCTTGTCAAAGTCAGATTTCCTGAAGTCAAGCACTTCTGCATTGCTGACTGACTTGCCAGCTTTACGGCGGGTGGTGAACATGTGTGGACATCATTGAGAGGGTCCAAAGGAAGGCCACTCCCATGATCTGGGGACAGTAGGGCAGACCATACAAGGAGAGGCTATGGGACATTAATCTATTCAGCTTTCACAAGAGAAGGCTGAGAGGGGACCTGGTGGCCATCTATAAACTTACTATAAACCAGCGGGGAATGGGAGAGATCTTTTTCCCCTGAGCACCTCCCAGAGTAACAAGGAATAATGGCCATAAGTTGTTAGAGAGTAGGTTCCGACTAGACATTAGAAGGCATTACTTCACAGTCAGGGTGACTAGGATCTGGAACCAAGTTCCAAGGGAAGTAGTGCTGGCTCCTACCTTGGGGGACTTTAAGAGGAGGCTCGACAATTGCCTAGCTGGGGTCATTTGAGCCCAGTTTTCTCTCCTGCTCAGGGCAGGGGGTAGGACTAGAAGATCTGCAAGGTCCCTTCCGACCCTATATCTATGAATCTATGAAGGTGATCAGCTCATAGTCACTGTCACCCAGCTTCCCGTTGATCATTAGTTCACTGATTAGGTTGTCCCCAGTTGCCAGTACCAGGTTGAGCAGCACTTTACCTCTCGTTTGCCTGTAGACCTCTTGTGCCAGATAGAGTTCATCCACACATGAGAGGACGCTTTGAGACCACTTGGATTTAGCTGAGCATTCTTCCCATGAGATGTCTGGGTAGTTGAAGTCTCCCATGACAACCATGGACCTGGAGCATACGGCCTCAGCCAATTCCCTGGTGAACTCCTGGTCAAGCTCTTGACTGGGTGGGAGGTCTGTAGTAGACTCCCACCAACATGTCCCCTGTGCTGTTCCCCACAGACTTTAACCCAGAGCATCTCTAGCCATCCACCCTGGTCACCAATATCAGCTTGCAGGGACATGTAGCTCTCCTTAATATAGAGAACTACACCTCCACCCTTTTATCGCCTCAATCTCTCCTGTATAGGGTATAGCCATCTATACCCATGGTCCAGTCATGGATGGAATACCACCAGGTCTCTGTTATACCTATGACATTGTAATTATTTGTGTTAAGCAGGAGGACAAGTTCCTCCTGTTTATTCCCCAAGCTCCTGGCATTTGTGTACAGGCAGGCAAGTGTCCCCTTGGGGGCCCTCACCTTGCCTACCAGTTTTTCCAGGGCTGGGGCAGGGGTGGGCTCCCTTAAGAGTGCCTTGGTCTGCTGGCTTTGCAAGGGTTGCTCAGCAGGCCAGCAGTGGTGGTAATGCCCCCCATTCCCCAGTGGCCTTAGTTTAAAGCCCGGTGGAGCAGGTCAGCCAGTCTGGCTGAGAAGAGCCTCTTCCCCAATGGAGAGAGGTGGAAGCCGTCCCTTTCCAGCAGCTCACTGCCTCTCTCACCAAAGAGTGGACTGTGGTCATGGAAGCCAAAGTCTTCCCGATAACACCAGTGCTGCCAGTCTTTGGTTGACTACCTGGATCCTCCTCTCCCTCCTCAGCCCGTAGCCCAAGACTGAGAGGATTGAAGAAAACACCACCTGTGCCCCCAGACCCTTTAGCCCCCCTCCCAAATCCCTGTAGTGCCTCATGACCCGACTGGAAGCTCTCTGAGTCATGTCATTGGTGCCCACATGGATAAGGAGCATGGGATAGTGGTCTGTGGGCTGGAGGAGTTTAAGGATTTTCTCCACAATGTCTCAGATGTGGGCTTCAGGGAAGCAGCAGACTTCCTGGGCTAAGGGGTCAGAGTGGAAGCTTGTCCCCTCAGTCCCCCTCAGGGTGGAGTCTCTGATGACAAACACTTTGCGTTTTGTCTTGGGGAGAGTGGAGGTGGTAGCTACAGTAGTGCCTGTGTTGCCTGTGGGAGCTGGCAACTCATTAGGCTCATCTAGAGCTGCAAGAGGTTTGTACCCGTTGCATAGCTCCAGCGGGGCAGGGGTCTGGGTGCAGCGGGCCTTGACCGCCTTGGTATATTCCCTTGGCTAGACAAAATGGAAGGTCCCCAGGTCCTCCCTTGTCCTGGAGGGAGACCATGGTCTACCCTCTGTCTCCTGGGGAAGAAGGGCCTGGCAGTAGGAGTCTATCTCCTGCTTGCAGTCCCTGATGGCACGTAGTCTCTGGACTGTGGCCCAGAACTCCTCCAGCTGGCGCACCAGAGACCCTAAAAGGGAGCAGACCCCACAAGGGGAGGTGGCCATGCTCCTGGGCCCCAGAGCCTGAAAAAGCAACAGGCAGCCCCCACAGCCAAGAGTCAGGGGCTCTGTCTGCATGGAGCCTGGAACCATGGAATTGTAGACTATGGACTGCAAATCCTAGAGACACCTGGAAGCAGGAAAAGGAAGTGATAAGCAATCCTGCAGAGTCATACTACTGTCATTCTGGACTGTAAATCTCTGAGACCTCGAGGGCAGCAGGAAGAGGAAGTGAACAGACAGCCAGAGAGCCATGCTCTAGTGCTCCCCAACTTCTGGCCTGAGCCACTTCAGGCATGTGGCTGCATTTTGTGAATCAAAGGTAAATGTATTTTCACTACTGCTTCAATTTAATCTGTGCAGTTTAGACTAACCTGGAAAGACTGAATCAATTCAGTCTCAGGCTTTTTGACTGTCTGTACTTAGCCTATATGCATGATATAAGAGCATAGAACATGAATAAGGCACCAAATTTAACAATTAAGCATAACATAGGATCCTATCCCACCTGTCAGATACTCTACCACAGGCTCATAGGTTTGTACATGACATTAAGGCTCATCTAGTGCAACCTTCACTGCACCAAGAGAAAAGACGGCAAACCTTCTTCTCTTATACCAATACAAGGTCACTGCATCACCACTCTCAGATTCTTATTTGGGACTAAGTATCATATTTCTATGGCTAATCAGCCCAGGGACAAGTCCAGATGTATACTACCATCCCTGCTGCTGTCTAACTGAATATCCCTAAACTTCTAAAGTCTAAATTGGTGTGTTCATCAAAAAAAAAGAAAAAAAAAGGACACGTTTGTCAATTCTAGGTCTATCAGAAGCTAATAACCATAAAAGATAGGGCTATAACTTTCTCCTAGTGACAGGGAGAATATGGCATAAGTCCTATTTTTAATATTAACCATTGTCAGAGATAGGTTACCAAGTTGGATGGAACTTTGGTCTGACCCAGTATGAGTGTTCTTATGTCTCAACAACTAGGTTTGCATCACCATGCACTATGTGGTTACAACTGTATATTTGAGTACTGGGTGCATACTCCCTGTCCTTCCTCTCCTGTTCAAGGTTTGATCATATTAAAATGGTATCTTTCCCCAGTTGGCAACCTAATATTTATCAGCATACCACTACAAACAACACTTAAATACATTTTTTAAATGTAAGTTGTATAACAGTAACAAATTAACACTTAATTAAAGATAATTATTATCTTTTCAAATAATTAAATACCCATATGATAAAAAGTGCACATGCTTAACACATTGCATATACACTTGACCCAATGACTGTGTGCTGGCAATCCAACATTGAGTTTCCCTTCTAAGCACTTCTTTAAAGAGCCAGAGTGTGCATTAAATGTGGAACATTGTATATCAGATAGGATATTGCAGATTGGCTGAAGGGTCGCACTCAGAGGGTGGTGGTGGATGGATCATACTCGACTTGGGGGGAGGTGGGTAGTGGAGTCCCCCAGGGCTCGGTCCTGGGGCCTGCGCTGTTCAATTTCTTCATCAGCGATCTTGATGCTGGGGTGGAAAGCAACCTGTTTAAATTCTCTGATGACACCAAAATTTGGGGGGAGGTGAGCACGCTAGCAGGGAGAGAGAGATTGCAGAAGGATCTGGATAGGTTACAGGGGTGGGCAAACAGGAACAGGATGTGTTTCAATACGGACAAGTGCAGGGTGCTGCACTTGGGTAGTAGGAACCAGCAGCACACTTATACGATGGGGAACTCCCTACTTGAGAGCACGGAGGCGGAAAGGGATCTTGGTGTCATTATCGACTCCAAGATGAACATGGGCCGACAATGCGAGGTCATGGTTGGCAGGGCTAACCGGACCTTGTCGTGCATCCACAGGTGCATCTCGAGTAGAGCCAGGGAGGTGATCCTCCCCCTCTATGCGACGCTGGTCAGGCCGCAGCTGGAGTATTGTGTCCAGTTCTGTGCGCCCCATTTCAGGAGGGATGTGGACAACATGGAGAGGGTCCAGAGGAGGGCCACCCGCATGATCCGGGGACAACAGGGCAGACCCTACAGTGAGAGACTGCGGGACCTGAACCTATTCAGCCTCCACAAGAGAAGGCTGAGGGGAGACCTGGTGACCGTCTATAAACTCACTAGGGGGAACCAGAAGGGTTTGGGGGAGACGCTGTTTCCCCTAGCCCCCGCTGGCATAACAAGGAGTAATGGGCACAAGTTGATGGAGAGGAGGTACAGATTGGACATCCGAAAAAACTACTTCACAGTTAGGGCGGCTAGGAGTTGGAACCAACTTCCAAGGGAGGTGGTGCTGGCCCCTACCCTGGGGGTCTTTAAGAAGAGGCTGGATGCCTACCTGGCCGGACTCATTTGAGTCCCGTTTTTGTTTTCAGGGTTTTTTGTTGTTCTCCCGCCCTGGCGGGGGGGCGGGCTAGAAGATCTATTAGGTCCCTTCCGACCCTAAAACTATGAAACTATGAAACTATCAGTGAATTTTTAAAATGGCTGTTGAGGTCCGAACAAAATGAATTTAGTTGTTGTATAATTAACATAAAATGACATAACCAATATTTTGTAATTAGATTCTTTATTAATAAATTCTAATTGTAAAGAACACATGGATTTAATTGACATTTAGCATGTTAGATATTGCAGGCTTGATATCAATTAATACACTTATCAAATGTCAATTATGATTTTTTTCAGATTTAATTGCTGTGAAATTGACTTGCCATGGGCTACCTTTTAAAATGTTAATGTATTAACATTCTTCACATATTCATTGTAATAAATGCAAAATCTAATGTGCACTTACTGCTTATGCAGTTTTGACTAAATTATACAAAAGTTAAGTGTATTTCCTTCATACTTATTAAACATCAGTAAGGAGTCTTTTACACATTAATTTACTCTACAATACCTGCTATTCCAAATTACATTTGATACTAGTTTGAAATAATTATCCTTCAGTACTCTGGAAACTCGTTCAATAGACAGGTCACTATTTTAAGAACAGCTTTCCAAGGGAAAAGAAAAGGTTGTTATAGCTTATTTAAAAAATTGCAATGTGTTGAGGAGGGAGGGTGGTTATATGCAAATTTTTCTCATGCTCTTTTTTAAATTAAGTTACACTGGGTTAAAGCCTGTTCTTATTTATATTAATTGCAAAATCTCCTTTGGAAGGAGAGGTAGCCTCATTGGCAGGATCAGTATTATATGCCATGTATCTGCGGACACATAGATATGAACCTTTTTTTTTTCTGTGCAGAGACCAATTGACTTCATTAAGACTCCATGCAAACATAAGGTTTTGGTTACCTGGAACAATTTCAGGTTAATGGCTTTATCAACAAAAGCCAGATCCCATGTTCTTACTGTGGGCAAATTTTCCATTGTAAAGAAAATAACAGTAATAATTAACTCTTCTATAGTAAATTTCATCTGTAGAATCCAGTGCTTTATGAAACTAGGTACATATTATTATTCTGGTTTTAGTGAATAGGAACCTGACACACAATGAAAATAAGTGATTTGTCTAAGGTCATGTAATATGGCAGTAGTTGAATTAGGAAAATAAGTAATGGTTAAAGTAACACTTTCAGAATGAAAAAAAAATATCAGGTCTTTCCCAAAAATGTTGTGTTATGTTGGGGAGGACAGGAGTAGTAATCACAGGCCTGCTGGAAATGAGGGCTGCTTATTTAGCAGAGCACAATTAATATTTAAAAAGACCTCTCAGAATATGTTACAATAAATGAATATATCTGTTTTTAAAAAAGTGTGGCTTAAGGGCTAACTATTTAATGAAAGGATCAATGCATTAAATCATAGACATGTGACTCTGCAACTAGAGCTGTGTGAATGATGTTTTTTCATTTTAGTAGTCCAACTGCGGGGTGGGGGAGAGAGGACCTATTTTGAATCAACTGAAAACAATTTTATTTTCAGGCTAAAATCTGGGGGGAAATTGTTTTAGGTCAACAGACATGCTTCTAAACTTTTTAACACCCAAAATTTATGTTGATATTTTTTACATGAGAAATCAAACTGTTTTCTTTTGAAAGTCTGAAATGAAAGGTTTTGATTCTCATTTTTTCTCAATGTTTTCAAATTATTATTCCTTGAAATAAGTCATACCTCCAAAAATCTCTTCCAATTCTCTTTTCAAGCTACACTATTTTTATAAGTTAATATAAGTTTAAATATGACTCTTTCATACTATAGTAGCGTTGTAGCGATTCATTAGTGGATAATTCAGTATCCTCAGCCATAGGTGATGCATAGGAGGGTAGTGGGGGGGCATATGCCCCCCCTGAAATTGTCCCTTGCTGTCTGGGGAGTGGGGAGCACTTGCCGGTGCCCCCCCTGAGAAGTACGAGTGGCACTTCCAGTTTTACTGGCAGCACTTCTGGTTTGCCACCGGCGCTTCTGGGGTTGATGATCAGCCACTGCAGGACTCCCCCCCTCCTCCCCCCCATCAACAATCAGTCACTGGTGTCTCCCCAGAGCCAGGAGGCTCCAGTTGCCCATGTACTCAGGAGTTTGGGCTAGTCAGAAGTTTAGGTAAGTCCTCTCTTTTCCTGCATGCATGGGAGAGAGAAAGAATATCAGGTGAGATATTTGAAGCAGTCTTGGCTTTATTATCAGCCTCTATCATCAGTATGTGTGACCTTCTCTCAGGTTGGCCACTGCATGGTTTTCCAAAGTTTCCTTCAGAACTCAATTTCTTACTAATTCAGGAAATCCCTAAAACTCTTCCTCATTCACAATGGTTATGTAAAGCTGTTACATTATTATCGATTCAACGCTCACATGTGCAGGCTTTCATTGGGGTTGAAATTACCAAAAAATAAAAATAAGAAAAAAAAAGTCTGACCCAAGCCAAGTTGGTTCACCTGAGGAAAATGAAGCAATTTAGATTAGGAATGTATTAATCTGATTCATTGCATGCCTGTATGCATTCAGAGCATAGCCCCATGGCTGGGAAAGCCCAAGTACTCACCTCAGCCCTGGGGCTGTGTTCTTCCTACCCTTCAACCCTGACCAGGCTATTTTTAGTCCCCTGAATTCCCCTCCCTCCCCCACAGATGAATACCCCTCCCAATCCCACCTGCCCCCCTCTCCCAAGTTACTTACATCAGTTTCTCTATGCAGCTTCTGGGAGCAGTGAATGTCTGTACATGCCACTCCCAGGCTATGTTCATACAGCTTAAAATAAGCTGTGTGAATGTAGAGTGGGTGCAACAAATAGATATATGCACCCTACAGTGCTTGCTGCCCCTGCCCAAAACTCCTTGTCTTCCACATACCCAGATCACTAAATATCTGGCTCATTATTTTCCTCTTTGGGGGACTCTAGTTCATGAGGGAGGAGTTAAAAAGATTTTAATTTGGCTTGCAGTTGGCTGTTTCCCATTCAAAATGGTTGGCTTTATCAGATTAGTCAGGCCCCAGCTTTAGTATGGCTATTTCATTATTCAGCTCAGCCTAACTGCTCTGGTCCAGAGTAATCAGTTTATTACTGGATTTTCTTCCTTCTCTTCTCTCTGCACATTGTGCTCAGTCTAACAGTAGCTATTGCTGGCTTACTTATGCAGCCTACCTCTTTGAGTTCTGCAAGGATTGGACTCCTCATTTAGCAGGGCAGAACAAAGATAAAAACATAGCTTCCCAACATTTCTCACTCTTCTTCAGTAAAGATAGTTGGCCTATTCTTCCATCATGGTAAATTGTAGGGGTACCAGAGTTAGTGTTAAACTAGCTATTTCAGATATGAGTAACAATGTATTTATGACAGTACATGGCTTAGTGTTGACTCCTTCCTGAGAAGTTAGCTGGGATATGTCTATACTACTTCACAATCACTTTTGCAGACAGGTCCACAGTGAACAAGATTAGGCTAATATTTATTCTGACATACAGCTTATAAATACCAGTGCTGCTCCTTGCCCAGTTGAGGCCAAATACTTAGCCCATGACAAAACTTCATTCTATGCTCTCTGAAGCATTAGTTCTGAATTGTACAGCCTGCAAAGAAAAATCTTCTTTTATGAAGTCCATATTTCTATACTTCCCTATCTTGTCACTCTATCTGGAATTTTGTTTCAAATGAATTATAAACTTTAAAACCAACTTTAAAACCAAATAAAGTTAACTTCTTCAATGGACATTTCAAACTGGAATAATTTTCTAGATTAACTTCAGGGGAAATCCTCTAAGGCTCAGTTAGCACACACAGAACATACACTGTGGTTCTGATAAACACAGTTGATGAAGGAGGAGGGAAATGCCAAACAACAATTTAATTCTAAAATTGCTATGGAAGGTATGAAACAGATAGTCCAGTATTAAGGTAACAAATGTCAGTAAAACTAACATAGTCAATAACTGTGATTGAATATTCCAACTGAAATGGTATTTGGATCCATGAAGAAGACATCTTTATAGTATATCTTATTTAGCCATATAGTCTGAGAAATCAACTTTGGTTGAAAAATGCAAGTAGGCAACAAGAATATTTAGAATGTGTGAGAAAAAAATATTTATCACTTGGTGATATGGAATTGATGTAATACTGGCCTGTCTCAGGAACAGTTTCTTTCTCTATGATTCACCAGTAGAATTTATGCTAACATAAACAATATCTAACAGAAGCTGGGTTGAAAGCAGGGAGAATATGGAGAATCCTCAGTGCACTCATGGAATGGCAAGTATTAGAATGTCTTTGTCTCTTACAGTTTTAGTTGGTTAAATTACTTTATTATGTCTCTGAATCTTTGATAGCCCATCAGTTTGATGGCTATTTTTTTCTCATCTCTAAGCAGTCCCACTGACGGTTTACAGTCTTGAATGTGAAAACAGTGTTCTCTTATATTCCTTTTTCATGATACATTCTTCTACAAAAGTGATATTGAATAGTTTGCTCCTGAACCTATGAAGTCTGGATAGCCTGTGGCCGTTTTTATTAAGGAATGGTTTGTGCAAAAAAAATGTTTAAATCTCATTTTTTTTTCAACTAGTCTTTGCCAGTAAAATTGCTTACCAGGATTAATAAAAATTACTACCTCATTTCATCTTATTTCCACAAGCATTCAGGCACTATCTGAAATTTCTTCAATATATGTGTGTGTGTGTGTGTGTATGTCTCTGTGTGTGTGAATATATATGTCTGTGTGTGTATGTATATGTATTTGCATATATCAATGTAATTTTAATGTTTATATTCTTAAATAAATACTTGCATTGATTTTAAGTGGAGTAGTGCTTGAATAAACACTACTAGATTGTTTTTTTTCAATTCTAGTTGCTTGTGTTAGCATACAGCTTTCTTTCACTTAATATTGGAAACAAGAAGCAGTATAGGAAAAGGCAAGCATTACTTATTGTCCCACACATATCTTATGTTCATCTACTGTAGAGAACTTAAGAAACAATTCATATAACTTTGTCTTCAAAAAGAGTGTGGTTTGATGCTTTCAGAAAGTTATCATGTGTCTGATGGACCTTTACTGTCACTTAATCATTTAACAACAGCACCTTTTCTAGAACAAGCTTTTCATTATGGACTCAATTCTAGTTTACACTACATTAATCTAAATCCATTTCTGGAAACGCCATTGATTTCAATAGAAAAGCTGACTTACGTTTGTAAATTGAGCAGAGCATTTCATCCCTTTTGTACTATTGTGGTGGACAGTGTTCAGCACAATGAGGTCCACATGTTAACTGGGGCCTTTCCTATACCTGTAAAGGTGCCAAATGCCTTCTCTGTACTTTTCGTCAGTACTACTCCTTTACTAACCTTGATTGGAGCTATATTGTCTGTACTATGTAACTGGTACAATTCAATAATATAAATCCTTATATTTTAATATTAAGGGTGCTATGATTGACCTTCTGAAACCCCAGAAGGCCCCCCAAAGCCCTGGCATTCTCCCATTTGCAGAGTCACAACATGAGTTGGGGTGTGGCAGTACAATATGTGCGCCCAGGATATACTGGGGGGGCGGGGGAGGGATTTCTGCAGCACACTCCTCATGAAGTTGAAGCTAGCATTCCTGGGGCTTTGCAAGCCTGATCCTGCATACCCTGAGAATACCCCTGCAGGGTAATTCCTAAGGTACACAGGATCAGGCCTCTAAAGCCCCTAGAGCACCTGTCCAAGGGTAGCTGGATAACTCAGGCAGCTCTGGGATGCCCACACACTGTTCTACCGTAAAGCAAACATCTCCTCTGCAAAAAAGTGGCACCATTTTTAGTACCTCTTAAGAGGCATGGATACCTGTTTGCTCAGATTTTGTGTTAAGATAATAAGTTTTATGGTGACTCAAAGATGATGGCTGTTTTCAGCCATAGTGTCTGTTTCCATCCTCGGTGTGGTCCCACACATTGTTTGTTTCCCTTCTTTTAGGAACAAAGGCACCTGGATTTCCAATGACTGCGTAAGCTTGGTTTTAAAGTGTAGTAGAATCTCATTTAAAAGAGGTCAGGCATTGTATTTTGATCAGCTGTTCATTCCATATTGGACAGAGAAGGGCTTCAAGCTAACTTTAATTTGAGCTATGCATCCACAATGACAAATCTCTTTATAAGAGCATAAGACGTGCCATATTGCATCAGACCAATGTTCAATCTATCCCAGTATTCCTCTCCCATAGTGGCAGAAGGGGATGCTATTGAGGGAGCATTGAACCAGTATCTTTAGCATGATCTGTCTCCCCTATTACCCACCGTGGCTTTCCTCATTATTAGTTTAGAGATGCCAGAGGAAATATCTCCAACTATTCTGTTTAATAGCCATTAATACATTTATCATCCATGAATTTATCCAGTCCCTTTTGAACCTGACTATACTTTCTGTCTCCACCGCTTCCTGTGGCAATTAATTCCACAAATTATAACTGGTATAAAAATACTTTCTCTTGTTAGTTTTAAGCCTATTACCCACTAATATCAGTGGGTGCCTCCCTAGTTCTAGTATTCTGGGACTTGGTGTCTTCCTAGTTCAACTGGTCCATGCCCTTCATGATTTTATAGGCCTCTATAATATCGCTCCTCACCCTTGTCTTTTCCAAACTAAAGAGCCCTGGCTTTTTTAGTTTCTCCTGGTATGACAACTACCCATGCTTCGGATAATTTTGGTTGCCCTTCTCTGTACCTTTTCTAATTCTACTATATACTTTTTGAGATGTGGAGACTAGAATGACATGCAGTGGGTGCACACTTTACTGTGAAGTTTTCTGTTCAGTAAGTATGTGTGTAGACACATGTGTACAGGCTTACTGTGCAGTAAACCTTGTTAATTGCAAGTAAATTTGCTACCTGCAAATGCAAGTAGCAAATTTACTTGTGATTACTAACTGTGTAGTAGTGGTCATATAGATGCCTGACCAAAGCAAATCTGCTCCTGATGAGATTGCTCTCTGCCCCCAGGAGCTGCCTGCTGCTGGGGTGGGCTCCGCCACAGAAGTCCGTATGGGGACTATGTCTGTTCCCCACCCAGCTCCACGATCACAGAACTGTGCAGGGAACAAGCTCTCCAGCCCCTGCCCCTCAATCATGGAGCAGGGACTGGGACCTGTACCTCCCCTGCAGCTGTTTCCAAGTCCCCCGCTGCAACTGGGGAGCTGGGGCTGGGAGCTCCCTACTGCTGGGGTAGGGGGATGTTGTCCCTACCCAGCAGCAGGCAGCCTCCTGAGGGCAGGGAGCAATGTCTCATCTCTGGTCAGGAGACAGCTAGTCTCTTGGTCCAGTGCTCCCTGCTTGGGCTAGCACCCCAAGGTAGCCTAGAGCTCACCCTGGTGGTGGCAGAGGCCCATTGCGGGGCCTCAGGAAGTGAGAGCAGTTTGCTGCCATTAGCAGCATATCTGTTCCTACTTCCCTTCATGTGTAGGCACCTGCCCAGGAGCATTTACTCATGAGTAGTTTACTTGCAAGTAAACTGCTCCCAGATCGATTGCACAATTAGACACACCCAGTATTCGAGATGTGGGTTCACTATGGATTTGTATAGTGGGATGATAATGTTCTCCATTTTGTTTTCAATTTCCTTTGAAATGATGCCCAACATTTTATTGGCTTTTTTGGTCATATCTGCACACTGAGCAGATGTTTTTAGAGAACTCTCTGCAATGACACCAAGGTGTCTTTTCTGAGTTGTAACAGCTAGTTCAGAATCCAGCAATGTTTATATATAGTTGAAGTTATTTTTCCTGAAATTCTTTACTTTGAATTGTCTATAATGAAGTTCATCTGCCACTTTTTTGCTCACTCACTCAGCTTTGTGAGATCTTTCTGTGGTTCCTCTCTGTCAGCTTGGGATTTGACTGAATAATTTGGTATCATCTGCAAACTTTCACTGTACATCCCCATTTCCAAGTCATTGATGAAAATGAAGTGTTGAACAAAATAGGGCCCAGCGCGGATCCCTGCAGGACTCCACTCTTGCCCTCCCTCCATCCCGAAGTGACCATTTAGGTCACATCCAGATGAGTGTGGCGTGGCTGTGTGTTAAGTGGTACCACAGACACATCTGTGGTGCTACATACTGCATGTTCTGTTACTCTTTGCAATGCAAAGGAGCAGTGCCAAAGGTTTGTTGACCCCTGGATATCCATGGAGGAAAAAAAGTGGAGCAGTGCATGCAGAGGCAGCATATGCCACCCAAAGCCGGAGCTTAGCCAGCTGGAGTCACACCCTGCTGCTGGCCAGGCACCACATGGCAAGATCACCACTACTGCAGCCCTGGGAGGCCCCCAGCATCCAGGTAAGGTTGCTGGGGCTAGGCCAGTGCCAGCTCCAGCCTCCCCTATCCCAACCTGGGTAATTTAATGTGCACTAGTGCATGTGTGGCACAGGGATTCCCTGGGGACAAGTAGCGGCAGCACAAGGTGCACCACCACTAGTTGTCCTTGGGGAACCAAATGCTCATGCATGTCTGGACGTGGCCTTAGTCACTTTGCTTCCTATCTTTTAACTAGCTTTCAGTTCACAAATGAAGCCTCCTCCCGATCCCACGGCAATGCAGTTTTTTTAAAAGCCTTTGGTGACGAACATTGCCAAAACTTATTGAAAGCCCAAATATATATTATGTCAACCAGATCCCAGTTTCTAAATCTATTGGTTATTTACCTTTTGAGCTGCAAGCTGATCTCGTTCTTATTCTTGACCAGTCTTAGCCTGGATTTCTTACTTTTTTCACAATCTAAATTACGGTCCTTTGGCCTTTCATCAGCATCTGCTGAATTTGACAATCTGAGCTTGTTGCTGATGCAGACATAGTTCTATTTGTTGCTTCATGGTGTTTGTCTCCTTTCCAAAGGTAGTTCAAAAATGCAAACTGGCATCCACCGAGCTCCAAACAAATGTTTAATTTATTGTTAGAAGCAAAATCAGCCTACTTACTTTATATTCTCGCCAGCTATACATTTAGTCCAATATCAACCATAAAAATCCTTTTGTCTGGCAACCAAGATGGAACTGATATTTATTTCCAAAAGGGAATTCTAACAGTAACAATTTCAGGGATCCAATTGTATTCATTCTCTTTTATATCTAGCTACTCCATTTTTTCACTTGTTTGTCATATCCCCACATCTCCCATCCCCTTTATATTCAAAATGGAACGGTTGCTTCGGTGAATCTTTTCACTGCACTTCTTTTTAGTAATTACCCTCCACTTCTCTTTAGTCTTATAGGTTCAGACACCTGGATAATAGAAGAATCCTGTCATCTGTTAATAATATTGGCCTTCTTTCCTATTATCACTTCTGAGTTGGTATCTTTTAAATTTTTGATAGTTCTGCCAATTGGAAAATTTATGATTTCAACTAAAACACAGTACTTAGTTAAAAAAAAAAATAAAAAAAAAAAGCATTTTCTCTTTGTTTGTCAGGAGTGGAAAGGGTAACATATGATGGTCTTTGGGTACACAATAGGTTTTCTTTGGATGCATCTACATGTTGTCCTATAGCAACATTGTTACTGTGCTGTGCTTTAGTACTTCCTTTTGGAAGTACTAAAGTATGGCACAGTAACCACCCATACTGTGCCATATGTGCGGTGAGTGGTTGTTTTTAGTGGCTACTTTGTCATAGTGGTGCACTAAAATGGGGGGAGAAAAGTAACTGCTGGTCACATGTAGAAACCCATGGACACTACAGTGATGAAGCATCATGTGTAGATGCACACTTTCTTTCTTTCTTTGATCCTACAATTTTGAATCATTTGATGAATATTTTCAATTCTCTTACCTGTAATTCTCACATATGCTGTATCATGACTCTATATTAAAGACTTACAAGAATAGGAAAGTAATGAATTAATAAAAGACTGATTTCCAAGTTAATCTAATGTCTCTTTCCAATTTCAAAAGTCTCTAGATACCAATAGAGTTTCATTACCTCTATTAGTTTACTATAGCAGTTTGATTGCTATTACTTTATCAAATGTAGTTCAGGGGAAAAAAGTATACCCCACTGGTGTCAAGTCAAAGAATAATATTAAACCATCAACTCTACAATGCTCCTGTGTGTCCGATTATTAAGAAGCATGTTTCATCTGCACTGTTTAGTACTTTTCAGGAGGGGGGATGTTATAACATCAGCTCCAAATAATATATATAATCAACAGTTACTCCCTCCTTCCTTCCCCCATCTCCCCCAAATTATGTACCTTCTCTCAGAATTGTAATATCACAGAAAATTGTATTACAAATGATATATGAAAGGAAGGGAAAGAACTGCTGCAGCAGATGTGCTGGATTAACTGAATGTCAGGTAAGAATGTATAACAAATATATACAATTTGCATGTTTACATTTGATGGATAGTCTAAATAAAGCTGAACCAAACAGGTGTGGTCTATGATTGCTATTTCAGAAATTTGCAGGGGATAACTCAGGAAAGGGAAAATTCCTATATATGCATGTATGCAGCGAGGAGGGAGTGGGGTGAGCATGCATGCGTGCAAAGCATATATCATGAAACTGTAAGTAGCATATAACATTACAAATTATAACTCTTATAACAATATAACAAACTGGACTTTTGATTGGCTCAGCAGCATTCTACTGTAATCCATCCCTCCTGATACATTGATGTTCAAAACAAACAAGCAAACAAACAAATAAATAAATAAAAGCACCCATAAGTGTCCTGCCTTTAAAACTGTCTTGCTTACCTCCTTGGAGTTCTTCACCCTCCTCCCTCCAAGTTATTGAAATCTGAAGTCCTGTAAGGGACATGTCCAATACATAGAAATTGACTTAGAGTCCTTCTTCATATGCAGGTAAAGGCAGAATAGGATCTAGCCATATAATCCATACAACTATGCCTCCTGCCATTGCACACGTGCCACATATCCCATCATCACCCCTTATTGCCAGTGTAAGGGGAGCTCAGGATTGGGAACAGAGCAAGCTACCTTGACTGAGAGTCCCCTCAGCTAAGGAGGTTCCCATCTGCAGGGGCGCACCTTACTCCCCCACACCTCCCACTGCTCAGAGTCCCATCAGCTGATCAGGGTGCCAATTGCAGGGGTGTCTCGGGGGTCACTATGGCAGGGAGACTTCAACTAGTATGGTATTCTAGCCACGGGTGTGCTTTATGCACCCCCGCAGCTGTGAGACTGCAACTAATTCAGTGTCACAGCTGGCAAACCCCCATGGCTGGGACACCATGTCTTCCAACCACGGGGCTGCATTGGGTGCCTCCAAGCTGGGTGCCCTGCCAGTTGACAGGGCTCCTAGCCATGGGGACATGCGTTCCTGTGGCTAGGAGCCAGGGTCATTTGGGAGCTCCCAGACTAAGAAGTGTCCATGCCCACTCCCCATCAGCTGGGAGCTCTTGAGGACACTTAGGGTCTCCAGTCAACAATAAAGGGGACAGAGTGTCAATAATCCTCCTCAGAACCTCGTGGGATCTTTGTGATATCTCTGTGAGTCAATGGATTTTTAAGGGTTTGATTGGTTAGATATTGGCTTACAGCCCAGTGCCATCTGATACCAGCAGAATGTTCAGATACAAATAGGTTAAATCAGAAAAGTATATTAAACAACAGCATTAACCAGTATGAATATACAAACAAGAAACCGTATACAAAGATATTTACAGACAAGAGAACAGTTTACAATTACTGTGGACACTAAGGGTCAGTATACGGCAGCAGTGAGGCCAGTCACAGTAACTGATTGACAGCAAACTGACAGCAATCACTGTACTGAGGATTTCTACTCTTTTCCCCTTTCAGGTACTCGGAACCTCAAACTCAGGGTGGGTAATACATTGCCAAATCCAATGAGAGTGTTGCGGTGGAGGACAACCAACTCTAGGTAAATCTCTAGCAGCTCACTAGGATATTCAGGTAAGTTCTACTCCTCACACTCAGACACTTTCACTCCAGACTCATCAAACAGTATACACACATTACTCAGACACTTGCTTCAAACACCAGGATAATTCAACAACTTCAAGACAGTAGCAGGGAACAAGGAGACAACCAATGACAACAGAAGGAAAGGACACAGACACAGAGATTACACCCCTTGTATATCTTGCAGTCACCCCATACATGTCAATCAAGCCTTATCCAATTAGTCTTTCAAGTGACCCATCAATTAGGTGTCCATCAAAGCTCAGGCCAAGCAGGTGTCTTGGTATCTCACAGGGTGCTGGATACTCATCCTGCCAAGGCAGGTTACATGACAAGGAGGCTACTTCACATGCATACTATATGTATCTGGGTCATGACATTATAAAAGGGCAAATGATCAGCATTTCTAGAGTCTTCCTCCCTTCTAGTCATGTGAGTATGTGCACGACATAATCAAGGCCAAGAACTAGGGGTGTCTACACTCTGAATAGCTGACAGGGCCTCCAGCCCCTGGGGATCCTGGCCATACATTCAAGTAACGACATGATAGGAAGCTGCTACAAAGTTATTACACATATTATGTGGAGTAACTTTGTAGTTTATTCTGGTTTTTATCATGCCATTAATTGATGAATATTGTGGCCAGGTACCACTTAAAGTGTGATTAACCAGTTAACCATTTTAACTGGTTAATCATGACTTAAGTGTAACATGCAGATGGGACCTAAGGTGTTACTACCCTGTAATGTTAGTTATGTTACTCAATTACGTTCTGTCGATCCTTCATTTGTTTTCACCATATCACAGTCTGAATTGTCAATTTTTTTACAACTATGCCTTATTGATGTAGGAAAAAATATTTAAAGCCATTTCAAATATATTCATTCCCCCCACCCCCAAGTCCTATATAAACACAATATAAGTGGTAAGGATTCAAACACAGTCACAATTATATTTCAGAAACTATCTTGCACTTCTCTAAAAGGGTTCTTTCCCTGTAAAATCTTTGCCTTATGAAATATGTACAGCAATCAAGTAGTTTGTTACCAGACTTAATTTAATTTCCTGTAAACTAATTCCATTGCCTATTGCTAAAACTGTGTGATAGAAAATGGGTATCAACATTTAAAAAAATAGATTGGCACTACTCACTGATTGATCTGCCACTCTTGAATAATCATAGAATTATAGAATCATAGAAAGTGAGGGACCTCAGGCAGTCATCTAGTTGAACCTTCTGATCAAAGCAGGGCCATCCCCAACTAGATCATAGATTTAATAGACATCAGGGCTGGAAGGGACCTTGCAAGATCATCGGGTCCAGCCCCATGCCCAAACGGCAGGAAGTCAGGAGGGGTCAAATGATCCAAACAAAATAGGCATCCAAGTGTTTCTTGAAGGAATCCAGAGTAGGTGCCTGCACCACCTCTGGGGGAGTCTATTCCAGGCCCTGGGGACTCAGACAGTAAAGAAGATTTTCTTTCTGTCCAGGCTAAAATGGTCTCCCAAGAGTTGGTGACTGTTGGACCTAGTCTTCTCATGGGGTGCTCTGGTGAACAGACATTCTCCCAGTTCTCGGTGCACACCCCTTATATACTTATAGGCTGCCACCAAGTCACCCCTGAGCCTGTACTTTTCCAGGCTGAAGAGTCCCATGTCTCTCAGCCTCTCCTCATAAGCCCTGCTCTCTTGTCTTCTAACCATTCGTGTGGCTCTCCTCTGTTGTCTCTCCAGCTTCTCCACATCCTTTCTGAGTTGTAGAGCCCAGAACTGGACACAGTATTCCAGCTGTAGTCTCACCAAGACTGAGTAAAGTGGGAGGATGACTTCCCAGGTCTTGTTTGAGATGCATCGGAAGATGCAGGCCAGAGTTTTGTTTGCTTTGCTGGCTGCAGCATTGCATTGGTGGCTCATGTTCATCTTGTGGTCAATTGTGACTCCCAAGTCTCTTTCAGATGTGGTGCTAGCTAGCATAGCACTGTCAAGGCTATAAGTGTGGTAAATATCAGCAGTCCACTTATAACACCCGAGTCCAGATCATTTATAAACACAGTGAAGAGTACACGTCTGCGAGCAGAGCCCTGGGGATACCACTGGTTACAGTAAGCCAAGTTGATTTAGTTCCATCAACTGTCACTCTCTGGGTGTGTCCATGGAGCCAGTTCCCCAGCCATTGGACCGTGAAATTATCTAGGCTGCAGTTCCCCAAGTTTGTCATGAGGACACCATGGTACACCAGGTCAAAGGTTTTCTTGAAATCCCAAAATATGATATTCACCTTTTCTCCTTTGTCCAGGTGATGTGTCACCTGGTCTTAGAAGGAAATCAGGTTGGTCAGACGAGATCTACCTGCCATGAAGTCATGTTGGCTGTCTCTCAGAATATTACCTTCTGTTAGGATGTTGGTAATGGTTTTCTTGATGGTTTTTTTTCCCCAAGATCTTTCCAGGGATTGAGGTCAGGCTAATTGGCCTGTAGTTCCCCAGATCTTCCCTTTCCCCTTTCTTGAAGATAGGCACCACATTGGCCCTCTTCCAATTGTCAGGCACCTCACCCAAGTGCCACAAGTTCTTGAATGTCCTCACCATAGGCTGTGCTACAATGTCAGCTAGTTCCTTTAGGACTTTTGGGTGCATTCCATCTGGGCCAGCTGATATGTGGATGTGCAGCCTCTTAAGGTGTTCTCTCACAAGATCAGTGGTAATGATGGGTACAGGTTTCCCCTTCCCCTGGTGATCCTGCCTCTTTTCAGGCAGCGTGATCTCACTGGGCTGATGGAAATCTGACACAAAATAGTCATTAAGGAGATTGGAGGCTGGAGACAAGCAGGGGATGGAGCAGGGGGCTGGAGACAGCAGGGGAATGTATCCAGGGGCAGTCTCAGCCTCCTTCTTCCTCCCAAGGCTGGAGATAAGCAGGGGAAGGAGCAGGGGGCTGGAGATGAGTAGGAGGCTGGAGAAAAGCCCCTGGAGATAAGCTGGAGACTTCCCCTGCTCTCTCCAGCCTCTGGCTCATTCTCTGCTATTGTCAGTGAGTGTGTGTGTGGGGGGGGAGGGCTGGGAGAGCAAGTGGGGAGCTGAAGGAATGAACAGAGGGTGGAGGGAATGAGTGGGGATCAGGGGAATGAACGGGGGGCAGGGGGAATGAATGGTGGATGGGGGGAATGAATGGGGAGCAGAACAACAAATGGGGAGTAGGGGGAATGAGCCTCCTGTTCATTTTCCTATTCTCTCCAGCCTCCTGCTCATCTCCAGCCTCCCCATCTGACTGTGTAGTACCACAATCTCCTAATTTTTTAATGAGAATGGGGTGAGAGAGAGTGTCGAAAGCCTTCCTAAAGTCCAGAAAGACTACATCCACCATGACACCTGCATCCAAAGATTTTGTGACCTGGTCATAGAAGGCCACCAGGTTGGTCTGACAGGACCTGCCTCTAATGAACCCATCTTGGTTGCTCCGAAGCATACACTCCCCTGCTTGCCCCTCGCAGATGTGCCCCTTAATAATTTTCTCAAAGAGCTTCCTCAGGACCAAGGTAAGACTAACAGGCATATAATTGCCTGAGTTCTCCTTCCTCCCTTTTTTGAAACTGGGGACCACATTTGCCCTTTTCCAGTCCTCTGACACCTCGCCAGAGCACCATGAGTGCTCACAAAGCTGTGCCAGGGGTCCCGCAATGACCTCTGCTAATTCCCTCAGCACTCTGGGGTGGAGATCGTCAGGACCTGCTGATTTGAACATGTCCAGTCCCACCAGAAGTTCCCTGACTAGGTCCTCACTGACCCTGGGCCTGCCTGTGCCTCCCCTGGGACTATTGGGGATCCTGGTGGGAGGGATGACCTGGTCCCTGCTCAGAAAAATGGAGGCAAAGAAATAGGCTAGCTTTGTCATCTGGTGAGACCGCCAGATTTTCTAGCATGTCCTGCAGAGGCCCCACATTACCCGGACCCTTCTTTTTACCCCTTATGTATTTAAAAAAGGACTTGTTATCCTTGATCCAGGTTGCTAGTCCCAGTTCCATCTCTGCCTTGGCCTTCCTAACAGCCCCCCTACAATCCCAAGCAACGGAGGTATAGTCTTCCCTGGTGATGGCCCCTCCCATCCATTGGGTGTACACCTCCTTTTTAGCTTTAAGAAGTTCCTGGATGCTTTTGGTGAGCCATGGGGGCTTTTGAACACTCTTGCCCCCTTTGATCCATGTTGGGATTGCCACCCTGTGAGCTTGGAGGATCATCTCCTTCAGAAATGACCACTCTTCTTGGACACCCAACTCCCTACCCCTCCAGGACCTCAGTCCCTCCCCGACTAGTCTCCTTAGCTCAATGAAATCCGCCCTCCTGAAGTCCAGGGCTGCTGTCTTGCTGCAGGCCTTTGCCATTCTGCGCTGGATGGTGAATTCCAGTAGGCTATGATCGCTATCGCCCAGGTGATTAAGCACCCGCAGTCCCCTCACCAGGTCATCACTTGTGGCCAGGACCAGGTCTAATAAAGCATTTCCCCTGGTGGGACTGTGCACCTCCTGGGTTAGATGGAGGCCCTGTAACGTGGCTAGGAACCTACTTCTAGCAGTTAAGGTAGCTTTTTATATGTACCGCCACAATAAAATATGTGAGGTTATGAACAAACGTTGCATTTGTCCTTCGAGAATTAACCCCAAAAAGCTTCATGCGGTAAGGTCCACTAATACTTTCTCTTAGGACATTATGAAGTACATTTGAATGTATGTCCCAGGACAAGCAGTTCAGTTGTTCCTTCAGGCATCTCAACTGGGGCTTCCTGGTCTTCTACCCCAGTCCAGCTCCTTTTGAACTTGGGGCTCCCACTCTGGCCCTGATGGGGAAACTCTACTGCCCAGGGGGAATCAGGTACAGATAGCTGCACCCAAGAGTTAATTGCTTTACACAATGACTTGTCTATCATTTCCTTCCCACAGTATGCCCAAGATCAGTGTCAGAGACTTCATCAACTCACCAGGGATATCCATCCATCCATCACCAATCCCATCCACCACCCAGACAGCCACCCCTCCCCTCCATCCATTCTGCCTCTGCTAGGGTGGGGGCACAAGTTACACAGTAAAATCCGCCAAAGTTCCTTCCACAGCAATTTCACTATCCACTTCCACCTAGGCAAACACTAATGGGCACAGTGTTCTACAAGAGAATCCTTCAGAATCTATGAACAGGTGACTGACCAACCTGAGGCATGCCAGGGTGTGTGCTCTCACTGGCCTCTTTCAGGGACAAAAGCACACTGCAATCAGCCACTCACTAAACCCTAACTGGAATGGCAATTCTGTAACTTATCTGTTCCAGGACTAACACTGACACAACTGATACCAGTACAGTTTTTCTTCATAGCCTTAGAGTAATAATATTTCCTCATCATGAAGATGTAATGATACACTTCAGTACTTTATTATAAGTCTTTCTTTAGCTACATCCCCTCTGAACTTTGTAAAAAAAACAGTTTTAAAAGGCACTTTAAAACTTTTTCATGCATATACAGCAATGCTGTTGACAAGGTAAAAGAGGCTATCAAGTCCTATTAATCAAAAAAAAAAAAAAAAAAAGGCCTAGGAAGCCTCTGTCTCCCAAATTTAAAAACATGCAGTTTGGCTAAGCAATTGTTGTAAGAGATGTGACTCTTAAGTTCCTGACCTTAGTAGTAAACTAGATGAGTAATTTTATCCATTCCCCCAAAGCATTTTTATAGATCAAATAAAAAAAAAAAGAGTACATAAATTTTGTTTTATTGTGGATTTGATCATAGTTATAAAAGTTTATCACTGGATTCAGTAATAAACTTCAAAGTGCTGAGAATACAGAAAGAAATAATATACAATAGGCAAAACCCCTTCATTTTGTAGTTTATTAATACTGTCACTTAAACACTTCTGTTGGTGTCAGTCAAAAGTGGATGACAGATTGGAAAACAGCTTATTAAAATAGAAGAAAGCAAAATAAATGAACAAACCATGTTGTTTATTTTTTGTAAATTCAATGACAGATATTTCCAATCCAAAATGTATATTACTGATATTGATTTAGAACATTTTTTTTTCAAAATGTATTTCCAAATAGACAACTTAGAGATATGAAGAAAGGAAAATCCCTGGAAGGTACCATTGAATTGTATTGCTTTTCATTTCAGTAAGCCTAACTTGTTAAAAGATGCTTAATTACTCAAGTGCTGAGCAAGGTATAAATTCATTAGAGCCAATCTACAAAAGTGGTATGTCTTAAGTGGTGATAATGTAGGAGTTATAGAGTTTCTGATGCACACTATTTCTTAATGAATTGCTTGCTAATGATGTAATTATTTTTGTAAGAGCCTAGTATCTAATACCACTAAGATATTATTGATTTTTGTTAATGATCAATTTTCTAACTGATTATTTCTCCCAGCTAATTACCATCATTTGTATTAGCAACATTAGACTTCTGCTGTCAATATGGTGGGGCTCACATTATAATTAGCTGCAACTTAAATATTGATATATCAAGAGTTTAGGCACTTCATTACATTATGTGCCTTCTCAACATAGGTGAACATTTGATTTTGTAAAATATTCAGACTAACTTGCTTCTCTGAAGATTCAGTAATTTTTTTTTTTTTTAATTCAAACCTATTTTCTTCCCATCTAGGCCTATCTCTGATAGTTGTAAATGAATAGTTACAGTACAGCAAAGTTGTAGTGGGAGCATATTTATTATTTATACGTATATTGTTTATAAAGCATACCTACTTTGGCATGAAAATAAAAGAAAATAACTATGAAGAATAGAGCAATACTCATTATTATCATGACAATAGCATTCAAAATGTGTTAGATGCGGTACATTTGTAAAATTAAGAAGTTTTGTCTCTTCCAAGAGTGAATGGTTCAGAAATCAGTATTTTTGTAGATTGGTCATAATATTTTTATTTGAAAATATAACAATTTGTGTCAGTTCATTTCAAAGTATACTGCAACATTTCAGGAATTTAAATGCATGATGTCCTATGGTGCCTTGCTCCGGAACTTGTCGAATGTATTTATTTATTTATTTTAAGTAATGTAATTTTAAATTTTTAATATTCAGGATGTTTTTAGCAGAATTTTTTTAATTTCCTATTTATTTTAGGTTTGTAGTTTTCTGAGGTTTTTATGTTTTCTTTCTTTTGTATGCTATTTAATTACTTATTCGTCATCTTTTATAGAAAGAATAAAAAGAAAAAGGGAATAGGGGAGGAAGAAAGCAGGAAAGATGAGGGAAATTCACACACACTTTATACTCAAAAACATTTTCATTTTTCAAGTTTTAAAAGGATGGGTATTTTATTAATTATATATTATACGTCTCTAAATATAATGAAAGTATAATGCATATTCAGATACCATATATAATGAATATGTGTGTGTGTTTTCAGCTAATTCTGTTTTGCTCACATTTAGTGATTACAAGAGCTATTATTAGAGATAGGTGTTGTTAAAGTCAATGGGAGATTTTCTATACCCTTTGAAAACAATGATGGTTAATCAACTGACTTTGGGCTAATGAAAAGAGAGCTTGACTTTAATAGCCTTTTTCACTTGTTTTCATTTTGTTTGTTTAATAAATGTACAGAAATATAGTTTAATGTTTTTTGTGGAAGTCTCAATGGGTTAGATATAGAGGGTGAAATCCTGGCTTTATTTAAATTAAAAACATCATTTCACATGGCTTCAGTGGGACCAGGACTATTTATACTCATTTCTCTGTAGAAGAAGTGATTTTCTTTTTCTTATATTAACGTCTATGGTTCCTTTTTCTAGGCAATGTTCTTTCCCTTTCTCTCTCATTTTCTTGCCCAATTCTGAGATTTAAAAAAAGCCTAATGATATTTTACATTGCATGCTCATCTCTAATACTAAATCCTGATAATGTGTTGGCAGGGGAGCTTTGTGGAACATTTTCAATAAAATATCATTGAAATATGCTATTTCATATAAATGTAGATTTTAAACTGAAAGATTATTTGGTTCCAGGGACTCTGGTCATGAGCCACTTGCTCAGTTCTTTATAAAACCAACTGGTTTAGGTATTGTCGTATGATATGGGGCATACAGGTTCAAGCATTCTTACTCTTCAAATTTGGAGCAGGCCAATGCCTAAATAAAAAAGTTACAGAATGTAAAATTTAGAAATGCCTGGGAAACTCCATTTTCATTTTGAGGAAGGATTCTGCCCCCCCCCCCCCTTTCCATTTGTTTTAATTCCAATACAGAGCAAAAATTAGAACTTTTAAAGATTTTCATGGAGGGGGAGGCAGGCATGGAAAACCAGAAAGATTGATATGCGAGAAGAGGTGATAGCTTGCTGGTTTGAGGATTCACACATGATATATGTTTGCCAGATCTGAGTATCTGCACTGCCTTATTCAGATAAGTCTTTCTGTCTCTCTGTCATAAACTTGAGAAACCTTCCCAACACAATTCTTTTTCAAAATATTTTCATTTCAACAAAAGAACATTTTTTCAAAAGACAAGAAAATACTTTCCCTGCCCCAGATAGCTACAATGGGAGAA
>NW_005842260.1:1247492-1303988 GCF_000455745.1 Alligator sinensis | reverse complement strand
TTCCCTCTTATCCTTAATTAATGCATTTTAATGGACTTGGAATGAAAGTTATACTTGTATATCTGTACTGCTACTTGGTGGGATCTGGGACTCAGAAACAAGCTTCAGCCACCTTCTCCCCATCTATATACAGCTACTCCTTACTTAATGTCATAGTTACATTCTTAAAAAAATGTGACTTTAAGTGGAACAATGTTAAGCAAATCCAATTATGTCACAGTGGTTACCTACTAGCAGGCAGTGGCCAAACAATGTTATAACCAAACACTGTACAACTTTAAATGAGTATGTTCTCAAATAGATCAGTGACATAATAACGAAACAACGTTAACCAGGACAACTTAAGTGAGGAGTATCTGTACACCTAGGCCCAGAAATTAAGTAGGGTTACCATATTTCCAGTTTCAAAAAAGGGAACACCTGTTGAAGGGAGGGGGGATTTTTTTGGGGGGGGGTCATGATATGCTTATGCATGTCTGCCCCTCACTCCCAAGCCACAGCTCCACCAGCCCTACTGCTGCTCCTTACTCCTGACCCAGAGTACCCTCCCCCCCAGACCATGCCGGTGTCCCTCACTCCCAACCCATAGCCCCCTGTCCCTGCTGATACCCCTCACTCCTTACCCATTGCCTGTGCTCCACGCTTCTGAACCACAGTCCCCTGCCCTCCCGGTGCTCCTCACTCCTAAGCCACAGACCCTGCAGCCCTGCCAGTGCCCCTCACTACTGACCCACAGCCCCCTGCCACCCCCCAGCCCTGCCAGTGTCTCTCAGTCCTGACCCACAGTCCCCCAGCCTCCACCCAGTCCTGCCACATATCCGGACTGTCCCAGCCCTGAAAGCAGGGGCACCAGCTCTGGTGCTGGTGGCCTAGCCTTGCAACTCCCTGATGCCCACAAAGGGTCCCCCTGCCTCCTTTCCCCACTGGAGGGACAGGTACTTTCTCCCACCTCCTCTGCACTGCTGCAGCCCTAGTGCCCAAACAGCTGCCCCCAGCACTGGCAGGCACCCACCCCTCCCACACACCCATCCCATCCACACACCCCTGCCACACCCCTTCCCCCTCTCACACACACCTCAGACAGTTCCCAAACCCTGGCCCTCCAACCCCCACCCTCCATAGACTCACCTGCATGCAGCTGCCAAGGCTGCTCCCACCACCCTGCCTGGTTGCATGCAGGCCATGTGTGTGTGCACATGCAGATGCATGTGATGCTCCTTACCCCCTGCAGATGCATGTGAGGCTCCCTGCCTCAAATTGCCCTTCCCCCACTCCCTCCAGCCCCAAGCAGCTCCTTGCCAGGAAAACTTTGATGATGAGCAGCAAAAAATCCTAGACATTTGATTATGTTTCTAAAAACCTCTTGGATGGAAACTAGAGGACCCAAAAAGAGGACATGTCTAATAAAAATCGGACGTATGGTAACCCTAAATTAAGCAACATTAATAACTAGAGCGTGTCACCCAATTCTGCTCCTAGGTTCTTCTGAAAGAGAATGTGAGCTGCATTAGGGTGCAAGCTCACACCCCTATAAACTGTTTACATATAGCCAGACATTCAGTGGATAGGTCTTGTTTACAGTGATAGTCCTCTTGACAGGGAGTCAATATCAAAATGCTATCCTAACTGTCAAGTTCAGATTTCATTCTATAATGGAGATTTCAACACAATTATTCTGCTTTACAGAAATATTTCAAAGGTTTGTTTTTTGTTCCACATTAGCACAGAAACTGATTTGAAAACTTGAAAAGCTTCATCAAAACTGAAAAACTGAACTGTAGCAAAATAGAGCACAAGGGGTCCTAGAAGCAGTAGTTGGCAACAGAGGACCAGCAAATATCTGCATCAAGTAGCAACATGAATTTTATTTTTTTGTCATCGCAAAAATCCATTCCAGTTCCACTTTCTTAGATACTGTCTGTCTCTTCTATTGTGAGAGAACCTGCACAAGGTCCTTGTCCAATGATAGCGTACAAAAAGTAAAAGTCATCTCTAAAATATCTCTAAAAGGTCCTCACAAGTATAGTTCTCTTCCAGAAGTGGTCAGCTGAACAGGGCTCTGAAAATGAGATTTATAGAGCAATGTGAGGTCTAGAGATTATGGAGATAGGAATGGCTAGAAAAGCAGGATTTTGAGGCCTGGGAATTATGCAAATCAGGGTATAAAGGAGGAGTAATATGTTTGTTTCTTATTTCTTTTTGAGAAAAGAGGATTTATGAGACTGTCCTGAAATCCCCAATTTTCCTTCCTGCTCCGACACGAAGGCACGGTTTTTCTTTCCTGCTCAGCCACGAAGGCAAGGTTTTCATGACTCAAATGTCCCTGTGTTGGAAACGTAGCATAAAAAATCAAGCCCTGGTGTGTTTGTTGTTTTTTTTTCCTTGAGAAAACCTGAAATAAATGTCTGAAATTTTTGTTCTCTGTGTCTATAAGCATAGGTGTTTGTGTGCATGCATGTATAAATTACTGAGCTGGTTGTTTTTATCACTATTATTATTTTTTCTACAACCAGAAGACAGTGGGCATGTCTACATGGGATGCTTCCAATGCAGTAGACTAATTCTATTGTGCATTAACATGGCAGGCAAGACCCATGCTAATGAGCCAGTGTGCAGTAGAATTAATCTACTGTGCATTAGCATCACCAAAAAAACATTCACCGGTGCTAATGCGCAGTAGCACCAATTACAGTACATTAAGGTAGTACCTGTAATTACAAGTACTAAACATAGTGCACCATAATTATGATGCATTAATGAACTTGTAGAAACTCCCAGTTTGTGCATATTTTAATAAAAAAACAACTATAAAGAATGATTCTAACCTAGAACAAACCTGGATTGCCCTTGCCAATGTACCAGCCAGGACAAGGCAGCCATGTGTTTTTAAATTAGAACTGTAGAATCTGAGTGGGTCACAGAGCTCAGGGTGAATAGAGGTAGACCACTTCTCTGTTAGAAGGATGTGAAGAGAAATTATATGAGGAAAATAGTTGAGTTTTTCTTCTCTTTATCATGGAACCATCCTAGAGACTGTGCATAAATGACACCTTGGTGACAAAGCATTAATATAGCAAGATACCTTTTTATATTATCAGTAGCCTTGGCATGGTATTGGGAGCCATGTAGCTCAGACACTAGAGAGAATGGAAGGATTTGGGTTTGATCTGAGGTGAAGGTGGTGGGCTTCCACTCATCATTTCCACCTTCATTGTGGCCCTGAGACCCACCTAGCCTTCTATCCAATAGGCTTCAGGAGCTATCAAGGGGTTAAGGCTATGGAAGCACGTGCTTCTCATGTTGAGTTAAAGAAGCAGTGGACCCCTGCTTCTATTGGCCCAATAGGTGTCAGTGGCATGTAAAGAGAACACTTTAACCTTTGAATTCTATTACTGTATAATTTTCTGCATGTTCCAATTATTCTTTTACTAACTACTACATGTACTTAGCAGTACCCAAGTACATGGAATCCCACAGTAGTATTACTAAACACATGCAAAATCAGAAAGCTTTCAAGTGTGGCCCTTGTAGCTCCACCTATTACAGAAAGTACTGTGGCCTTTTTTATATATACTAACCTCAGTTGTAAGCGTAGTGAAAAACCTAACACTTGTACCTTCCTTTTGGTTTTATAACAGAGTATTAGAACTGAGCAATTTATATGAAAGAACAGTTTTATTACTTTATTTTACTGCCTGGAAGACTACATAAGGAAAGTTTTAAAATTAATAGCAACCAATATAAAGGAAAATAGGAAATAAAAAAGACATTACTTCAGAAGCAACCCTGTTCCTTTTACCGTTTTATAATAGCATGTAGTCTCTCCTATCCTTTCTCAATGGCTTTGCTTTACAGTGACTCTTCCTCAAGTTGATCAGAACTAAATAAAGACTGGAGACATCTGATCAGTAGATGTGTCTACACATGCAAATGCTCCAGGGTGGGTTTACTCTAGAGTAAATTACTTTAGAGTAAATCAACCCTGGCCAGGTGTCTTCCTGGGAGGGGAAATGGGAGCAGATTTGCTGGTCATGGCAACTGTTTGCTACCACCCCTGCCAGCCCTGCACTGGCCCCCGTAGAAGCCAGGGGTAGCTCTAGGCTCCCCCTGGGTGCTAACCCAGGGGCTGGCAGGGAGCAAGGGGCCAGAGCTGGGAGATTGCTTGCTGCCCCTGGGAGCTGCCTGTTGCTGGGGCAGGGGGACATTGTCTCCACCCAGGCTCTGATGGTGGAGCCTGCCCTGGCAGCAGGCAGCTCCTGGGGGCAGGGAGTAATCTTCCGGCCCCTCCTTCCTGGCTGACTGGGAGCACATATGTTCCCAGTCAGCCAGCTATATGTACTGTACTGCACAGTAATTACTCCAGAGTAAATTTGCTACGTATATTTACAGGTAGCAAATTTACTTGTAATTAGAGCAAATCACTGCACATTAAGCATCTGCATGTGTAAATGGTGATGCTTACTGTGCAGTAATGTGCTCTAATCTCAAGTAAAGCAACTCATGTTGACATGTCCACTGTATCATAGGTCACCTAAGGGTTAGTGTAAGATACTTTCTCTGTAAAAATTACTTCACACTAATCTGGGAATCTTGCAAAGCAGTCATGTATCTCCCACATGGTAAAACAATGATCTTACAATTTCACCAAAGATGCAAGTCAGATTTCTTTTAATTTTAACAGTTTTTCTTTCTAGATCTGACCTAATTAATAATAAATAAACAATGCTTATTTTACACCTCTTACCAGAGCATTATCTTTCCTTACTTTATTGGATGTGTAAATAAATTCTGAAAGGCCTATGACTACAAATAGCTAAATCCATTCCACGTTTGAATGGCTTCTCAGTTATTTGTAGCAGAGGACCAACTGGGCCAGATTGTAGTATTCCTCTGCTGATTTTGGCATAAACATTTGTAACATTTTATAAATCCTGCATTCCTCTTTCCAGCTCTTCCCCTCCCCATGAATATAATCTGATAATTATGCACTGCACATTTATATTCAGCTTTTTAACATTTTATTTCTGCCTATACTTCTTCCAGATTCTCAAGGTTTCCATTTGAATTCCTTTTTTCATCATTTCTTCTATTATATTATTTTTCTTCATGAAGAATTCACACTGTTAATCAGTGGGCATGTCTATACAAGACACTTTACTGCACTTTAGCATAGTTTACTGCACAGTAAGCTCATGTCTACATGTGCACATGCTTATCGTGCAGTACTCCTTACTATGCAGTAAATGACACTACTCATGAGAAAATTTGCTTCATGCAAATGCTAGGAGAAAATTTACTTGTGAGTAGTTACTGCAAAGTAATGCATGTGTAGACACCAACTGAGAGCAGATTTGCTCCCGGTCAGCCCTGCCACTTGGGGACCAGCCTGAGAATAGCCCCAGGGCTCTGGGACTGGAAGCCTCTCCTGCCTCAGGACTGAGATTGTTCTATGGCATTCCCAGCCTCCTGCCCTTAAAAGTCTTCAGGCATTTTGAGCTTGGAGGCCACTCCAGGCCCACGTGTCCCCCTAGGCAGGCCACAAGCTAGCCACACTGGCCCCCCTGCACCCTGGAACCACTGCCTGGCACCACAGTGCCATGCATCTGCCAGGCCCCCAGTGTCTAGGTCTGCAGGCTGCTGCTAGGCCTGGCAGCACCCAGGCCCAGCTGCAGGTAACTCCTGGCCACTGGGGTCAGATCCAGCTGCCTGCAGTCCACTCCAGCAGCTTGCCTAGCACCTGCAGGTGCTGTGGGGTAGTGCCTCACAGCACAGCTACCAGTCCTGCACCGTGCCTCTGTGCTGAGTCCTGTAGCCAGCTGCTAAGGCACAGCAGCACAGAGACAGCTATACAGAGGCCCAAAGAGCCGATGCAGGCTCCCTGATGGCCTTTTCATCACCACTCCAGTGCCTGCCACCCAGGGCCCCAACTGGTCCATAGAGGAGACTGGTGAATTCATGGTTCTGTGGGGCAAGCTGGTGCTGTGGGGCACCCCAAAGTCTGGATGTGGGAGTGCACGCATGACTGGTCGGCATGGAAGTGCCACATAAAGGTCAAGGCCTTGCGAGCACAGTGGGCTAGTATCACTGATCACAATCATTGGTCAGGGAGTGCCTACAAAAGCATGCCCTTTATGCAACAACTGACAAAGATCCTCATACACTGGGACCCAGGCTGAAGCTGTGCTATGTACAAAAGCATGGGCAGCCTGCCTCAGCCCCTGCCCTGGCCTGGCACCTGTGGTATCATGTCACCAGAGGGAGGGCCCCTCAGGGCACCAGCAGCCTGTTCTGCCAAGCTCCCCACCTTCTGCCTTCACCAGCAGTTCGGATATCCTGGGCCAGCACCTACCCTGACAGCTTTGTAGCCTCATCCCCAACCCCAGTCTCAAGGCATGGCCAGCCATGTAACCACTAGCCACTAGCAGCTCCAGCTCTTCCCAGGGGGTGGGGGCTGCCTGGGTACCCCACATGCCATGCCCCAACTATCCAAAGAGTCTACCTCAAGCTGCAAGCTGTTGTCACCAGCCAGGACTAAGCAGAGCCACTAGCCAGGCCAGCCCTGGCCACATGGTAAACCCCACACTGGAGGAGAGGGTCCTCACCACCCCAGCACCTACCCTTGCCCCTACCCCTGTCCTGGGCCCAGCACCAGCCCCTGCACCCCTAACCCACGTGGCCTAGCTGCACTCCTCTGGCCCTTGGTTTCCCCCTGCCCACAGCATGTAGGGAGACAATGCAAAACTTTACTGAGTAGCTTGTGTCCCCACAGCTAGGTAAGCATGGGAAACTCACATGCTGAGGGATGTGTCAATGCCAGCAGTGATGCCCCTACAGCCAAGGAGGACAGAGACATGTAGTGCACCCACAAACAGCCCTCCTTGTGGTGGCAGAAGTTGCAGGAAAGCCCAGGATTGCCCCTCACACCATTGAAGCTCAGGGACCCATGCCAGTTGTGCAGGTGCACCCAGACAACCATGGCAATCAGCAGCAGTAGGGTGTAGTGGGTCAGTCACCCCTCAGTTCACACAAACAGCTCCTTGTGCAGCACCTGGGACAGTCACAACAGGGAAACACTTGAGGCACAATTCCAGCATGGAGAGTCCTCCTGTGGGAAGGGTGGTGGCACAAGCAGCTCCTCATCACAGTCATCTGGGATCCCTGTGCTTCCTAAGTCCAGGCACTGTGGGCTTGGAGGCAGCACAGGAGACAGGCTGACCTGTAGAAGAAGTAGGAGTAGTGGGGTCTGGAGCCATGGCAGCAAGTATTGCCAGGATCCAGGCCTGTCCCACCTTGGGAACAGGGTGGGGGAGGCAGGCTTCCTGCAGCCAGTGCCCAATGGCCCACCTGCCCCAGGGAAACAAGCAGGGATGGGGGCTCAACCAGAAGCCACCTGGGGCCAGGGCTGCCTGGCAAAACTTACCATGGTCCCTGGACACCTGTGCATGCCTGACACCTTATCTGAGGCCAGGAAGCACATGGCTCCAGGTACAGAGCATCTTATCTCAGAAATGTTGCAAACTCTCACAAACATCTTCTTTCTCATGTCTTTTCAGGCCCTGAAGCTGCACATGGGACAGTGGCCACACTTGGCAGCCAGGTTTCAGGCCCAGGGTCACTGCCGTCTATAGCCAGGGCCCTGTGGATGCACCGGCTCTGCCAGAGGAGTACCCAGGCCCACACCATCCTTCTGGACTAGCTTGTGATGGTGTCAGAGGACTGTATGGCAAAATCACAGGCCTGGCAGGTGGAGGACATGGCTCTCAAGGAGGTCCAAGACTGGTGCAAGGGGGCATAGGACCAGATAGACCGGGAGTTCCAGGCACAGCTCCTGAACCTGGAGCACAAGCACATGGAAGCGCTGCAAGAGAAGACCACAGTCCTGGGCAGGGCATTGCAGAACATGGATGATGACCACCAGGTACTGGACACCTTCCTGGCCCTTGTGGTCACCTTCATGCCGCCCGCTGCCCGGTCCTTGACCCTAGCCCCACTTGCCCCTGAGAGCCTCCCATAACCCAGAATCAGGCCCCTCTGGGCCTGGGAAGAGATTAAGTACTACCTTCACCAACCATTAGCCCCTGCCCCAGTCTCCACCCCAGGTCCCCTGCCACCCCCCCACCCACAGGGACCCACGCCCATTGCTCACCTCTGCTCCCCACAGGCATGGAGCTGGAGCTGCTTTCATGGGATCCAGAACCACACACCAGCCATACTGGCCCTGGGCACTGGCTGCCAGAGAGGGAGCCGCCCATGCTGGGAGACCAGCAGCTGCCATCACCTCTGGGCAAGCCCCCCACCTGCCAGATTTGCTGTGGCATGCACACCCATAAGGGAACAGCCAAAGGCCATGGTGCTGTCTACCTGTCCCCAAGCTGTCCACCTGTCCCCAAGCTGTCCACCTGTGCCCCCTAGGTACCCCCACCCCATGGCCCTCCACCCCGGGATGGCTCAGAGACCACAATGTAAATAATTTGCACAGGGAAGAGGGTGTTTTGTTGGTGGTGGGTAGTATGGGTAGTGGAGGGTCTCTGTAGTTGAGGGAAAGGGGTGAGGGGGGTTCTATTTGTTAGGGAGTGGTCTGTTTGATGTGAGGGGAATAAAACTTATTTTTCTGAGACATGTCTGCAGAGAGCATGATGCTGGGCATGGGTGAAGGAGTGGTGAAATGGCATTTAGAGGTTTGTTTGGGGGAATTGGCTTATAGGTAAAGTAGATATGTATTAGAATAATGATCCAGTGCAACAAAAAGTGTTAACTGGTTTCTAAAAGCCTGTTTCTGAAAGTTTCCTCAAGGCCTGCAGGGGGTCTGTGGGTGGCTTTCCAGGTGGGCTACAGCAGGGAACGCAGAAGAAACTGATTGGCCAGCACTTCCTGAACCCAGTGAAACCATGTGCCCCAGCACATCTTGGAGGATGCCACACACCTCCAGGGCAGCCCCCCCAGAGGTGGCCTTGCCCACCTCAAAGAGATGGCCCACATAGCTGAGGCTGGTGGACATGAGCAGGATGAGGGCCAGCCGGGTACAGGGAGGGGAAGCCACATGTTGGTGTCCTGCCATTACAAGTCTGAGCAGAGCTGCTGCAGTAGGTCCCAGAAAGTGACCCAGGTCATTTGGAATGCCTCCAGCCACTCCTCAACACCCCAGGTGTACTGGGCAATGTGCAGCCACCAGTCATGGCTGGTCTGATGGACCCAGAAGCCATGGGACTGGAGGCCCAGGAGGGCAAGGGTGGCCCCAGTGGGGCTGTCCAGAAGCCCATCATTAGCATCCCTGACAGGGTCCAACCAGAGGGAGAAGGTCCAGGTGGTAGCTGCACAGCATCAGTGGCAGCTCTGGGACAGCATGTTACAAGGGCCCACAAGGCCCAGGGCCACCCAGTGGTTGGTGTGGCAGGCCAGCAGGAGCATAGGGTGCTAGTAATTGCTGCTAGGGGCAAAGGCTGGACCAGTCATAGCTCAGGGAGGCAGATGTGGTGAAGAGAGAGCTGCTTCATGCTGCCTCTGTGCTGTGCATGCTGCTCCTGGCCAGGGAAGTGGCTGGCAAGAAGCAGCCTTTCCAGGATGCTGCTGCAGCTGGCACCTGCAGTCAGAGCCTTGAGATCCTTCCAGTGGTGGCAGGGGCTTGTTGCAAGACCACAGGAACTGGTACCAGTTTGCTGCTAAGAGCAGCAATCTGCTCCCATATCCCTGCACTTGTAGATGCCTGCCCAGAGTGTTTATTCACAAGTTGTTGACTTGCAGGTAAACTGATCTCAGATCAAATGCATGTGCAGACATGTCCAGTGGCTTAATATTTTTTTTGTTTCCTCTTGTAGAAAAGCTAACATGCTGTACAATATTGTCTTTCTTTAAGAAATGTAATTGTTATATTGCTTCTCTTTATTTCCTTTAATATTTATATTTTTGATACATTCATATAATACTTTTTTTAATGTGAAAAGTGTTCAGAATTTTCATGGTGCTCCTTGTTTCTGGATAAAATTTTCTATGGCTTTGATTATACTCTTCCTTTCTTAATTAATGTCATTAGACTCTTCTCTGTTAGTTATCAATAAAATGATAGCCTCCAGCTATTCAATTCCTGTAAATGGGAATGATATAATATTTGTATTACCCAATATTTCTTTTTTTTTTCTTTATAATTGAATATAATTGAATTGGTAAAGTTCATGTGTCAAACCTCTCAGGAGCTCATTAGTATGAGCTCAGTGCCACACAAAGATAGGAAGAGGATTTCCAATCCATGATGTCATGTACTTAGAGTTGACACAGCAAAACTGAGTACACTGGTATGAAAGTTTGTATTGAGGTAATATAAATATGATCCTAGAATGTCCGTTTGTCTTTTACATTGATGTCCATAACTTCACACATAGGGCATGTACAGACATCACACTTAGACTGGTCTAAGTGAATGTAGATCTATCTAAATCTGTAACTGTACAAAAGTTTGGCGCTCATAGACCATTCTAAAAAAAGTGCATGTGACATAAGATAGACCTTGTGCAAAATGCCTGGGAAATGCTTGACAGATTTTCTTTATTAAAAACAGGAAAAGTTTGGCAATGACAACATTATAAACTGAGGCATATCTCTTCCTCAGACTGCATTCCCTAACATGCTGGTGTATGCCCCTTGGGAGAAGGTATGTGTGGTTAAGGAATGGTGTCCAGGCACCCAGGGTTGTGGGCAGCACCACCCAGGATGTAGGGCCAGAAGAGCTTGAGGCAGGAGATTCATCACCTGGTGCTAGGCACAGGCACTTGGGGACTTAAAACACTCCCATCTTCCTAGATGTCCAGCATTATCCACTCCCACCAATTGCTGCACAGGCCCAGAATTAGCACTCAGTGGTCTGGAGGTGGTATCAGAGCACCCCAGAGTCCATGGCATCTTGAGTAGTCTCATCATCATTGGCCACTTGGAAGTCCATGGTGTAGTCTAGGATGCTTTGTGGGTGCAGGGTGTGATAGCTGCCCAAGGCATGTCCCACGGTAACCAGCTGCCAGATCATGTCCAAATGGCCACATGTGATGTCCTGCAACCTCTGACGAGAGTCACACAGGATGACAAGCAGGGCAACACAGCTCTTGGATCGGTGTACTTCGGGTAGAGCAGTGGAGCACAATGGCAGGGTGCGGGTAGGCTGGTACATGGAGGCATGTGCAATTAACAAAGGAGGGCACTCGTTCTGGGGCTCTTCTGGCATCCCCTGGGCAGGGCATGGGGGACAGTCCACAGTGAGGTGCTAGGGGGGTTTAGATCATGTTACAGCCAATCAGAGGTGGCCTGGACATTCAGCTGCAATTGGAAGTCTCCAGCAGTCCAGGAAGCCCACAGGGCATGCTAGGAGGTATGTGGGAGTACCCCCACCCCTCCTCCACCTGGAGGTCTTTGCTAGCACAGTCTGCCTGATCGTCCTCCTCCCCCACCCACCATGAACATGTATGCTATTTGCTCTTGATCTAAACTTGTACACTTAGGGAAAATGAGGTAACTTAGATCAAATCCTCCTTTGGCTTTTTCAATGTCTGTATATGGCCATTTGGTTCAGTTAATGCTTTGCAGTTCTGGCTTGCAACTATCAATATAATCCTTTCTATTATTTAGTTGTGACCAGATTTACTTACCTACCCTTGTTAAGATGTTTCATCTTTATCCACTCAGAGCAAACAACTAATTTAAAAGTGATATGAGATTAAAGGTAATCGCAACATTTTCATTGTCAGAAAAGTAAACATCTCTCTCATTAGTGAAAGTCAACAAAATGGAGTTCACTGAGCTCAATATCAATATTGTCTTTCAATGCAGAATCCTGTGTCTTACTGTGCTTGAAAATTGTGGTGAATGATAAATGGCACATCACAACATATTAGAAGATATTACATAGCAGCTTCCATTATCCATAACTGAAAACAAGTGGTGCTAATGCCTGCCAGGAATTATATTGTAATATGGCAGCAACTTGTATTGTCCATCTTGCACAGAAAATTTTCCTTACCATGGGGAGGAACCCCACCCGCACCCCCACCCCCAACGTACATTAATAAGGTTGATTGCTTTTTAACTCTTCAGGGAGTTAGGTTAAAAGCTGAGGCCTCACAATAAGAACCTCTAAAGGAAAGAAATAGGATGGATTATTTTTAATTGGTTTCATAAAATGGAGCACAGTGTAATAATCCATGGCAGGTTTTCTTTCTTTCTTTCTTTAATTTAATGAATTGAATCATATGATTTACCACTACAATAATTGTTTCTTCTGGCACGTATAACAAACATATTTCCAATGCAGTTGAAAATATAGGGTGTGTGTAGATGAAACGATATTTCCTGTTTACGTCAATGTGACTGCGTTTGTGTTTACAGGACCCAAGATTTCCCGATGCTCTAAAGTCCATTTAGCACCTTAAACTAATGCTACTCAGAGGTGTGTTAATTTGTGGTGCTCTCCAGTTATGCTGCTCCAACTGTGGATTTGCACGAACAAATCCAACTGTGGATTTGTTCATTCAAGCAGCCAGAGACTATGAAGACTTCTAATTAATACACTTGGCCACGAGGGGACACTGTGTTCCGGCCTTTAGCCAGTAAGTGCTGCTGTGTGTTCTTTTTTACCCTCCTTCACTCCTGCCTCACAACACGCAGTTCAGGTTGGGACAGGTCCACTCAGACTAGTTATTATTTTAAAATGGGGGAGACAAATAATCCCTTAATTTTCTACCCCCTCTTAATTCTTCCACCTCCCCTGCCACCTATAGTGTATGTCCTCCCTGCCGCCCATGTACCCTCTACCTACCACTCCCACACCCTCCGTTGTGTGCTGCCACTGCAGTGGACATAGCTCCAGACAACAGTTGCAGCATCACCATAATGGTAAGATTTTTGCAAGTAGTTTGAAACTTTGGAGTGAGTGGTTACATGACTTCCTTCAATATTGCAAATGTTCTGAAATTCATCACATTCCATTTCAGACTCATGACTAGAAGTTCAAGAGCAGCAGGACTCTGCCTGCCAGACCCGACACCCAGGATACACAGTGTCCCGGAGTGATATTTAGGTAATATGTCCCACCGACCTTGTGTGTGTGTGTGTGTGTGTGTGTGTGTAGGGGGCAACGCCCAGTTTTTTTACTGTGCGCCAAACCCCTCTCCTCTTCCTCTTCTTCCTTTTTCCCCCTCCAACCATACAAGAAAGTTGCAATGGCCATTATGAAACTGGCCAGCCCATCCAGCCTCTGCTACATCATGAACCAGTTCAGTGTGGCTGCCTGCACAGTTGGGCTGGCAACTCGTGAGGTATGCCAGCTGCTTAAGGAGGTTGCTGCTGTTAACAAAATTATCCACCCGGTGAATCTGTAGCAAGTCATAGATGGCTTTAATGAGAAGGGGTTCCCAAACTGAGTGGGGGCTTTAGACAGCATTCACTTCCCAGTGATATGCCCTGTGGGAAGGGGAAGTGCTTTCACAAACAGAAAAGGATATGCCTCTGTGATCCTGCAAGCCATGGTGGACCACTGAGGTTTGTTCATGAACATTTATACCAGGTGGGCCGGCAGCACACATGATGTGCATGTGTTCAGAAACTCTCCACTGCCTAGCCTCATGGAGAAAGGACACTAGGCACCTGGCATGGAGGAGACAGTGATCCGTGGTGTTGCCATTCCCCCGTTACATTAGTGGATGCCACCTACCCCCTGAAGCCCTGGCTCATGAGGCCTTATGGAGGAAAAGTCACCGACCTGCAGAAGCTGTTTTTTAACTACTGCTTGAGCAGTTGCAGGATGGCCATGGAATGTGCATTTGGCTGACTGAAAGGATGATGGACGGCACTTACATGCTGACTTGAGATGGAGCAAGAAAATATCATGGCCTTTGCACTGGCAGCCTGTATGCTGTACAGTATCTGTGAGAGCCACAGAGAGGTTTTAAAGGAATCATGAGAAGAAGAAGCACAACAGACAGTAGCCAGACAGCAGAGACATGTCCAGGCAGCAGCAGCAACACAGGGACCATGGAGATATCCTCAAAGAGAGGCTGGCCAGGCGGCCGTTATGCATGATTGTCTGGCAGGATATATTGCTGACAACACCACCTAGGAGTGCTTTGTTCTTTCTCTTGGTTATGTCAAAATAAATTCATTTACACTTTAAATCTGTGTCTGTCTACAGGAGCATGCGATGTTGCAGACAGGGGGTAAAAGGGAGGTTGGTCAAGGGAAGGGGGAGAAAATCTGGATTGGGTAGGGGGTTGCTGCTTCCAGACTGTGAGTGGTTTGGGGGAGGGGAGCATTATGCACTGTCCCCCACATCTGAATGAGCCTCCCACCCCACATGGGTGAGAAGGTTAACTATAGCTCTTGGCAGGCTAGGCGGATGGGGGACCAAGCTGAACAGCAACTCACATTTTCAAAAACATTCCCAAAGCATTTATAAAACAATTCACAACACATCTCCAAAAGCCATATGTGGCACTGCATAAACAGAGTAACGGTGCACCTAGGCAGGGAACAGGAGGGTTCCAATGGGAGCCCCCACTGGAAACTGTATGAAGATCAATGAGCTCAGGAATGCTGGGAAATATACCCCCCCTCCCAAAAAAAAACAGAAAAAAAAATCTAGAGGAGCTTGCCACCACCAACATTGCCAATCAACCAGGAGGCAACAAACATCCACCTGCCCACCTGCTACTCTAAACCTTGAATATTTTATGATATCATAGCAGCTATCATAGCAGCATTAGTAAATAAAAGACAAAAGCACATATTTGTAACATGGTGGGATGGGAAGGGAAAGGAATGGAAGGGGAGGATTCAAGCAGCTTGTCTTTGGGATTGCGATGGGGTCTTTGGGATTATGTACTGATGGAGAAAGACCAAACCAGCCAAACATAGGCAGGTGCAAGTTACAAGGATTTTGGAGTGACCATGCCTATGCCTAGGGAAGACTCCCAGTGACAGTCAGGACTTCTGAGTGAGAGTCTGGGGGTGGGGACTGGGGAATCCGGGTGGTTTACGTGCTCCTCCTGCTGTAATACATTACAGGGGGTAAATTGATATTTGACTTCCCCTACTGAAATCTGTGGGGAATGACACAAGGCTTAACTTGCTCAAAAGCACCATTTGTGTAAACACGAATGCCCTGTCATGCAAACAAAAATGAACCGCACCAAAAACAGCCACTTCAAATTTTCAGGTGCTCTACATTAATGCTTGTGTCATCTATGCATGCCCATTGTTACAAACCAACAAGCTGGACTAAAAATGTATTCTTGTCTTGAATTTATTGACTTTTTAGAATGGTGTGTTGATATAGCAAGGGGGACAGACTTAAAGACGTCCCTACTACAGGAAACCCCAAGACATAAAATACTAACATAGTGGTAAAACACAGTACTTAAAAGTATAAGAAAGTCAAGAATATTAAGCACTGTCTCCTAAAGCCAATAAAAAAACACTTATCTATCCATATTTGTGCTTTATTCAAGTAATTCTGTTTTTTTCCTCTTTTCTTTTTTCTATTGATTGTCTCTTCCGTATTTTATATCAACAGTGTATCTTATCCAACAGCTATACATTTCCTAAGTCCAGGTCACTGATATTTAAGAGGAATAAAATCAATCCTAATGCTGATACCTAGGGTACATCCTTCACATTAAACTGTTTCCACTAATTCCATCTAACTTTGACACCCATGCCAGTTGTTTATCTATTAAAATATTGTGACTAAGATTTTACACATCAGATAAAGCAGAAAGAAGCTTTTGATCCTGGCTCTTACCAGTTACGTCAACATTTGTGGAAAATATTTTTAGAGGTATTATGCAGTATTGAGCAAATATTTTATTTTTTCAATTGAAATATACTTTCATTGGAATCTGCTCTCCTGTCCGATCTCTTTTAACTAAAATTTGCCATAGCCCCAGACATTCTAGGTTTTGCTATATTAAGGGTAAAAAACATAAGTAAAATAGAGAACACATGGTGACATCACACCAAAAATAGAATTCCTTGCTGAGAGTCCCAGGACTGTTCAAGTGGCAGCAGGAAATCTCTTACCCTAACTCTTCCCCACCTGCTGGTTCTGCTGATCAGTTGGAGTGGGAAAGGAAAGGCAGGTATTATTAGAGTTAGGGTGAGGTAATTACCACCACCACTGCAAGAACCCTGACAAAATCTGTAGCTCTTGCAGTGGCACTACTGAGAAGGCTGGGGATGAGGAGAGCAGCTCTTCTTGCTTCTGTTGTGTGTGTGCTGTCCTTGGCAGCTGCTACTTTTCAACATGTGCCAGCTGCGTATTGAGAGCCTGCCCCACTTCCCCACATGGCAAGTTGTCAATTATAGTATTGGACTTCCCTGGGCACTGGGGGAATGAAGTACACCCCTAGCAGTCTCTGGCTTTGGAGAGATTGCCTTTGAAGTGACTTCACGGCTTACCAGGCAGAGGTCTGGATGGCCTGTATGGTAGGGATAAGGCTACATTTTCCTAGCACTGCAAATTTACTTGAACGTTGAAGCACTGCAGTTGAACACTTTTATAGCCTTATGAAGCCAGTGAACAGGCTTCAGGTTCTTCCCAGTTTTCTTTTTCTCTAATCTAGATCTCATTTGATTCCCATGGACTCTTGTTCTAGTCAGGGTCTTCATGGACAAAAGGCAGTGTGATGATATGGAAAAGAGGCAAGGCATGGAACCTACATTCAACTGCTCTATTAATTATTGATGGATTGGAAAGAGAAATCAGAGAAGAGATAGCACTCATCTTAATGCTATGTAGTCTAGACTCCAGTGTCTTTGAAATCTAGTCAAACATCTGTATGTCCCACACTTCCCCACAAATAATGTTTCCATATGAAAGCTGTGTAACCAATGCAGAAGTTCCTTGAAGAAATTTTCCTGTGTTTTCCTCTCTCTATTTCTTTGTCTGTTTAATTTTGCCACAGAAGGTGCCAGGGATAGATCAAATGAACAATTAAGTCTGGGTTTGCTGACTGGAGGCTGAACCCACTTTGTAAAGAAAAGGAAATCTAGGACAAGGATTATTTAGCAAATACTTAGCAAAATGAGAACTATCAGAGGTATCACAAGCTGCATTTGTGCCCTAGGCAATTGCTGGAGTAGTGGTGGCACTGGCTGGCCTGGTAGTCATGGCAGCTGTAAATCCTGGGCATCCTCTAAGCTGGCGCCTGGGGATGGTCGCCTGCTCCATCACCTCCATTCTGAACACCAGAATTCCTGGTAAGCTATATTCTGATCTTTCAGTGCTATAAAACTTTTTAGAGGTAACTCCTATGCTATTTCTATTCTACTTGTACTCTGAAAATGATAAATTATTAGTATATAAGAGCTTAACATTGTCATATATAAATCTTGAAAAGAGAGAGGGACATTTGATAAGAAAAAGAAAACAATTTTAATTTAAATACGTGCTCCCATAAGTAGGCAAGCACATAATTTTTGTATATATCAGTTGTATCTACTATCTTAAAATACTCCAGTACTGATCAAAAGCATCTGCTCCTTATAGTCTAATTACCTTTCAGTTCTTTATGTTCAAAAGAAACAGCAAGAGAAAGAGGAGCCAAAAAGGGCATCATGCAGGATGTTATAGCCAATGTGAAAGAAAGTCTAGTCTGCTCTATCCAAATATTTATGTTCAGCAACAGCAATAGAGCACTTATAATAGTAAATTCAGAGACGCACACAAAGGAATACTATTTGCTCAAAAAAAAATTCAATTTTTAAAACCTCTTTGGACTTTATTACTAAAAAACACATCTCCTTAGGTGTCTTTACAACATTTTGAAAGGTCACTAAACATACTTTATCAGTGGTTTCCTTTTCAGTGTGCAATAACATTACAGACAAACCACTGTGCACCAATTAAAATAATCTGTTAAAATGAAACACACAAAAAAAATAAATAAATAAAAAGAAAATCTGGTCACTTCTGATAGGTGTTACCTAATTCCTTACCTAATTTCAGTTTAAATTACATAATACCTTACCTAATTTCAATTTCAGTCATTTTTTTCTTGATCAAGTTAACAAATCTACAGTTTTTCATGTCTATAGAGAACACTAGGAAAAGAAACAGAATTGTGCTTTTTGAGAGATGTATAAAAAAAGCACAAGCCAGATTGGAGGGCTACAAAAATGAGCTACTCTTATACCATGTAGATGTTGTATCTCTAGGGGCTGTTGCAGCCGAAAATGCTGCTTCAGCTTATGATAGTCTTCTTTAGACTGCATAAAACCTGTTCTCCAAAATCCACAATAGTACTCATGGTGTATTACATACTTATATAGGACTTATGTAGGTATGTACTATAGAAGTATATATTCATGGTGTCCTACATAACATACCTTACATAGGATTTCTGCACCATACTACTGCAACTGAGAAATTCCCCTTCCTTTCCAAATCATGTAATATATTGATGAATGTGTTTAGTAAAGGAACAATCAGTTAATTCAGGCACTATATCTAGAGGTGACAAAATTTTATATTTTTATGAAAAAAAAAACCAAAACCAGTTCTTTGAATTTTCTGTTTTAAAAAATCACAGACAATTTCAGTTTTTGATGACAAATTCAAAATGCATTGAATATTTGGGAAAATTTCAACATGGAATTATAACGGCCCTTCAAAAGTTTCATGTTGTTTCTTTTCATTTGAAACAAAGCAAATGTTATCACATTGTTTAATTTTTTGGTTGAAAGAATGGCTTGATTAAATGAGGTTATGAAAAAAATTGGTGTGTATGAAAAATGTTAACAAAGTTTAACTCTGGCCAGCTACAGTTTTTTGGCTTTTCCAGATATCATGAGTACTTTATATTGCAAAAGAGCACAGTACCCTCCCATATGATTTCAAAAAAGCATATTGAGCTTTGCATGCTATTATGCCTTCATCCCCAGAGCCATTCTTCATTCTTAGAAGCGGAGTTACAGATCTGGGTCTACCTTATTTTCCATATGTGGACACTCGGCCTATGAGAATTACCTAAAGAAATCAGAACCCCATGTTTGTCTTTATAATGGAGCATGAGTTCTCAAGGGGTGCATCTACAGATGCAGTACTATGAAGATGGAGTAAGCTAATTACTTCCATCTTAAGATAGTAGTGCTAGATACAAGTACTATTTTATGGCAGTTATTTACTCCCCCACAATGCACATGTAGATGTTGATGGGGCTGGCTGGGGCTGGCTTCAGTGCAGGGGCTGTCTGTTGGCTAGCCCTGCACTGGAGCACCCTCATGATCCAGCCAGGCCCTCTACAGCACATTAAGCTGTGTTGGAGCAGCCTCAGGCAGGCTGACCCCTGGGGCCCCCTGCTAGGTGGGGCTGCTACAACCCCACTCAATGTGCTGTGGTTCTGGGTGTACATGGAAATGGAGTGCCTGGGAGTAATAAACTGGCACAAACTGTACCAGCGTTTATTTAGCCACACTAATAGCATGTGTAGATACACCCAAGGTAGCTTAGCTTAAATCAGCCAAGAAATAATCAGAAAGGAGATAGGTCTGCTGGAGAAATTTTCTCTAACTGATCTGAATTTGAACACATTCAGGGAGAGGTGAATGGACCCATTGATCCAAGGATTTCCTCTGGTACAGCTACCAGAATTAACTAATATCTGAAAAGTGCTTTGTGAACTTAATGCAGTGTGGCACAGATAAGTATTTTTTTTTAAAGATAGAAACATAATGAAAGAAGAGAAAACCAAATGAGATGCTCAGTCGTACAACCCCCTTCCATCCAGTAACAACAGCACTGCTGGGTTAGTGCTCTTACATACTGCTCACAGGCAACATTTCCTTAACTGCCTTTTTTTGGCATTTGTGGATGATAGAAACTGTTGCTTCTCATTTCCAGCTGCAGGTGATTGTTTTTGTTTCCTTTTTAAATCATAATGAAAACAAATAAGTAAAACCCAACCAAACAACAACAGGCAGAATCAAGTTAAGTTATGTGGGGTTTTTTTTGTAAATGGTGTAGTTCGGTAGTAAACAGGACACACATTCATCCTTGGGGGATGGGAAGGGTGAGGGGCATACTCTTAGACTGGATTCTGGCATTTTTAAACTAGTCTGTTTGTGCCAGACTTCTGTTCTGTTACAACTATAGACCAGTTCTGTGTGCTGAACTTCTGTTCTGTTATGGATATAGATCAGTTTCCAATCACTTATACTGGTAAAAGTGTAATATCTATACATGGATTATCTGTCTAAGGGTATACATTTGGAGACTTGTAAGATGAAGAAAAGATAACCTGATAGTAAGTGGCTTATATATTTTTAAAAGGCTGGTGAGGGTTTCCAGTGTTAGCCATTTAGTGGGTAGGATGAAAAAATGAAAAGGTGGCACACCAAAGATCATTCTGGTATCATCTTTTCTAGTTTGTTAAGGAAGTAAATGTTTTGGAGAGTCCACCCTGCTAGAGGGATCCTATGTGAGCTCTTTACATGGTTTTCTCCCTGCACAGAAGAAGAGCTTTCATCCCATGGAACCAGTAGGCTTCTATAGGCTTGGAGACAATATTTGCCAAACATAACTTCTCCCTCTGTGTTTTTAAGTTGGATGGGTTGCACTTACTGCCTTGATATTTTTCTTATAGATGTACTGAATTTGATCTCTCTCTAAAGTAATGGACTCCAGCACACTTAGCCCTTTGATCAGGTTAGACCATGCTGAGCAGGTATCTTTCTACAACACATTTCCCTAGAGCCTTGTTGACCTTGTGGACAGAGATTGACAGATTTGCCAAACAGGATTAAATACTGCATATAGCGTCTGGTCAGGAGAGATGGAGGGAGGAGAGGCAGAAGGGAGGGGAGAAGGAGCAGGAAACTGCAAGTTTGGCAGGCTTCCCTATCATCCAGTCCTCACTTTGTGAGCTGGATCTCCATGTTGGGGAGGAGGAAAGTTTGGGGGTACTAACTGTCTTTGGCACTCTGCAGATCAGTTGTGGCTCACTGGTGTGTCTGGTTGTTTCAGCATTAAAAGGGCTGAAAAGGTTGTGGTCTGAGCTGTAGGCTTAAAGACACCATTGGTGATGCCCTTGACTAGAAATATACAATATCCAGAGAGTCTTTGCAGTTTAAATATATCTATGGTTAGATCACTTAAGGAACAACCTGTTTTATAAGACCTCAAACCACAGCTAGGCTTTTAATATTTGCCCCTTTACTTTAAAAGAAACAGGTTGGCTTTGTTTCCCTTCAGAAAAAAGACTGCACCCAATTCAGCCTTCTAAGGTACCATGTATTTGTTCTACTGAAGTGAGTTCAATATGATAAGTATAAATCTCCATAAAAACATAACTACCTTGATGAATTTTGAATAAAGATGTAGGTATTTGCTGTTCTCCAACCATCTTCAACTTGCTTTTGAGCATTCCCTGATAGGGAATGCAGGTTTTGGTTTTTTTAATGGAAATGACAGACATTGCCTTTTATTCCATTTTTGGGTATGCTGCTCTAAAGAAGTTCTCTCCTGCATTGATGCACTTGCTGAAAATGGAACTTTTATACTCATTGTAGGTTTTTAAACATGAATTAACATGTTAATCCCCTGAGTACTCTTAGGCTTTATGGACACATATCTGACTCTGTATATTTAGGCACTTTTAAAAATAGCTATATTTTTATGGAAACAAACTTCACTGTTTTGTGGACAACACATTGCAAAGTGATAACATAGTGAGAAAGGTCATAATTCATATTACTAAAGCATATAGAATATTATTATCATTATTGTTACTAGTGTTGTTTTTGTTAATAAGAGCTGTAGTAGGATTTTTAGTTTACTTTCATTTTCAGGGCAAAGGAATAAAACACAAAAAAGCAGTCTTCTCAATTGCACCAAACAGATCCCACTGCATTTTACATCATACAAAGTTTATCCACAACCACTTTCTAAGAGTGTTGTTACATGGTAATTTTGGAAAGCTCCTGGAGCTCTTAACATCCAGATTGTCTGCACATTAACGTTGGGAACTAGTTTTGAGTAGTCATTAAGTGGCTCAAACTTACACCAGTCCAGGAGAGGATTATCTCTGATCTTTGTTACTCTGATCATGTTACACTAAGTTACACTTTAGGCTACACCTTAGTGGAAACACTCCAACCTACCCCCCCTCTCTCACTGGTCCAGATTGGATCCACTGCCCCTACTTCCCCAACAACCCTGACCCAACTCACTGCCCCTCCCACCCTCTTTCCCCTACCCCTGCTTACTCATGGCTGGGTAGCAGGCACAGAATGGTTAATCTAGGTGCTTGGACACTGATACCACCATTGGTGCTCTCTGGGCTGGGCTTAGCCTGGAGAATAGCAGCAGCCTGGCAGCAGCAGTGGAAACCCTGCAGGCAGGCTAACCTTCCCCTGCCTGCTCCTTTGGGACAGGCAGCAAGGTCAGCCACAAGTATGCTGCAGGGGTGGGGGGCAAGGGGAAATCTTTAGGGCATGGGGGGCCCGGGAGTCCTGGGGGTGTAGGGGAAACTGGAGGAACCCTGGGAAGGAGAGGGGAAGGCCAGAATGGGATGCGGGGGCAGGGATTTTTTACCTTTCAGACCTCCAGGCCTCTGCTGGCCTAAAATGTAAATGCTCCAAAGTCAAGATAGCACTAACATCAATTGACATGTGTGCAGCTCACAGTATAACAGTGTAACAAGACCCTAAGACTCATTCACGCTGTGTTACTTAAAATGAATAAAGCTGATTTAAATATATTCCTTATGTATTTACATACATGCCTAAATACACGTCTGGATCTGTATTTCTTTCCCAAATCTCTGTTTACAGTCTGCCTATAGCACATGAACTCCCGGAATAGAGACCGCTAAAATGTATTAGAAGTGCCTACCACAGGATTTCAATTAAAGCCAAACAAAGGTTATTTTCTCTCTGTACCAACACCTCCTTCACATTTTTAATGCACTTTATGTTTGTGTTAAGCTTTATAGTTTTGTTTTTGTACAGAACTCCAGTTTTCAGATTATACATCTTAAACATCCTTCTCCAAACATTCAGGAAAGGACAGTAAATTTCTAAATATGGTTCAGTCATATTCAGCAATACAACATTCTCTTTCATTTTCTGGGGTGAAGAAAGAAAGGGGACAGTGAAGCCATTTCTCTGTTACATTTTAGAAAACCTGTTTATGATCATTTTGGAAAGACATTGTAACCAACCTAAAAGTAATTTACCCACTTCGTAACTTCTTCAGTGTCTAGAGAGGACTAAAAAGGAATGAAATGTTCTTAGTTAAATATACACTTTAAATATCTGTTCATCTTTTTTTGACAGAAGCAAATCTGTCAAGAAAGATATGCCTTGTTTTTGTTTTTTAAAGTGTGCTTGTAAACACTTCTGAAAAAGTACTTTTTTCATTTAAATGCTTATAAATACTGGTCTTTGGAGATACTTTTTGCGGGAGCCAGGATTAAATAGCAAAAAGATGCAATATAAACTCACACCAAAAACTTTACTGGAAAATGCCAGGGAAGGTTTAGATAGACATTTCTGAAACTGTTCCCTACTGACAACTAGCAGGGAGCTTTCTTTGACAACTCTTTCATTGTCAGGTGCATTTGAATGAAAATCAAAATGCCAAGGGTTTCAATGTGCTTTATCTGTGCCAGTCATTTTATTTAGATGCTTTTTCTGTGTAAGAAAGTACAGGAGGTAACCACAGCCAACCTCTTCTCTGCTGGACTCTTTTTGTGAAATGGTAGAATGAGATAGTGCCGAGAATTACAATGAGTAGAATGGGGCATTTTACCCTATATTAGGACATCTATGAAGGTTAACAAAGTTCAAAAGCAATTGATTTTTTTTCATACTCAGTTTGTTTTTTTCAGTAAATCACATGCCACAAGCTTTTCTGTCTTGAATACCCTTTTTTTTTTCTCCTTAGATTGTTTGGGGGATCCATTCTCTCCTTTACATTGTCCTTTTCCATCCTCACATTTGGAGCCCCTAAAAGGAGTGTAGAGAGTGTGTGCTTCTCTTGTTAATTAAATCCTGTGAAGATGGCCGGAGAGGAAAGTATAGTTAATAATGCCTAGTTAATATACAGTATTTATATATCAGTAGAACTTATAAAGGATTTTAAATTTGCCTGTCATTATTTTAGCCTGTTTTAACTTTTATCTGCACTAAGCCCAGGACATGGACTAGCTTGCTGTCTAAACATGGGCCATTCTCAGTCATTTCTCAGCCATTTTGCCTGTAAGAAAAATAGAATTTATAATTTGCATCATGGAAATATGAAATGGAAGTAACATGACAAATATACATAAACCCACACTCAAGGATGTAACGAAATACACTGGATGTTCTGGAAACAACACTAAAACCATATGGACTGCTATGCTCTCCAAAACACTGACATAAAATCCCACACCTCATTTATTTAACAGAAACATTACTAAAGATTTGAAAACAGACTTGTTATTTAGTAACAGTGTTAATATTTTATAGATTCATAGATTGTTAGGGTCTGAAAGGGACCTTGTAGATCATCGGGTCCAGTCCCCCTGCACTAGGCAGGAAAAGACAACTGGAGTCAAGTGACGCCAGTGAGGTGACTGCCCAGTCTCCTTTTGAAGATTTCCAGGGTAGGTGACTGCACCACCACTGGAGGGAGTTTATTCCATGGTCTGGACACCCTGACTGAGAAGGAGTTTTTCCTGGAACTGAGCTGAAGCAGCCTTCCAGAGGTTTGTATCCATTGCTCCTCGTCTTTCCCAGGGGTGCCCTGGTGAACAGCTGTTCACCGAGTTCTTGATGTAGCCTAAGTATTTACCAAAGTGTTGTGTTAGGAATTTGACTGGCTCCTATCTCTCTTGTCCATCCAATTCTCCTAGTTAAGCCAACCAAAGGAAATATTTTATGTCCCATCCTTTATTGTTTAGTTATTGACATATAGAGATGGCATCAGTATAAACCAGTCAAATGTAAAGGTGTCCTTTTACATGTATTGTACTGTCATTAAATCATGGAACTATAGGAGGGGAAGGGATCTCAAGAGCTCTTCCAGTCCAACCCATTGCACTAAAGCAGAATTAAAACTACCTAGACTATCTCTAAAGATGTTTGCTAACCTGTTCTAAAAATCTCTAATTCAGGACATTCTACAGCCTCCTTAGGTGGCATATTTCAATTAGAAAGCTCTTTCAAACATGAATCCTACATCTTAGCTAAAAATTAAGTTGATTTCTTCTTGTCTTTCCTCTTATGTCCATGGTGTACAATTTATCACTGTTCCTTTCATAATAACCTTTTATGTATTGGAAAACTGTTATATTAAATTCAACAAATCCATCTCAGTCTTTCTTCAGAGTTGACATTTCCCCCCCCCCCCCCCCCTAACCTCTTATTATTCTTTTTTACTATCTTTGCTATAGTTTGTCTGTATCTTTATGAAAGTGTATGCCTAAGACTGGACAGTTTTCTAGCTAAAGTATCACTGATACAAAGTAGTATAGAAAAATAATTCCTCCCCCCCTTGTACTATATATGACATTCCCATTAAAAAGGAAAATCTCATTCTATTTTAGCAAAACCATCTTAGTATTTAGTATGTGATCTTTTTTAACTTCAAGATTCTCTTCTGGTGTAATATATATTGCACATTTTATACATTTACTTTTTCTTTTCTACATTTGGCAATCTATAATTGTTTTTATTGACTTTGATCTTGGTTAATCAGAGCATTTTTCTAATGTCAAAATCAGTCTAAATGCTGATCCTATACTGCCAAATGCTTACAATTCCCAGGTCACCAACAGGGTGTTCTTTTATAGGTGTGCTCTTGAATTCATTATCCAAGTCATTAATAAGAATATTAAAAGGAACTGGGCCCAGGACTGACTCCTGTATGTCCCACTTGAGGTGGCCTCCAAGTGTGTTGTGTACCTACCTGACAGTGATTAAATCTACATCCTCCTTTCATAGATTTCTTATGCTTTCCTCTATAAATTGTCAAAATAATTCAGATATTTTTACCTAGTTTCTTAAAGACTCTGGATTAATTTAATCACACTGATTCAACTTGAAGATATCTTCCCTTATTAAATATCCTTTAACACCAACTTCTATTAAGTACCTGGTCACAATTTACCTTATTTTCTGATGAATGAAGCAAAGAAGACATTCAATACTTTTACCTTCTCTACATCATCTGCTATTTGGTCTGCTTAATTCCTTTTGTTATCTTCTTACTGCTCATGTTTGTATATAAACTTTTCTTGTTACCTTTTATGTTCCTCACTAATTGAAAATAATTTTGCACCTTACATTTTCTGATTTTATTACTATATGCTTACATGCAGTATATGAAATACAAATCAAAGGAATGCATCAGAATACATACAAAACACAATAGTTTTTTTGTTTAGTTATCTGTAACAGGATTATTGTCAGAAAGGAATTATATACATCATTTAAAAGCCAATATTTACCCACCAGTCATGACCCTGTGGTTATTAGTCTTGAGAGACATAGTTAGCCATGTGAGTTTGAAGTCAAGCAAGGTAGAAGTGCATCTTATGGACTAACTAAATTAGAGATATAACATAAGCTTTTGTGAGCTGGAGCTCATTTCATCAAATACTGTGAAAGGATGTGTATAGAGCAGTATATATAATGAAGAGAGTGATTTGAATACCAAAGGTAGAAAGGGAGGAAAGAGAAGAGGGGAGGGAGAAGAGAGAAAATCTGGGAGAGACAAACTGGCACCTATAGTTTTCATAGATTTTGGGGTCAGAAGGAACCTCAGTAGATCATCGAGTCTGATCCCCTGCCCTGGGCAGGAAAGAGCACTAGGGTCAGGTGACCCCAGCCAGGTGCTTGTCCAGTCTCCTTTTAAAGACCTCCAGGGTAGGGGAGAGAGCACCACCTCCTTTGGGATCCCATTCCAGATTCTGGCAACCCTAACCGTAAAGAAGTTCTACCTGATGTCTAACCTAAATCTGCTCTCTCACAGTTTGTGGCCATTGTTTCTAGTTACTGCAAGGGGTGCAGGATCAAAAGGTTTGCAAAAACTAATCCAGGTAATGGGATAAACATCTGTAGTCTATGTTTCAACCATGCTGTCATTCAGTCAGCTTGAGTGTAATCACTGAGCTGTTCAATAGGGTCCTCAGTGGCACTGAGGACGCTTGATTTCTTTTTCTGCAATTTCCTGTTTAAATCTGTTTTAAAGGTTTGCTAAGTAAGAACAGCTACCCTGATGTCAGTGATGTAAAGTGCTCTGCCATAGGCCTTTACATTTTTCAGGAGCTGATGTAAGGTTGATATTCATTCTTTCACATAGGGATTGTCTTGTCTGTCCAATTTAGACAGCAAAGGGGCACTGTAAGCAGGTGATGGCTTATTATTTATGTTTAAAGACAGTGGGGCCACTAGGGGGAGTCAAGGCATAAGAATTTGCATTTTTTACCTCCAATCTCAATGACATCAGTTCCAGTGCAGCCAATTTCTTCCCAAATCTACCAGGTTATTGGAGGGCTATTTGCCTAAGTTGTACTCGAGTATCACACAGGGTAACTCAAGTACAAACACAAGCACTTGAGTTACAACTTATCTTAAGTTCCCATATATTGGGGCCTAAAAGTCTCTTTCCCTGACTTTTCAGTGCCATGATACCAGGGGCTCAGAAAACTTGCTTCCAAGGAATGAAAGGATGTGCATATTGTTTATCTACATAAAAGTATATTTTTTTCACCAAACAAAGATTTACTTCTAATCTTTCAGTTCATAATTAATCTTCAAAAACAAAGAAACAGATGACACAGCTTTTTCAAACACTAAAAACAGATCATGGGTTGGTTAAATATAGAAGGATATAGGCATGCATGTCATAATAGATAAATGTGTATCTGGAGACTAAATTAATTTTTTGATATTCTTTTATTTTTTGTAACATTTTTCTATGGTATGAAAGGGCTGTCCTCTGTGATTAAACCCTTGGCATCAAACAGATTTCAATACAGATTTTTTCCCCAGCTTTAATGAACCATCTTTCCCAACGGGTTGCAAATGCCTTACAACTAATTTTGATTAGCTGCTTATTAAAATGTATTCATGTTTTGCATATGATTTATAATGCATTCTATAATTTATGTACTATTTAATATTGACTTGGTGAAATATTGTGGTGCCCCAACAGAATGAGATATCTGCATCAAATGCTATAGAGGCACAAGGTGTTGGCGACCTAGTGTCAAGAGCTTTAAAGTGTCTTGAACGTATTTAGTCTAAAACAAAAAAGAGAAAATAGGATGGATGTATGATTTGGGTTGTCTAGTCTGTAACGCAGTACTTGACTATTTAATCTGCTATCAGTTCAGCCTGGCTGAAATTAATAATGACACACATTTTTTTCTACAGGGAAAGTCAAAAAGTCAAGGTCCTTTTTTTCCCCACTTTTCCATTTTTTTTTGTTCTCCAATGCCTTTGCATTCCCATTTCTGAGAGTGAGGATGTTAATTCAATGGTAAATGTGAAAACTAGATGCAGTTGTGGTTTAAACAGCAATTGCACCTGAGTGTTCTGTGTTTATTTTCACTTAGTTTGTATTTTTCCCACAGTTCAGAGAACCTGAATCAAATACTTTATGCTATATATTCTCAGAAATGGGAATAACAAGCAGAGCAGCCAAGCAGAGGGGACGCTGACCTTTGGCAGGGAGTCTCAGGCACAGGGTAACAGAGTTGGCATGCAAAGTTTGATTAATTGTGGCCAAGAGAAGACCTATGGAATCACATTTAAAGTGACCCAGTGTTCTGGAGGGATTGGGGTGTCTGCCTCAGCTTGTTGAATGGAGGCCCAGCACTCTAGTCCCAATTTGTAGAGCATGTTAAGTACCTTGGGCACTAAGAGTATTACAAGAATACCATCTTGTATGACCTATTCAAACAGAATTTATTTAGTTTTTTTTAATAGCTTGTTTTTCCCCCCCTCATATTACTTAAAATAAAAACACAACCTTAATGGAAAATCAGATTATACTATTTCTGTCTCTTTTAGCTCCACCAGAAATAAACACCCTGTAAGGAAAAAAGTAAGGAAAAAAATCTTGCCTCTGGGCATATGTTAGAGCATATTATTATCATCACCATGGCTGTGGGTAAGAAGGTCAAGGTGCACCAGTGTTACCATTCTACTTGATGATAATGTGTGCACACCATTGGAAAATATCAAAGGGCCTTGTTAGGGCCTTTCACTTTGAGCTGTGAAAGAGCCTTTCACTTTGAGCTACTCAAATTTTGATCACTGTTAGTGATAGCTTGAGTTTGTAGCACTTACCTTGAGGATAAAAACCCCTTCTCTTACACCCACCTGCACCACTATGACTTGTGACTAGAGACATGGTGAGCAGGGACCTGACTAGGAGCTCTAGGTGTGAGTTGCCACTGTGGGCTCACACTCCTGGGGACGGGGTGGGAGTTGGCTTGGTGCCAAAACCACCCCTCCAGGCAGTAGAGTTCAGGGGGTGCAAAGTCTGTCTACACAGAACAGAAGGGTGGGGGAGGGAACACTGCATCCTGGGATACTGGAGTACTGCAATGTGGACTATTTGTCTCTGGGGAGTGGCCACACTTTAATGGAACTCAAGCTGGTCAACATGGATCAGAAATAAATGGAATAACATTAAGCTGCCTAAAGTGTGTTTAAAACTAATTTCAGGTTTAATGGGTGGACAATCCAGGAGATAAGAACTCCAGGAACCACCTAAAATAAATGTTTAACAAGGCCCTAAAGAATAGATATCTTCATCACAAAAGTTAATGTAATCTGGCACCTCAGGAAGGTAATGGTATTTAAAGTTGGAGTTACAGTGGAGTTGGGTGTTGACTCTGTTGTGTTAACTTAAAATGGAAGGATATGGAGTGACCTATCTAATTTATTCAACAGTTTATACTCCTATGAATAGCCAAATAGTTCTCTTTCTTTGTGAGCAAGAAGAAATAGCCATTTACAGGCTCTCATGTTCTATACCCACACTGGAACATGTTCTGAAACTACATGATGATGGTGATGAGTATTTTGTATTATATGAATAATCATTTTATCATGCAATAATATGATATTAAAACATAATGCTGTAATGCAATGAACTATCATGGTGAACTTTCATACCTCAGACCTAGTCTAATGCCCATTCCAGTTATCTGAGAGAGGTAGGGAAGATTTCACTTAAATTGTTTTTGTATTCCTTGTCCTGGGTATGAACATAAACTGCATCCAACTGGAGGGCCTGGTGGCAATAGGGTGGGGCTACTCATGGTAGGGTGACTCCTATAAAATACTACAATGTTGCAACCTCTGGAGTAAGGCAATTATAGGGCACCTCAAACCTTGCCCCCCACTGCTGTATGGGTATGCTTTGGTTGGATAAAGGCTAAGGGACATCACCCTGACAGAAATGTGCCCTTTCTGAGGTGTTAGGCAATCATCAGCAGTTCTTATCTTTTGTTCTCTGGCAGAAGCTACAACCATTGAATGTCTGGATTCAGTCTGGCCTCTTAATTCTGTCTTACTGATGTAAAATGGGATGGTAGGTCTTGGGTAGCCTCCACTCCTCCATACTCTTGCCTAGGTGTAAGTGTCAAATGTCTTGGTGTGATGATTGCAGAACTCCATACAAGCAGATTCATCAGGCACCTAACTAGACCTCTTACACATGATCCAGAGGATCTACAGTTGTCTATCCTTGTCTTCCAACACACAATGCATCATGATTGTTTGACACCCAATTATCAGAGAGGTCATTTTCTCCCTGTGCTATATGCTCAGTACTGATATTTTGAGCTGGACCTCCCTCATTATAATGCTAAGGAAGCTTCTCATCATGCCCATCTTTTTTGTGTTTCAGAGGCATAAGTAGATCATTTTTATGGGAAGACTTTTGTCAATATTTACCGATAATTTTATTTTGTAGTATTTGTACATAGAGTGCAAAAGCAGCTTTAAAATATTGAAGAAATAAAATTAGAAATTAGTCAAGAATAATAGTATAAATGATACTATCTTTTGTCTTAGTTTCAATGTGCCTTTTCTATACCTTCTCTGTGTTGAGCATATTGTTTTAAAACTATAGTGTATTTTGAGTTACGGTGATATAATATAAATGCTAACTAGCATACCTCAATCTAGGAAAATCCATCAAAATGAACACAGTAGAACCCAATTGATTCATACCCAGATGTTTCACAGCCTTCTTAATATGCAGCAGGTTACCAATTAAGCCACTCAGCCATTTACTGTGGCTTTTACATCAGAGTGCAGCTTCTCCAGTTAGATATGGCTCTGCATACCCCTAGATAGTAAACCCTCATTTTCTCATAGTAGTTAGGAACATAACTACTATGCAAGATATCAAGGTTTTACTGAAGTTTCAAATTGTGATTTGCTTCAGTACTACTTTTTGACTTAATTCTGTCACTGGATCAGGGTTGAATGTTCAGAACCATTCAATTTGGAGCATAATATCTCAATTCTACTCAGGTTCTTAAATCATTACAGTGATATTGGAGCATTTTGAATCTTTAAGAAATGTTAAATGATCTAAAATAGTGCTTCTGTGAATATTAGACTGACGTTTGTTTATTATTTCCTGGGCCAAATTTCACTCTTTTTATGCCTGAGTAAGGGCAGCTTTGTCCCCATGAGAGAAGGTTATATGAAAAGGACACTACTAAGAGCTGAGACTTGTCTGGTGTCACTGAAATTACATAGTGTTATGATTTTAATGGCTCCCTAAGGAACAGTAGCATTGTTTAAACCCAAATAAGAGCTTTTCAGGTCATCTTAAAATAAATTCAATCAGAAATTACCATATGTCTTAAAATTTTGTCAAGACAGGTGACATCCAGCAGTCTTCTCTTTAAAATACCTGATTGGGGACTGCAGTTTCTGCAGATACATATTTTACCAGCAACAGTAACACATTTGAAAATAAAAACTCTACGTTTTTATAACACTATCTTGTGAAATATTGAAAATCAATATTTTAATAATAATTTTGATAGGTTTTATAGCATTTGCTTGTTTTTAAGAAATTTGTTATTATGTATTTCCTTTATAGTAACAAATAGAGGTCTCAGCAGGACATTAGGATTCTCTTCTGTGGATTCCATTGTGATTCCTATGTTCACTTTCAGCCAAATTTTCAATAAAATATCCCTTGTCAGTATAACTTAAGAACATGAAGTTCCTCCTGAGGAATACCCTCCTAGTTGTTGTCTTATGTGAAAAAGGTTCTAGGCCAAACCATCTCTGTTGATCTTATCTATTAGGCCTGTGTGAAGTGGCTAGTATTCACTTTGGATTCTGATTTAGCCAATTCGGGGAACAGCAATTTGATTAAGAGATTTGAATAACTGTCCTGAATCAATTCATCTGACTCGGACAGGCCCTATCCCCTGCCCACTCTCAATGGCTGCCCTGCCCACTCTCCCAGCTCCCAACTCTTTAAAAAAAAGTCCACACTTACCGGCTGCTGCCAGGTGGTGGGGCAATCCCCGCTGCCCCCTGCTGTCCCATGCTGTTTGGGGGGCTCAATCATGAGGCCCCCAACCACCACCCACTCTCCCAGCCCCCCATGGCTGCCCCGCCCTCCCCAGCTCGTGGCCCTTTAAAAAACAAAGCCCCAACTCACCTGCTCCTGCCAGGCAGGGGGTGATCCCCACTGCCCCACGCTGCATGGGGGGCTCTACCATGAGCCCCCAGAAGACACAAGGGTGCTACGGCAGCCAGTAAGTGGGGATTTTATTTTTAAGAGCCGGGAGCTGGGGTGGGTGGGGAATTCATGGAGGGACTGGGAGAGCAAGTCGGGGGCTCATGGCAGAGCCCCCCATGTGGTGTGGGCAGTTGGGGGCAGCAGAGATCACCCCCCTCCACTTGGCAGCAGCTGGTGAGTAGGGGCTTTTCTTTAAAGAGCCAGGATCTGAGGCCAGGTGGAGCAGCCATGGGAGGGGCTGGGAGAGTGAGTGGGGGTTGGGGGGTGCTCGGGGGGGCTGGGTGAGCAGGCAGAGAATGGAGCCTGTCAGGGGTCCCCCCATGGTCCCCTCCCCCCTCCTCCAGCCTCCCTTCCCCCATCCCCTACTTACCAGCATGAAGTCTGGGTCCAGCTCCCTGCTGCAGCAAGCAGGGACTGCCCAAATCGCTGAAGCTCTCCAAATCTTTTCCGGGTTGATTTGGAGAACTTTGAATCAATTCAGACCTTTTAATTGTTCTCCTGATTTGATTTAGATTCAGAGGATCAGCCACCAAATCAGGCCAAATCTCCTCTGAATTGAATCAGCACCTGAAGCTTCGCACAGCCCTATTATCTATGTCAGTATGGCATAAAGAGACAGAGAGCCACTCTAGGTGGAAAAAGATGTTGCTTCTGTGTTGCCATAAGAATTTTTATGGCAGCACGAAAGCCAAGCACACAAACATCTATGCCCCTTGTTATGCCACAAATACCAAAAAAATGTGGTTGTGAGTAAGTGGCATCACTTTGTGCCGCTATTTAGAGATTGACATCTGTTTGATTAAGACACAAAAGTACAGGGTAGCTTTGAATTGCTCATGTCTCTAGCCAATTTTGTCTATTTCTAGCCTCTGATGCTAGGTACAGACATTCAAAAAGCCTGATGAGGAATCGATTCAAGTTACACTACTTTCTGTAAGCACCTTAGTTTAGTTCTGTAGCATACAGAACACACATTCGACCTTCCGTGTGTGTGTGAATGGGGGGCAAATCTTAAATCAGGTTCTGTTATTTTTAAACTGACTTTTGTGTGCCACACTTCTATTCTGCTATGGGTATAGACTGGTTTCCAATCACTTATACTGGTAAAAGTGTAATGTCTGTACCTAGCCTGTGACATAAAAGCCTGTGGCAGAACACTTTAACCTCTCTGGACATTCCATCATTGACCTCAGAGTACCTGTTCTTAGACAACAAAACTTTAAAAACTTTAAAAGATTGTGGAACAAGAAATCAGCCACAGACTGGAATGTGTTAAGTAAGGTCTCAACAGAGATTCTGGATTCTGAAGTACCAATTATAACCCCTATGTTCTTCAATGGGTTAACAGATCTGTTTATCCTGTTTGATCTCATCAACCTTCCCCTTGCCTTCACCTTTCTCAGCAGTGTCCAATTCTTCTTTTCCCTCTTTTGCTAGTCTTTGCATTTAAATTATTTTAGTCTTTTCTATTTAGTATCCCTGTTCTTTGCAAGTCCATTCCTAGAATCCAAGGAAGTAGGCTACAGCTCACTGAAGTTCATGCTTCTCTGAATGGATTAGTCTATAAGGTGCCATCCTTCCTGCCTTCTGACTAGTTTTGAACTAATGTGGCTGACTCTATAAGTTAGCTTAGTCTGTCATACAATGTGCATTAGTTATCTTCCAGGTCTTCCATGAAAACAGATGGTAATGTCTTTAACTGGGTTAGAATTATAAAGAAAGCCAGGTGATTAACACATTTAAAAATTAAGTCACTTTCATTTTGAGAAAAGCACAGTGTCAGGATGTTCAGTAATTGTTTGTCCATTTTGAAAATGTAAAGAGTTATACCGATCATTTTAAAGCTACTGTAACTTTAAAAATAAAAGTAACAAAAGTAACCCTTTCTAGAAGTCCAGGAAGGGTGGCTGTTTCTCAAGGGACTGATCCTGCAGGCACAGAAAGGGACCATCCCAGTACACATAACGGGGGCAAAAAAGCAAATAAACCCTCTTGGTTGAGTAGGGAAATCCAGGAGAACTTGGGGCAGAAAAGAGAGGCCTACAGGTTGTGGAGACAGAGGGCAGCCACCAAGGAGTAGTACACCTTCTTGGCACAAGCTTGCTGGGAAGCAGCGAGGAGCACCAAAGTAGAAATGGAGCTTAGACTGGCAGCAAAAGTTAAGGATAACAAAAAGTCACTCTTTGAATGCATAGGAAGCAAACGAAAGTGCAAGGTAACATAGGATGGACTTCAAGATGGACTAGGGCAACTGGTAACAGATAGGATGGCCCAAGCAGAGCTTCTAAATGATTTCTTTGCATCTGTATTCCTGGACACAAATACAAACATACATCCCAATGGGAGTTTAGGTAAGTGTGAGATAGATACCAACCCACCAACTGTTAGTGCTGATCTAGTAAAGGGGCACCTAGAGGAGTTGAATGTATTTAAGTCAACAGGCCCTGATGATCTTCACCCTAGAGTATTTAGGGAATTAGCTGGAGTCATAGAGGATCCACTGGCACAACTGTTTGAGCACTTGTGGTGCTCAGGCCAGGTCCTAGAGCATTGGAAAAGGGCCAATGTTGCCTTTATTTTCAAGCAGGTGAGGAAGGAGGAACCAAGTAACTATAGGCTGGTTAGCCTTACCTCTATCCTTGGCAAGACCTTTGAGAAAATTGTCAAGAACCACATTTGTGGGGGGCCAGAGGATAAAATAATGCTAAGGGGCAACCAGCATGACTTCATAGCAGGCAGATCCTGCCTGACTAACCTGATTTATTTTTATGACCGGGTTACAACATGCTTGGGTGAAGGAATAGAGATAGATGTTATTTACTTAGATTTTAAAAAGGCCTTTGACACAGCGTTGTACCCATTTCTTATAAATAGACTAAACAGTTGCAATGTAGATTATTACACAGTCTGGTGGGTGGAAAAATGGCTTATGGGATGCACCCAGAGAGTGGTGGTGGGTGGGGTTGCTTCTACCTGGAGAAATGTGGGCAGTGGAGTCCCCCAAGGCTTTGTCCTGGGACTGGTACTGTTCAATATCTTCATTAGTGACTTGGACGAGGGAGTAGAAAGCACGCTGTCCAAGTTTGCAGATGACACCAAACTATGGGAGGAGGTAAACAAATTAGAGGGCAGGGAGCAAATCCAGGTGGATTTGGACAGGCTGGGAAAGTGGGTGGAATAGAATAGGATGCAGTTTAACAAAGATAAGGGTCATGTGTTGCACCTAGGGAGGAAGAATCATCAACACACCTGTAGCCTGGGAGGTACCATTCTAAGTAGCACAACTGCGGAAAGGGATCTTGGAGTCATAGTCAACTACAAAATGAACATGATTCACCAGTGTGATGAAATAATAAGTAGGGCTAACTGCACTCTTTTTTGCATAAGTAGGCGCATCACAGACAGGTCCAGGGGGTGATACTTCCCCTCTATGCAGCATTGGTCAGGCTGCAGCTGGAGTATTGTGTCCAGTTTTGGGCACCGTACTTAAGGAGGGATGTAGATAAACTGGAAAGGGTTCAGAGGAGGTCCAGCTGTCTGGTTAAAGACCTACAGAGAAAACCCTTTGAGAACTGATTGAGGGACCTCTATTCAGCCTCTGCAAGAGAAAGCTGAGAGTTAATCTTGTGGCTGTCTACAAACTGATTAGGCAGGGACATCAGGAAATAGGGGATATGATGTTTACCAGGGTGCCCACTGGGGTAACTAGAAACAATGGCCACAGACTAAAGGAGTGAAAATTTAGACTTGACATCAGGAAAAAATATCAGTACAGTGAGGGTTGCCAAAATATGGAATATGCTTCCAAGGCAGGTGGTGCTGTCCCCTTCCTTGGAAGTGTTTAAGAGGAGATTGGACAGATACCTGGCTGGAGTCATCTGATCCCAGCATTCTTTTCTGCCCAGGGCAGGGGGTTGGACTTGATGATTAAATAGGTCCCTTCTGACCCTAAAATCTATGCAATCTATGAAAATAGTGACCAAATGGACAAATGGTGACCCCAGCTCTTCAACATGACATGAATGAATAGGACATGAGATTATGAAAAGACAAAATGTATCAAAGCTCTGTGTAGGAGTAGGGTCCTATTTTGACAAACAAATGCCTGCATCAGTGATAATATTTGTTTACCCTGGTCTATGTTAAACTTTTACATCCTGAAACCTACATGTCAACCAGGAGCAACTTGAATTGCTACGTTATAAACTTCTGGAAAAAAATAGGGCTTTAATTGGAAATTCTAACTTACAATCCTTTAAGTACTAGCCTGCAGACTGCATAATGCTGATGGTATTGCTTCTCTTTCAAGAGAAAGAACAAATCAGCCATGGAAAGCTTCTTTTAAATGCACTAGGTAGCGATAGATTTCAATGTAAAATATACTGGAATCATATGAGATGTTTCTCCATTAGGAGTCTATACTATAGAACAGTTCATTAGAAATGAAATATTATGGGCATGCCACCATTTTTGCTATTGACCTTTTATTAGATGACTTTCTAAAATTGTATTGAATGTGTCTAAGGATGCAAATTTATTTTCTTCAAAATACAGTTGACTCTGAACATTGAATGAAAGCAGTCTAATTTGGAAAATTATAGGGCTGCTGTGTACAGCTATATTATTGACAAACTTAATCTATGTTACTGTGTAAACTGTAGTGTATCCAGTCTAATTTAGACTTAGTGCACTCTTCTGGCAAAGCTTTTTTTTTTTCATTTCTGACTTTGCCCTTTACATCAGTAATGTTCCTTCTCTTATTTTAGCTTCTCAGTGTGGGTTAAGGTGACTGAAGCTGTGAAAGCAAGAGGAGTTTTCATACAACATCTGCTTTCTCTATTGATTGGTGGCTTTGAGTTGTAAATGATGATTTAGTTGGTGAAAGACTCCAGCTGATCTCTTTTACCTCAGGGAAAGGGAATTAAGAATGAAAGTTTTCTGAAAAGTAGTATGTGTTTGTTAGTAGACGTATGGATAACAACTCACCAGAGTTTGCTGCTAGTACTTTCAGAGAACATCTTCCTTTTTTATTACATAAATCTGGAAGCCATTTAATGAGTATTTCTTTTATTTTTTACCTATTGATATTGCTTTTAAGTAGAGCTGCTGGTTGAAAAATGTTGAAGAAAATGTTTCCATCAAAAATGCTCTTTTATTGGACGGATAGAGTGAATGAGAGAGAACTCTTGTCTACTCCCTCCTCTGCCTGAATCTTTTTTTCCCTTGCTTCCCTCTCCTTCTCCCCCAGACACCATTGAAGCTTTTGCAAGGGAATTTTTAAATGTATCTTTTTGGTGTAGAGGGACTAAATCTAACACCTGTTGAATCAGGAGAATGAGGAATGTAGAGTGGTGCTTTCAGCAGATTCTAGAAAATAGGGAATAGATCATTAAGTTGCTCCATGGAGCATGCCTAGTGAACTGAGTTTCTAAACATTTCTTTACCTGCTTAATTTCTGGTTAGGCTGCAAGTTCTAAGGTTTATCTCCAGACCTTTTGCCCTAGTAAGCTGTGTCCACATGAGCATGGATGTTTGGTTCCCTGGGACACCGAGCAGTGTGACACCTTATGCTACCGCTAGTTGTCCCTGGGAACGCCTGGCGCACTGCAGGTTACCCCAGGTTGGGTAGGAGAGGCTGGCCCCAGAAGCCTTATTGTGGGTCCTGGGAGACTCCTGGGGCTGCAGCAGTGGTAACCCTGCCACTCAGAGCCTGGTGGGCAGCCAGAATGTGGCTCCAGCCATCCAGGCTCCAGTTTTGAGCAGCACATGTTGCTCCCTTTTTTTTTTTTGCACTGGTTTTTTGACCCCTGGATATCCAGGGGTAAAAAAAACCCAACCCCGTGCTGCTCCCTTGCAGTACAGAAAACATGAATGTGTGGTATGGATGCATCCACTCACCTAGATGCAGTTGTAAAGTCTGTGTTTTCAACACTTTTGGTTGATGATACCCAATTCCTTCTCTTATGGAATTTATAGTCAACAGTGAGCTATATGCAAGTAGTTCAGGATGTTTTTCTTCTAAATATGCAAGTGCAAATATAAAAATAAACCAATGATGTATAAAAGCCTAATAAAGAAATAAATGATACATTTTAAATCAGAATATGATAAAGGGTTTTTTTGGGTAGTAGCGTAAGTAGGAGATAAGTGGAGCACCAACCCTGGGCACCAACTTAGTGGGGACACAAAAATAGCAGCCGCTGACGTTGCCAACCCATCACTACTGGCAGTTTTGAGACTGCTGTAGCTACTGTCCCCAGTGATGCAACCACTCAGGACAGGAAAATAACTAGTTATGTCTCTGATTTCAGGAGAAGAAACAGTATTCAGTTTCAGTGAAATATATTCCTGTGTTAGGCTTCTGTTTTTAAAGACGGTATAAAGAAGCCCTAGAGTTTATCTGACTGTCATTTCAGGTCACACTTTTTTCCTTCTGAAGCTCTTTCCCCTTTAATCTTCAGGCCTCTCACTACTATCAGATCTACTTGTTTGATATAGACACTTGAAGTACCTAATCATACCTCTGAGATACTATAGAAGGAAGCAAGAGAATATAGTGTATGGCTAGGGACAGAAGCTACACATAAACCAATTTACGTGATCAGAAACTGGTTTACACCAGAAGTTCAGTGCACATAAACCAGGCTGAAACTGGTTTAAGATAAACCTGACTGAATGTAGTATCAGACTTAACTGATTTGGGCCAAACCAGTTAATGGAACTTCTGTCCCATATCACTTCCTGGTTTAAGTTAAACCCAGCATCCCAGCATGCTTTTAAGCTCTGGGCTGGACTATGCTGTCCAATCCAGAGAGCAGGGCTGGCCCTCTTACTATGTTCTCTAGTCAGAGCAGGGGCAGGGGCATGGTCAGACACTGACCCAGCATAGTTCCCCTAAGAAAAGGGGAAGCGATGGGGTTTATTTCCTCTCCCTCCCCTCTCCCCTAAGGGACCACAGCTGAAGTCTGCCTGGCCTGTCAGACCCTTGTCAGGGTCCCCCGCCTCACCACTACAGTGGCAGGGGCAGAGGCATGGCTGGAACCAGCTGGCATGGCCCTGCCATGTGCTGCTCTACTCCATGGCTATGGCTGGGTGCCTGAGCTGGGCTAGTCCATGGACACTGTTGTTGGAGGGTATGGGCCCTTTCCAGCTGGTTGCAGCTCAGGCTGGGGCTGTGGGAGCTATGCACCCAGATTGCTCTCCGCTTCCCATATCCAGGCCAGGCCTGGCTGTCATGGAGCCACAGCTGGCTGGTAAGGGTCCAACCCAGCCCAGGCCAGGCCCTCTGTGCCCACAGCCAGCCCTGCTGAGTCCCAAGTGAGGTGGCTGGATAGCGGGGCCAGCCTGGGCCAGGCCACAGGGTCAGGGCCATTCCCAGACAGCTTGTAGCTCTGTAACAGTCTGGCCCAGTGTGCATGGGTGGCAGCTAGCTGGGCAGTGGTGCAGAGGTGACATTGCTGCATCTGTGACTGGACTGGCTGTGTGTGAGTTGTTTGTCATGTCTGCGGCTGCCTGGGCTAGCTCGGAGGTGCTGATGGACCCACAGTCTGGCAGCCTCCCACCAGTGGGGCTCATGTGCCTACAACCACTTCTGCCACATCTTTTGTCTGTTACTGTGCAGGGGGTGTGGCAGTGGCAGCAATGGGGGCAGTGGCTATGGGCACATGAGCTCCCACCACGGGCTGCTGCTAGGCTCCAGGCCTGTCAGCACCTTCGAGTTGGCCAGGCAGCTGCAGGCATAATGAATATATCCTGCATAGCCAGTCCAGCTGCCAAGGCACCCATCCACAGCTGCAGCAGCATTGCCTCCATACCTCTGTCCAGCTACCTGCCACCCATGTGTGCCAGGCCAGGCTGTCACAGAGCTGCAGCCAGCTGGGAAGGGCCCTGCCCGTGCAGCTCAGCCTGGGCCAGCCCTGCTTTCCACCTGCCTTACACGGTGCTGGGTGGGGCCAGCTGAGGGCGCTGCTGAGGGTGGGCAAAGAGGGATCATCCCAGGCTGGGCTGGGCCATGGGGGCAGGGCCCTTTGCAGCCAGCTGTGGCTCCTTGACAGCCTGGCCCAGGCATGAGGATCCAGGAGCAATTTGGACACACAGCTCCTGCAGCCACAGCCTGAGCTACAGCTGGCTAGGAAGGGGCCTGACCCCTTGGCTCAGTCCATGCCCACCCTCAGCAGTGCCCATGGGCTGACCCGGCTCAGCCCCTTAGCCCCAATCTCAGCCATGGGCAAGGCAGGCAGATGGTAGGTTCATGCCAACTGGCTCTGGCTATGCCCTCCACTGTGTGAGTGGGCAGAAAACTTGGCAGACCCCAGCTGGGGTCTTTGTGCCAAGCCCAAGAGTGGAGACATGGGTATTTAATCTTCCCTTCTTGCTCCCCCCACTTTGCCTGAGCCAGTTCTGGCCATGCCCCCACTGTGCCAGTGGCTAGTGAGGCAGAAAGCCAGGCAGACCCAGCTGGGGTCCCTGTGCCTTTAGGACAGAAGGGAGACAGGGAGTTTTATTCCCCTCCCTACCCCTGCTTTGCCTGAGGCACTGAGGCTGGTGCCTGGTCATGCTCCCCCGGGGACAAACCTGTCAGGGCCTGCTTCCCCCCTCCCACTCCAGGCACACACTGGCTGGGGTCCCTGTAGGCCAGGGTGGGGGCTTGAACCCCTCTCCAATCTTACTTAGTTGCCTGCTAGGGCTTGTCCATGCTCCCCCATCAGCTTCCCTCCAGCCTTGTGGCTGCTGCTGAAGGGAAGGGAGGGCTCACTCTAGCACCTCCCAGATTCTAAACTGTGTCACTGCAGGCATGTGGCTGCATTTCCAGAATCAAAAGAGAATGCCTATTCACTAGTAAATTACTTCAATCTATGCAGTTTAGACCAACCTTAAGAGGTTGAATCAATTCAGTTTCAGTCTTGTTGAATGTCCCTAGCCTATCTGTCACCCTTTTGTCTAGAAAGTAAGTTAGTCTGGAATGGAAATATTTTAAGTACTACATTTGGAAACAGAACCCAACAATTATCTATTTGAATTGTGTAGCTTTGCATAATATGTATGTGCTTAGAATTCACTTCCGGGCTTGGCACACTAAATTTGCATGAGGCTCTTATTATACAAATTGATAGTAGATACCTTTTACATTTTAAATGGTAGAATCCCATTTATTACTTTATAGATTACACTATGAAGCAGTGTAATACAATGTATACCAGGTGAGAGCTGGTGACTGACTTTTTTTTTACTCCTCTGGGGAGCATTTGAGCAAATCATATTGTCAATGCTAATTTGAAAACAAGCCATACAATCCAAATATTCACATTTTTTACTATGCCATTTTAAGAGACACATTAAACTACAAAATGTTTTTGACAAACATGAATAATTCTGTTTGGGGGAAATGAAAAGTAGAAACTGTCATTTTTCCTTAAAGGAAATAAAATGATTCTTCCATCATCTCTGTAAGGATATTTCATATTTTTATTTGTTAAATTTCACTGAACAGTTGCATTCATATTTGCTGTTTGTATGTCTTCAAATATGATTGAATACTTTTATATCAGTAACAAGGACCACACTCCTCCTTTAGGTAGTATTCTCTTACTATTTGGTTTTGCTCATTTGGCCAGTGTTTAAAGGCCTGATAACATTTATGCAAATGTTTTCTTGCAAGTGGATAGAGAAAATGATTCCAGACAATGTCCTGAAAGACAAATATCAAGAACAGAAATCCCTGAGAGTTGACCATCATATAGCTCTCAGTACGCACCTTTCATCCGAAGTCTTTTGAAGTATCTGGGATTTTTCCCCCTCATTCTGTAACACTGGTGTTGAATTGCTAATGACAAAGCATGAAGTCATAATAATTCATCCAGTTAATTCAGCTGGTGAGTATCTGACCCAGATTTGTATATGTAATTAGCAGGTCAGCTGATCTGCCTACTCAGAGTCACAGGCAGTTCGTGGGTCCCCATGTGTATACTGTCTGTTTCTTCACAGGCAGTATACTCAGAATAATCTTTTTATTTTCCTGTCATTTGCAGAATGAATATCAGTGCCAATATTTCTAAAATCTTGAACTTCTTTATTTTCCTGCAGAGAGAAAGAGAATAGATGCCTTCATTTTGGTCTTATTATATATTAACATGAGTGTACAGATTTTTGTTATGTGGTTTCAAAATCATGACAAGAGGAATTAGAATATCTAACTAGCAATATGGGTAGATCATTTACTTCAAGATAGGGTCTCTTGATTTTTATTGCTTTTGTAATATGCTGCATCATGATTAAAAAAGAAATGGTGATGCTACATCTTCCCAAAAGGTTTCAGTATTGGTATCAAGTGCCTTTGATGGATGATCTTTATAAAAAACAATAATTTTGGAACATGCAATCTTGAACATAATGCTTAGATACCCAGCAAAGGTCATTTGGAATTCAAGATATTCCACAAGCAGTGATATATATGAACCATGAACTGCATCCAGTAATCTTCTCTGAAAATGAATTTGTTCAGTACTGTTACTATCACTGCTCCAATGAAGTTTACCGGCCTCTAAGGATACATATGAGATACAGTGTATTCAAAATTCAGAAATATTGTGGATGAATTATACATTCACATAAATGTATTAACTACAGCTGTTTATATTGCTCATATATCACATATTGAATTAAATAAATGGAAAATGTAATGCAGGTTACATAGAAATAAAAACACCAGCTATTAAATCAGACACATGCTGAATCAAATACATAACCTATCTAATCAGATACTTAATATATTGAATCAAAATCACTGCACCTGCTGCATCAGATATATTATGCATTGAATGAAATATACCATCCAGAAAAGCATATCGATGTTAAACTAAATCATGTTGAACGGCAATATAATTCACTAAATTAAAGAAATTGGGTCAATATACTAGTCATTGTACTTGACATGTCATATCATAAACAAACAAGGTGCTTAGATTTATTGGAAAACCTGTCATGCATTCCAATGAGTATTATTTTGGAATGGACAAAACTCCTTACACAGAAAACTTTGAAAGTAATTTTTAAAAATGGCCTTTGAATACACATTGAGCAAATGTAGATGTCGATCTAAGGGCAAGAACTACTTTTTGCTCAATTAATGCCTTCAAAAAGCAGGAAAGTGTTCTGGACAAATCAGAGACTCATTAGAATTTATAGTCTTCAGTCAACTATTAAATAAGAATATTTACAAGGTATACCAAGTATAGCTTCTTCTCATAGCAAAACAGGAGCCTAACCCAGAAAACAATCATAGACTGATATATAAGGCAAATACCAGAGTTTGGGTTTCTGTAATCTATAAGGTACTTATTAAGACTCTCTGTAAGCATTCAGAGATGTGGAAGCATCAACTTAGATTCGTAGCTGGATAAATTTCATCCAGTGATTATAGCTTGGTATCCATTATTTGTCATCTGATAACATTCACACTTTATTACGCAGCATCTCTTCAACCCATGTTTTAATGTAATCTCTTTCACAGGTACAAGGTGATACAATGTGTTGTCACCTCAATTAGATTATTGCCCCCCATAATTCTCCACAATTTAAACTACACTGGTAACAGCTCTAAGATCAGATTCAGCTATACTTGAAAAATTATTCTCTTGCTAATATAGCTTGCTAATATTTTTTTTTTTCTCAGGATGGGTGAAATAAGAAAACGTAGAGTTTTGCCTTCATAAACTTCTCCACACTAGAAGTATTTTGCCAGTAGAGTATGTCAGTAAAGTATAATACTAGCACAATTACACCTGGAAAATGCTTCAAAAGTGAGACCTAACTTGCACCATGACCTGATTCAGACACCAGGATCTCAGTCATAAGGGTCTTCCAGCTGCTTTTATATTTGCTGAATCTGTGCAAAAAGAACATGCTCCAATAGGTACAGAAGAATTGGGAGGTTTTAATGTTAGTGCCTGCTTTGATTCTGACATACTTTATGAATTTGGGCAAATTATAGCATGTTTCTGTGCTTCAGTAACACAGGATGTAATATTTGTCTATCTTTATAAATGGCTTTCAAAATTGAGGATGAAAAGTATTAACTTTTATTTTCTACCACCTCACTCTTCTGAGTTTCCTATGTCCGCAACCTGGCATAATGCATGGTGCATAATGCATATAATGCATTTCCTTGGTATTTGCAAGGAAATACTGTTGCAATATAATGTCATAATATTTGTGCAAATTAAGTTTGTAGAATTGTGGTTTTATTCTGCAGTCTACAATAAGACCTGTTTAGAAACTATTCACTTATTTGTAAACATATTGGCTCAGATACCTTTCAGATATATTGGAGAATTTTGATTTTACATCACTGAGGCTGTATCTATGTTACTGAGAAGAACTAGACCCAGTATCTGTCACTTTTCAAGCCTAGCCCAGCAGCAATTGAAATCTCTCTTGATTTTATTGGATTAATAACAATTTTACAAGGGTATCTGGATGTTTGGAATTTTATCCAGTCTACAATCTAATGGTCATTGGAAATTCTTCAAAGTCCTAAATTTTTTTGCACAGGGCTAGTTCATTTTAATGGAAATGTGCACAAGATTTGGCAAAACCTAGAAAACTTCACTGTGGGATTCTTGAAGGATTCCTACATTGTAGGATTCTGCAGCAAACCTGCAGTCTGCTGTCATAATTTTACCTTTCCTTCATGACAGAAAAATGTTGATTCTGTCACTCATAGCTACAAGGTCACTGAGAGAACTGTTTTTTACAGCTGGACAGATTCTATGGCTAGAGTTCTTTACTCTCATCAGTCTCCAGTAATGTCGGTTTCCTTCTCCGATAAATTCTTTCAATTAGTGAAAGATGGCATTTCTGTTTCAGTGATACATACTGGAGAGGGCAAGACAAAAAATAACTAGTGTCAGATTACATGAAGAGGAAATATAATTTGCATTTGTTGTGCTTTAAATATTCCTTATCTACTTTTTCTTTAACCTAGGTTATTCGAAACAGCTGAAGCCTCGACTGAAATTGTTTGCATTGGTATATGTGAAGATTAGATTTAAAAATTTTGATTGATAGACTGAAATAAAACGAGTTGCTCCTTACTAAATAGCTTTTAATGTTGAGTCTTTGAATTTGTTAAAATCACCCAGAAATTGCTCTCTCATTAGTGTACTTGCTCTCGAATACTAGGTTTCGATGGCCTAGAAGAAAGTCCACTTGAAGTGGGAATCCAATACTGCTTCCTAAAGGTTTAGACAAACTCTAAATACACCCCAGGGAATTATGCACAGAACAATTCAAAATTATTTATATTTTTTTATGAATTAACCTAAATATAATACTATTTGAACTATTTATTTTAGAAATCTAGAAGTATATGCAGGAGCTTGAGTGTGGGGGTGGTGCGGGGTGTGGTGGGTGGATGTGGGGGGTTTATGAAGGTGTGGGTGTGTCTGCGGTTTATGGGGAGGTGGTGTAGGGGGTGTGGGTATGTATGTGGTGTTTGTGGGTCTGTGTGGTTTCCCTGCCACCTCCCCCATTCATGCCCTCCCATAGCCCCCCTAGTACAGGTCCTGACACCATACACCCCCCTGTACACAGCCCCTGTCACCACCACCCCCATGCACAGCCCCCTCTTCTACACTTCCTGCACACATTGTTCATAGCTCCCACTGCCAACATCCCCTCCCCTCTGTGCACAGCCCCTGCCACCCCCCCAGGAAATCCCCCACTGCCAGCAGGCCCTCAGGGTGCTCCTTGCTGCAAGAGGTAGAGCCCCTGGCAGCATGTGACTCTGGCAAATCCTGGGGGCTGCACATGTTGGCACAGAGCTGGAGCAGTTTGGCCTGCTGGTGGACCCCTTTGGGCCAGACCAGGCTGGCTGTATGCCAGCACATGGGGCTTGTGGCACTGCAGGTGGGAACCATGTGCAGCCCCAGGCATTCAGCTGCAGCTGTGGATTGATGGGGGCTCTGCCTGCCCCTGGCAGAAGCACCCCAAAGGTCCACTGCTGGATGCTGTCACTGGCGACAAAGTCTGTGCAACATGGGTTGAGAGGTGTGAGGAGGGGGTCTACAGCTACCCACAAACCCCCCCCCACACACACCCACACTCAGCCCCACCCCTCCACCTGCAGGCAGGGTCTCCCCTTTGCACTCACCAGCTACATGCCAGGGAATTATGCAATATTATGCAATTATGCGCAGTCATAAGTCTTCTGCACAAAATTACCTGGGCACATAATTGCATAAATCCCTGGGGTGTATCTAAAGCTATTCACCCACATACCTATTCAAGTATATTTCAGTGCAGTTATTTACTTTCAAAGTATTAGTACAGAGTTCTTAAAACCATAATCGGATTAATTTACAGTTCAGCCAACTAGTTTTAGTTTAATAACCTGATAAATTGAGCAAGTATATACTTATACATTTTCTAGAATAAAGTTTGTGATAGGTTCTGATACTGACAATAAAGTAGGTTATAGTTATAACACACTGTTAGAAATGACAGCACTAAATGGTTAGCCTCTTAAGGTTGTGATCTCTTCTGAATCTGTAGCCTGTAATGCCATCTCAAAATCCAAGTATTATATGTATGATGGCAATTAATGCTAAAATGAACTATAGATTTATATGTGCTGCCTCCATTACCACTAATGGAAACTTCACATGTAAATTGCCATGCTGAGAGATAATGTAATTTGAGCTCTCTTACATCATGGAAAATCTCTTTTTTTAACAAAAAAACCAAGCTGCTTATACTTGATACAAATATCGAGTCTTAGCGTACTAGCTTGTAGAATATTAACACCATAGGGCCAATTCTGTCTTTAAAAAGACTGATCCAGAACCACCCTACCTCAAGGGCTGACTCTGGCATCTTATCTGGCATCTAATCTTCCAATGTCACTTTGGCGCCAAACTGCAAGGCACCTAATACCAACAGCTGCAAGCTGTCTTGCATGCATACCAGCCCAGCCTCTGGCTTTTTTACTTTTCATTCCATCCAGGAAGAGCACACACCAACTGCTGAAACTTCCTTAGCCTAACGAAGGGTTTTTGAACCCAAAAGCTTGCATAAAAATTGTTCTCCAACTATTTAAGTTGGTCTAATAAAAGATATCAGATTCACCCAAAGAACCTTGTCTGCCTATGTCCTTAGACCAACATGGCTACAACCTACACCCTTGCACAGCTGCAAGTGACACTCAATTCTGTGAGAAAGGAGGGCTTTCAGATATATCAGTTGTCAGTGCTTCCCACTGGCTAGTTTAGGTGTTCTCCCAGTCTGCTGGCTGTTGTGAATCTCATTTCTCAGTGCTATGGTGGTATTGATTCAGTAACATTCCCATGCTGCAGAGTGGCATTGTCAAGCATACCACACTATTCCAGGTGGTCTGCTTCGTAAACTGTAAGCAGTATATCTGTTTCAACATAACTAATTAATTAACACTTCTGAGTGACAGTGTCTATTAGCCTACTCCCATGCTAATTAGACCACCCACAGGACCGCATGAATGCAACTGCACTGATTCCACATTTTATTGGTTCTACTGACATTAGAGCAGTTAATGGTTTTCTTTAACCATACTCATCCATTCTTTTAGGGTTCAGTGCAAACTTGTAGTAATAATTTCACAGGTTATTCATGCATAGAATAAAAACATCCTGCCTTTTTCCAGTTTACAGTGTGCTACCTTTCATGGAATGTCATCTTCCTTGTCTTGTATAATAAAGCAGGATAAAGAGGAGTGCATAACTAACCTACACAAAACTGTTCATTGTTTCACCTGTTTCTACATTGTTTTTGCTTGAGTGCTGGAGTGGCAATGTCTCTTTCAACTCTCTGATGTTCCAGATAGCCTTATGTTTGTCTCTATTACTTTTTGCTACTTTATGGCACCACAATAGCCTACAAAAGCTCATGCATCTCTGAATGAGTTGCTGCAGGGAATCTTAGTACTTTGAAACCTTACCGTAACAACAGGAGATGGAAAAGTAGGAGTGGCAGAAAAAGTGTGGCATGGACCAAATCAAGAATCCAAAGCCTACATGGAAACACAAGACTGAGTTGCAACAGAGTTGGTCAGTCCTATATTGGCCTCATCAGTCAGCCCCTTTGCAACTTACAAAGCTGGAAGGGGCTTTCTTCCAGCTTACAGAAACACAAGAATATGGCTCAGCACCTGGGGCAGCTGCCACACTCAGGGACAATGGCAACTTCTACCTGCCCCAATGGCACCAATGCCATTACACAACTGCAGGTCCAGATGCTTTTTTCTGCTTCCCCCCCTCTCACAAGTCAGACCTCATGGTGGCTATTTGGTCAGTCCGCCCAAATTCTGGCATTGTGAGTTAATGTTACCCTTGTGTACATAGATGCCCCCTTTTTTTAGCAGGGCATAATTCTTAAACAAATTAGTAAAAGATTGTTTTTATGTTATATTTTTATCAGCTGATTCCTATATGTTATATTTGAAAATGTTATTTTATTTATTTATTTGCTTTCCTATTTATGCATTTATTTATTTATGTATTTATTTCTCTATTCTCCCCAAGACATGATGTTAACAGAAGGGGTCAATTAAGGAGTATTGTTTTCCTACATGTTAATTTTGTTGCCACTGACCTAAATTTCTTGTTTTATATTTAATGTGAATTAAGTTTGTGTTGCTTCATCTCATTCCACATCCTTTGGTCCTGGACTGTTCAGTCTTTTTTATATATATATATATATATATATATATATATATATATTGTTTACTGGTCATTTCATAACTTGCAGCTCCCCTTTTTTTATTCAGTTGGGTGATAACGTAGCACACACAATCAGTTTAGAATTTCTATTATTACTAGAGACCAAATTCAATTAAATTAATTTACAGTCTAAAATTAAGATTTCAGGTTTGATGTTTGCATTTGTAAGCTAAGAAGTGCTACCAAATGCATTTCAAAATTGAGTATAGTCAAACAAATATTTATCATGTACCACCAGTCTAGGAAAACTTAAAGAGGGTCATAGCTTTAAACTCAATCAATTTAATACATGTTTAAGAGGAGAGATTGTTGCTATGCTAGACTTCTAAATATGTTAACTAACATGTGCTCATGCATCACCTACTAATTTTGTTTTAGATGAGCCTACAGTTTTTGCCTGAAAGCTCTGTACTCCTTGCCTCAGTAAGCATCTTCCTTTTTAGTTTCCTTGGAATCTATATCTTTGCATATTTAGGGAACAACTTAAAATATTTAAAAAGCATTCCATGCCAAATTGATCTGAATTAGGTTATCTGGTTCAAGGTCAAGTTAAATTATGAACCAGCCACCTCTCCTCCATGTGCAAGAGTTTGGTTAACAATTATAGGTTTACATTTTGTTATCATAATCAGAACTAATGTTGCTTTGCTTTCCCTAGTCAACATTAATAACATATTTATAGAAATACTAGACTTTGAATAAAGTTACATAAGCATAAAAAAGTCTTGCACTACCATGTCTTGTCAATGAATTGCAGTGTCTTGGGACTATGAGTATTTACTTTGTCCCCTGGGAGGAATAGGTGAAGAAATCACAATTTCTAGTGTCTCTCTGTCTCTCATTTTCTAATTAATATTTCATTTTTTTCCTGTCAGAGAAATATATGAAGGAACCAAAGTTACTGTTTTTTACCTACACCCTATCCATCCCCTTCTTTGCCAGTAAAGTAAGATGAAAATGAGCATCAAAGGCTCTCACATCACCCGGTATTTTCAGTTTGTTATTTTGCTCCAGATCAGCATGTCCAAAATATGTAGAAGTTTATCTATTGTAGTGAAACCTAAGGATAGCAGATCTTCCCTAATTTTAAGAAGCAGTTATTGCAATTTTCAAACCAGAGGGGCGGGGGGACAGAGGGACAAAGTACCATATTTACTTGAATGGAAGTGACCCTCTAATAATTAGATTCTATTTATGAAACATTTGCAAATCTGTTATAATTTTCCAGGTATATAATCTAATTATTGGAGGTTTGCCTTGAATTTACCCCCGGCTACTGCTACAGCTGGGAAATAAATCTGGGTGGTCAGGTAGCTCCCATGCCCTTTGCCCTCCCCCACAACTTGTATCCCTGGCAGTCCCTTCCCCCTCTCTTTACTGTCATACCCTGCTGTCCCTGAGCACATTAAAGTGAATATCAAATTTGAAAATACTGACCTTGAAAAAAAAACATATCTGATGTAATTTGCACATAGTACCCAGAGACTTTGTTAATCCAGAATTGATGTATTTTACCTTATTTGAAACTGCTACAAGTTTTAGCACAGGTACTCCATAAACACACTTTTAAGCAGTACTTTTGTACCTATATATTTGCCTCTGTAAAGTACATTAAGTTGTTTTTTGTCTAATGCATATTAAATATAGTGCCTCCAATATGAGGGCACTTTTACACATGCTTCGGGGTTGCGGTTGGGGAGGGGTATGAGAGCTCTTTAATTAGAGTGGTTCCAAGAACCACTCTAATTAAAGCACTGCCAAGTCTCCTGTATCAGCATCCCCAAGCTTAAAAATTGCAGTGCTTTAGTTCAAGTGTCCCCACCACCGTTTTTAAATGTGGAGATGCTGATATATGAGATGCAGGAGGCTGCTAGGGCACAGCGATTGCCACACTCTAGCAGACTGAATTAATCAAGTCTACTCTGATGAGTTGGAATTCCAGCATGTTGAAACAGCCTCCAAACACTTGTGTACAGGTGCCCTGAGGCACTAAAGAAATGTGTATTAGGCTGCCTTAATGCATAGTAATGAACCTGTTCAGTTTTTAAGTGATGCTTAATGTGCAGTAGCCTATTTTAATGTGCATTAGCATGATTGCACTTTTTATGTGACTCTTTAATGTGCAGTAAATTCTGTACTGCACATTAAAGTGCATGTGCATGTGTAAACACACCCACTTGTACAAACTGTGAATATTGACCAAAAGGAAAAGGTTTAGGATTAACCACATAGTTCATTGTGCTTGGTCCCTGCAGAATAAACAGCATTTTAAGGCATGATGACTGCACAGCTAAACACTGTTCAATATGTGTGTTTACTCTAGATACCCCCAAAGCATTCATGTGCTAATTAGCCCCCACTCATTACTGGAACTGGCTGTTGTTATCATGAGTCATGAGATCCTCCAACATTTTATATCTAGATGAGACAGAGGGCAACCTGGTCTGGCTGTACTTCTTGGAGGATGGGGCCACACTAATCATATATGACAGGCTGAGAGAGACCAACAGAGGGAATCTGGGTGAACTGTTTGGGGACCTGTTTGGTGATGTTTGTCAATCATTTAAGGCTGGTGACTAAACAGGAATCAATAGAAATGGAAAAGAAAAATGTAGCTCAGCTGTAGGAGTGAAGTGGAAGTAAAACTATGTGCAATGTAGTGGTTCACCATGACTTGGAAAAGAGTCAGCACTGAGGAGGACTGTGCTCAATGAGCACTACCATTCTTCTTGTTCAGGTGGACTTCCCTAAACTATCTTTGTGCTAAGTTCCCATCAGCATGTTTGTTCAATATGGGTCATGTGTTTTATAGTCATGCTCAGTGTTGGCTGCATTTAATCAACATCATAGCTGGTTTTCATTACTGATTTCATGCTGCTTTTTGCATCACCTTAATGATATACAATGTACTTAATCAGGTTTCCTTGTATGCAAATATAAGATGAGGGGCTTTTTTTTTCTCATGCTGACTGGAGGTGTGGAGGGGTGGAAACCTTGTCTTGTATTTGACTAAATGCAGTATGTTCTTTACAACCTCCACTGAGACTACTATAAAAAAAATCTAGACCTGCTGTGGTCATGCTGACAACAAGAACTAGAAGAAAGTAGAAGAGAGTTATACCATGTATTCTGCTATAATTAAGTCTAACTAAAAACCCCTGCCTTATTTCTTAGCAGTAAATTTTACTCAGAGGTGGGGTGGGGAAGGGGGAAGGAGTTTCACTCTGCCACAAAAAATGAGCACAAGTGGCTGATGTAAGAATCAGCAGCGTAACGATGTGGCCACAGGAGCAGTAGTGATTTTCCAGCTGTTACCACACCACCAGCATAATAGCATGGATTGTGGTGCCAGCTATTTCTTTACCTTCCTTCCTCCAAGATGGCACATGTGGTGCTTGCCCTACTTATTACACCACTAGTAAGAGTTTATTTGTTAATCCATGCATGGTGTTTTCCATTCTGTTGTGTGTCAGGATAATGTGTCAGGATAATAGACAGTTTTAATAGACAGTATTATGTCTAGGATAATTCACAAAATTTGTTGTGAAATTATTAAAATGAATGCAACACACATCTTATATTTTAAAACTATGCATATGGTTATTTATAATTTATCCTAAACCAGTTCTGAAGTACTGAAAATATTCTCTGGTCCTTTTGAAATAATGTAGCATCTGTTTAGTCTAACTTTCTTTTGAGAACATAACTTCTTTTAGGTGTTGAAAGAAATAGATGACTGAATACAAAAAAGGCTTTCAGTTTGAGAAAGTATCTGGAATTGTGAAGACCCAAAGTGTTTCATGCCCAATGGACATAGCTTCTATTGAGGACAATCATAAATAACTTTAAAATATTCCATTGTGATAGGGCAGAGCTACAGATTAGGTCATTATGGAATAATAGTTCCCTTGCTTAATGATTTTACAAAATTGCTTGGCAATCCAACAAAGAGAAGGAGTGCAATGTGGTGAATGTAGGCTAATTAAACAAATAATTGCTTCTTGTCGTATACCCAGATAATGTGCCCCTGATAATTTTAAATGGAGTCTTGAAGCAGACTTTTTGAATGAAATCTTTTTGCTTGTTAAAGCTTCACTAACCCTTCCTTTGCTTAGGAAGTGGCCTATTTCTCAAGGTCTCCTGCATTGCTCAGGAAAATATTGCAGCAGTATGGAAATCTTGCTAGTATATAGATTTCACCAGGTAATAGGATCTGAATTTACTTGTGCTTTTCTTCCCTGAAATAATGTGTCTAGATTGCCTAATTTCTCTGAACAATTTTGAAATTAGTGACCATATCATTACCAAATTAAGTCTTTGCAACTCTATGTTTTGCCTACCATATCGATATTGAAGTTAAAGAAAGAGTAGCAAACATATGAGATTAGCTGTATATGCCAATTATAGTAATGAGAAACGAAATAATTCTACTGATTGCATTGGAGTGTCTCTGTTACACCAATGTAAATCCATCTAATATCTAATTTCTGACTGACATCTACAAGCAAGAATGGAAATCCTCTACAACTTGAGAAATATTTAATGATATTTCTTAGAATTCAAAATGGGAAAATAAAATCATTTAGTTTTTCTTTAATTGAGATTTTACAGGAAAAAAAAAATCACCACCACATCTACTCAAAATTTGCTATTCTTTTATTCAAGAATAATATTTGTAATACCTTCATAACATAATTAGATCACTTTAGAAATTAATGTTATATAGCATTCTTAAAACATTCACATCTGTTATAGGACAGTAAAATTTTCAAAGACTGAAGGTGGTATTATCGATCCTTAGTCCTCAGCAAAGTTGAAGAGATTTTTTTTTTCTCTTTGACATATCAGAACTGTATGTGTCAGGACTATCTGTAGGCAAAACTGAAAAGTTAAAAGATGATGTTGGGAATATCACCCAAAATATTTTGTGTATGAAATAGTCTAACCAGTTCTTTCATTAAATATTATTACCTATATGGAAGAAATATATACTATTTGAATTTGATACAAATGACCTCTGTTTACCCTTTTCCTATTTATCCCCTCACCACCCCCATATAAAGATACTGTAGGTTCATATAGTAAGTGGGAGAAATATTTGAATAAGGAAAGTATAATATTAGCAATTATATATTTCAGCAGAACTTGATCTGACTCTGGTTTTTTTTAAATCCTTGTGTTGATTTTAGACTGGAATGTTTGATTCACAACTCAAAAACAATGGAAAGAATACAGTGTCAAGATATTCTGTTATAAATTTGTACCTCTTTTGCCAAACTAGTTACAACCCATAGAGTTATAAGCAATATTTTATGAGTGGATGTAAAGATTCCAGAAGTTTCATATATTCACCTCCCAACATAACAAGAGAGAACAATTTACAGTATATTGCAATATTTTGCATGTTCATTCAAATAGTTAGGCCAGATTTAGAGTATGTTTAAACAAACCTGGTAGTTAGTAAATGTGTGTTACTTTGGAAGACGCATACTATATTTTGACTTAGAAAAGGTTAGGGTCAGCATTTCTTGTAACCGTTTAGTTTTATAGATTAATTATTAACTGCTGCGGCAACTGGAATCACTATAATATAGCATAGCACATCAGAAGAGTGAGATTTTCAAATATTACTCAGAAGCTGCTTATGTTGAATTACAGATTTGCATTCATATAAGTCAATTCTTTGAATTATTGGAAATGTTATAATTTTCTGTTACATGCGTTTTGTGTTGCCAGTTTGTGAATCGTCTTGTGATTAGATAAAAAATACATCTGGAAAGAAAATAAAGAGCATCAAACAGAATCACAAAAGAATCACCAACATGTTTTCAGTTTCATAAATATGCATGTGGACAACTTTTGCAAAGTCACACTAATATTAATTAGTTAATTTGTACACACAAATTTCCACAAGTCTAGGATCTTGGTCTAGTCAGAAAAACAGTGGAGGTAGGAAAAGAGTTAGTGAGATACAGTTGAACAGCCTTCAATCTGGAGGCAAACGAGTTAATTCTGGTACAAGATTTCTTAACATCTTTTGTAGAAGCATGCTCTTAGAACACAAATTATATGCTTCAGGGCTTCAAAGACTGTTTTGTATCACATTCACTCTTAGGATTTTTAAAAATCTGTTACACTGTTTTATTCCTTTCTTCTCTACTTTCTCCATCTTTTTTGCTGCCTTCTCTGTCACTTAGAAGAACAGAAGTCTAGAAGGAAGAATATTAATGTTTTTTTATATTGCACAGAAAATATGATATTTTTGTGGTATTCGTTAAATCTTTTCCTATATGACTTAGTTTGGACAATATATATGTATATGTATATGTATTTTAATTCAAAACGTACAATATATGTATATATATGTATAATGTGTGTGTGTGTGTGTGTGTGTGTGTGTGTATTTTAATCCAAAATGGGGGAAGTCAAATAAAAAGAGGGAATTGGAGTGAGAGAAAAAAGCAAATATATACTTTGCAGTTCCACAATTACTTAAGTTGGGTCTTTTATCAGAAGAAAATTAAAAAAAAATGTACATGATTAAACTAGAAATCTGTTTAATTTTCAAATCTGTTATCTAAACAGTTTTAACCATCATAATTTTAAACTGGATAAGAAGCCACATTACATATATATATAAGCTATTTATGGTCTAAATGAGAGAATGGGGTTTAAAACAATTAGATGACATTCAGTGAAGTCCAGCACGAAGTCTAGAACTTGGCATATAATAATAGCAGCAAAAATACAGTCTGGGGAATGATTGGCAAGGCTGGGGGTACTAGAAAAAAGAACCTGCAGGTGTTCCTAAGCTGAATATCAGACAACAGTGCTCTTTTTTCAAGAAAAACACAACAAAAGTGTACTGCGTTGGTATGAAGAAGAATGTCACAAATGAAGGGAAGCAATTTTTGTCTTCTTCAGCACCAGTGTGGCCTCAGCTAGAGTATTGTGTTCAGTTTTGGGCACACACAAAGAAAGATGTGAACAGATGGGAAA